>NC_016451.1:0-600000 GCF_000235365.1 Eremothecium cymbalariae DBVPG#7215 | reverse complement strand
CTTTTTTTACTTGTTCTTCGTTTTGTTCTTCCTTTTGGTTTCTAGATTAGGGTCTGCATCGTGTTTCTTGGGAATTAGGAGGATAGTGGTTACAGCGGCGTGAGTGAGCAACTAACATAAATAAAAATTAGAAAAAGGAGAGCTTTTAGGGGAAGTATTCGTTTTTGATTGCAAGAATATGTCTAAGAAGGCCAATTATCGTTGTACGCCAATGAACCGGCTTGAGTCTGTTGCATTGACGGACTCGCCTATAGATGACTACCAGAGATATTATTTTATGCAGATTGTGTCGAGATTGGATTCCGCAGCTGCTTGTGAGCTGGATCTTTTAGAGAGAGTGAATGCGGATCTTAACATTAGAACGACGTCCTATAGAACGAACTCCGCGTTCCAGTTTTATGACTTGTCTATGGGGCAGGCAAAGGCAGAACCTTGTCAACTATCTCGAAAGGAGCGCAAGACGTTGGAATGCTTTGAGTATCAGATACCGGATATCACTAAAGGGCCCTGTGTTTCGGGTGACATTAGTCTTCATCGGCAGCATGGATTCTTGTGTGTGAACTCTGAAAATGTCATCAAGTTGCAGCAGCAGCGGGGGCCGTCCGCGCCGGACATCAGCTTCCTAACGAAAAACCAACAGTTTAAGCTGCAGAAGCTACAGTACTCGGAACATGCAACTAGCGTAATTAATCCCAATAATGTAATTCTCTGGGACTATAAAACTGGGTACGTATTCTTTACTGGTATCTGGAGGCTCTATCAGGATGTAATGCGCGCAATGTGTAACATGCCGAGGACCGGCTCGTCCGAACACGAGGAGGAAAATTCCCAGAAGCGGTTATGGCAATGCGTCAAGGAGTTGGAATATTCCTTGAAAAGTTGCCTTTACGAGGCGAACAGCCATGTTCCCGGAGATGGCGCAGGAAGCGGATCCTACGCTTCCGTTCCTTATAAAAGGCACCGAGTGTCCAGCGACAGATCTGCAAGTACGGCGGTACCAGCTGCCCATGGCGGCGGCCTTGGCATTCCCGGGCAAAAGGCAACCGGCAATCAGGCTGGCTCCAACAACTCATCGAGCCAAACAGCAGGCGTCGCGGGTGGCGCTCCAAGCCACGCTGTTACGAGTGGCAACGGGCCCAGCGGAGCTGGCGCCCCGTGCGCCGCATCAAGTTTAAGCTACACAGACGTACACTGGAACCAGCTCGATCCCGCATGGAAGCAGCAGTTGTGCCAGATGTTCCAGGAAATCAGAAAACTAGATTTCACGCTAGATTTCCAAGATTGCTATAAAAGGATACGGGGCGGTTACATCAAGATTCAGGGCACATGGCTACCTCTCGAAATATCAAGACAGTTGTGCACTAGATTCTGCTTTCCTATTAGATATTTGCTAGTTCCAATTTTTGGTGCAGACTTCCCTCGACAATGCGAGGAGTGGCATATTGAACATCGGGTCCAACAGCCTCAGCAGCAACCTGCAACAGGCTTCAACAACGACAACGGTGCCGGAATTAATGATTTTTACACAAACCAGGTACAAACGGCTACGCCCTTGGATCAAACCTCTATATCCCCGAGATCTTCCTATCTAGCAGCTCGCCACGTTAACACTTTGGCTGGCGCCAAGAAAAATGGCTCCGATCTGGAACTATTGGATGCTTCGCAAAACCTGCTAGACATATCGAGAACCAACTTCACCAATAGCGACTACTATCTGTCACCCAACACTCCACCACCCATTTTGTCCGGGTCTTACTACCAAAGAGGGTGCCTAACGTACTCCGATCGCATGTCGTTTGACTCCTCAGGAATTCTACAGTATGCCCCAGTCGCGACCACGGTAGAAGCGACGGGGCCTCCTGCATCGTATAAACAGAGAGCACATTCCTGGTCGGGTACTACACCACAAGTGTGTGGAAACCCACAGCGCCGGGAATCCTTGCCTCCGATTTCTAACTTAATCAATTCGTTGCCCAATTTTAACTCAGGCCTTGCTACCTACCAACCGCAACCTCAACAGCAGGCGCAGCAGCAGCAGACACATCAAAAACAGCAATCATCCCGCGCTCTACAGTCATATGCCAACGGTCCCTCGCAAGTTCCTTCGAACCAAATGCACGCGGGCTTCCTCAACCCAAAATCATACAAAAGAGTGTACAATAGTAATAAGCAGCCTGAATTTTGCAATTCACCACTACAGGCTCTGAACTCGGAAGATACTGCACCCCAATACGCCCACCACCATGCTACAGACGGTCCAATGCCTATAGCAGTCGTCCCCGAGTGGTCCAACATGTACGCCACCGACGGCCCATCTTACACTTACTCCGAAGGCGTACACATTGGATACAGCAATCGTTTGTAACTGAATAGATAATAGAAGTTAAGCAGCAACCTGCAAATTCATTTCTACCTAGCTAATTAGATTAAAATTTCTCCCTGATTTTTACACGCATACAAATCCTTCTTCTTGCCGAAATAATGGAATAAAACTGTAGCATCTGAAGCTGTGCATCCCTCTCTCTACCTCCGTATATATAATGATAATGATAACTTATGCTTATCCACTTACTCAAAGGTTTCCCCACTTCCATCCATATATATAATATACTTTAATATTCCTTCCCTATGTACTTCCCTATGTATCAGAAATTACGACCCCTCGGTTGGTTGGTTGCCTTTGAGCTACCATACCCCTCAATGGTTATGCGTCCCCTACGCGTCATCTTTATGTCTTTCCATTACCTTCTCGGAATTGACCCGCAAAATCACCATCTTCCATCTTCTTTCATGTTAAAATATATATTTAAATTTTGCGCGCTCTTCTGTCCCCTCCCTCCCCTTCCGATAGGGCCCTCTAACTTAAACAGGTACAAATATGGAAAATAAAATAAAATGGGAATCTCGAAATGTGCGGAAAACTCCGATTTTTGCTACTTCCATCGAGTAGATTTCCAAGTGCTGCTTCCGCACTTGCCTACTGATTAAGTGATTAGCTGCTTCTACTTGTGATTTACTTTCCGACAGCCATTACTTTTCAACCTACTAATAAATTACTAATGTAGCTGTAATCTAATTTTCAATCCTACAAGCAGTACTAGCAGCGCAATTGTTTGGTTCTCACCATAAAACACGTGTAACTCCTTGTAAGATTTTAACTTTTTGGTGACAAGTCACCTCCATGTCCCAATCAACTACATGTTGCACAAGATTTCGGAATCATGTTTTTAAAAGGAGTTGCTTTACATCTTTTTACATGCAAAGCTTGTTTCATTATACAAGGTAGTTGCTATGTAATGGTTTTGACATTTCCTATGTTTAACGTTCGTAGTGATTTATCTTTTTTAGGCCTTGTCCGTGGAAAGTTGGAAATTTCGAACACCTAATCGGCAGTATAGAAGGTTGGTGGTTGAGAAGGAGAGGGGTTTTCAGAGGTATTTTGTTAATGGGCTGATCTATCAAGGGATATTGCTCTATTTTTTTGTTTGTTTTTCTCCAAGTTCTGAGCGGGTGGGTTGATTAGTGGAGCATATTGTTAATATGGATTTTTTAGATTATCAGGCATATGGCGTGGGGATTGGTTCCGACGATGGTGCAGGGTTATTGCCTGAGCCAGCGTCCAACTTATCTTTGGTGGCTAATATTCCGGTGCCAGAGGTTGCAGAGGCTAGTACGGATTTTAGGCAAGACGGTGGTTTGCATTTAGCAGCATTGGATAATGGTGGATGGGATGCAGGGGGGGCAGATATTGAAAATCTGCACGATAGGATGAAGAAGTACACGGCTATGTCAATCAAGCTACTTCCAAAGACAGGGTCTACTACTTCTGTTGCGAATAATGAGGTGGTCAATTCGAGTAACGATTTTCAGATATTGTTACGGAAGAATAATACCATTACGAATAGTGTATTGTCTAAGAGACTTTCACATTTGTTAAATGACATGAATCATCCGAATTATCAGTCTGATTTGCAGCTCAAGAAATCGTTGACCGTTTTGCAGGAGGATAAGATTGTTTTAGGACTGGATATTGATAAGCTTGTACGTGCGGATTTCATTGGCTTATTGTCGAGGAAATCGTTAAGGTCAGATTTAGAGAAGGAGTTGTTGAAAGATCATCTGTCTGTCTTGGAAGATTTCCAGCCAATTGCTAGGAAAATCAAGAGGTTGCACAAACCTGTAGAGCGGATCCAAGCTTTGGGTCAGCAGTTGCTAGAAATGCAAGATTCCGGGCACGAAGAGGTAATTGTTGATTCGGATGTAGTTGATTTGAGAAAACGGCTAGACCATTTAAAGCTTAAGCGCAAGATTTTAATCGGTATTCGTGATTCGCTTATACTAAACCAGTTAGAAGTTGAGCAGTTGGATAATGGAGTGATTGATGAATCTTATTTTCAAATCGTTAACAAGCTGATGAACATAAAAGAACGTGCCACTTACTTGATTGGATTGAGCAATCCTAAAGCGGGGAACGCATTGTCAACCAAAGTTAATGAATATTTGAGACGTGCAAACAAACGCGTCTTCAACTATTTATTAGATTTTCTTTATGAATATGAATCTATGCCAAAGTCTTCTGGACAGCGCGCTTTTGAAGATAATGACGCCTCGTTAACTATGTTCCAACGATGTCTCATCTATCTATCCAATGATCTTGAATTTTTTAATGAGTTCTTAAAAATAGTTACGAATATGAGATCCAAGAAATTATTAAATGATTTCTTATCACAATTCGATGTTGATAATAGAGATAGTAAACCTATACTTTTGTCGGCCCATGATCCTGTAAGATACCTGGGGGATGTCTTGGCACATGTGCACACTTTGATAGCGAACGAGGCCGATTTTATCGGATCTTTGTTCAAATTCCAAGATAAACAAATTGGAGATGCCCCAAAATCTATACTGCAGGAAAACAGTGATGTGTTGAACAGTCTACATATGCATGTTTTGAATCGCATCATCAGTTCTCTATCTAATTCAACAAGAATTAGACTAGAACAAATTGTCAGATTTGAGGATGATGCTTTGGTTACATTTGATATTACCCAATTGCTTAAGTTGTACCAGATGATGTTCAGCAAACATGATTTGTCACCTGATAATAAGCTTATCAAAATATTGCATGATTTAGAAGTCTTAGCGAATGCGAAAATCTTATCGTACTATTCAAATTACCTAAGCGCAGTTAAAACGGATGATCAAGCTACTGCAGACTTGTTGCCCCCAGATTGGTTAACCGCCTATCTTTTTAAATTATGTGGGCTTTTTGATAAATTGGAAGCTGTTTCCGAATCTAACGATATTCTCACTGCCGACTTTTTCAATAAATTTGTATTGAATCCATTTGAGATGACGTTCTTAAAACAAGCTGAGTCGTGGTTTCCTTTTTCAAAGAAGGACAGTGTGTCTAAATATAATCTTTTAATCTTAGAGATCAATGGGTTTGATATAATAACTTCAAGGTTGGTTCCATATCACAATACCATTTTTGCGTCTGAAGCTGGTTTAGATGTGTATCATAAATTATCCAATAAGCTTGATACCTTTGTCAATCAGTTAGATGAATTGCAAACAAGGAAATTTTTCGAGCTCACTGGGTTGTCCCTCTATTACAATTTATTTAATATGGTCTTCCCTGTCGCTTCTGTTCAGGATAGCTTGGACTATGAGATGTACAATTCCATTTTAGAAAATCCAATAATGTCCTTGGATATAATTGAAGCTAACGTTCGCGAAAAATTGGTTGAATATATACCACAGGCGCTAATGGATATACAAGAGGTCTGGTTATTCAATTTGGCGTCTCTAAAAATTGCTGAAACTATCACATCCAACTGTTTTAGCAGATTCTGCAAATTCTACGTCGTTTTTAAGAACGTCTTATTAAACCTATTCATGGACGACCAAGATCGTATATCCTCAATATTGGCCTACTCAGAACATGAGATAAGTACGCTCCTAGGAATCACCGAATAATATATATGTATATGTATATACCACCTACAAGGATAATTTAATATACATATAGGAGGGTCTATATTATAAGACTACTGCGTGAGGGAACTTTACCACGACCATACCCGTTAGCCTCATAGTAGTCCATCGGATAATACTTTTCGCTAAACATTATATCATTTTCCAACATAACGTTAGCTTCATATGGCGTTAATAGTGGCTTGTTAAAGGCATAACCCCAGTCTATAGACAATCTTGGGCATGCAACCTGTATAAAAACATCTACATGGTCAAACATTGCCAGTTTCTGCGGAAAGATTTCGCTTAAAATTATCTTCACAACAGTTTTCCCAGCGGCAAGTAGTTTGTTTTCCAGATTTTGAACCGTAGCAAGATTTCCTTGTCTACCTAATGCACCCAAGATTAATCCAAAAGTAGTGCCACTTTTGGCAACATTTATGGCACTTGATCGAAGTTCAACCAGTTGTTTTTGATCATAACCTTCAAGAGTAAATTTACGGCTATATGGATCATACCGGAAGGCAGAAATCTCTGGGTTATGAATCATAGCACTTTCTAAATGAAATCTTCCATCGCCAACATAGACTATTGCGTCAAACTGATTTTTATCTAATCTTTCGGATGTGCATCCTAATACTTCTCCTTTGGATAACGGTTTTATTTGCGGTGGAGTAATATACAACATATGCTCATTTGAATTGGATAATTTGCTCTTGATGCTGTGAATTGCAGGATTAAATTGGATAGTGCCTAAAACAGCAAGTCTAGATCCAACTGGGAAATTCTTTTGAAGAGTTTTCATTAAATGTACCTCATCGATAGCAATAGTAACAAATACATACAAAACTTTGATGCGGGTTATGTCAATGGGAACCAAACACGAATGTGCATAATGGACTATAAAGTCACATCCTAATGAAGTTGCTGTGAAATCGTCAATACAACACGCACCATAAGATACATCACCCATCACAACTGTCTCACAACCGCAAAATTGTTCTAATATGTCACTTATGACAAGCGAATAAATCAATAGCCCTTCTGGCATTTGCAATGCAACTCTAGTTGCATTGCACTTCTTTATATTCCAAACTGTTTTATGAATCTCAAAATTATAGTTAGAAGGTAAGAGCTTGATAGCTTCATTTAACTTTTCATCTTCTAATAGTTCTTGCGGTACCTGGTTAATAGCTCTGCAACTATTAGTTTTTGGCCTCACTTTCCGCACAACCTGCATCGTTGCATCCTTTGCTGAATCCTTATTAACAGGCACCGAATCATTTCTACTAATACCCACAAACCGCCTCCTAGAGGTGTTTGAAGTGCTAGGTGTTGGCTCCATCTTATCAAGAGCTCTATATTTTTACTTTGAATAGTCGCTTGGTTGAGGGCATCTGGTCTAATTTCTTGAAAATTTTTGACCGTTTAAAAGTTCCAGGAATGAATGACGACAGTCGATGCCTGATTTACACTATATAGACAAGTACGAATAAAAGGATGATTACACCAAAGTTTAACGTTAATCAGGATGAAGAGTTTATCTATATCAAGCTTCACATATCAAATATTAGGTTCAATGCTCCTGGGTTAGAAATAGTGGTGGATGGAAATTTGTTTGTTTTCCACCTGTCACCATATTACCTAAGGTTAAGATTCCCACATGAAATGGTTGACGATGAAAGATGCACCGCTCAGTATAACTCAAACGATGAAAGTATAGCTGTCAAAGTTCCCAAGACACTTAAGGGTCAGGTTTTTGAAGATTTGGATCTTTCTACCAAATTACTTGCCCGACAGGGAGAAATATTGGCTCTGGATGGAATTGAAGCTAGGGAGAAGTTGTCAAAGGTTGCCGGGAAATCATTGATTGAGGAAGTTGGAGGTGCATCTGATATAAATGGTAGGCTATCACAAACTAAGGAGAAATTTGATTGGAAAGAAAGGCAACAGTTACAAGAAACTGGCGAGAAGTTTAATTGGGAATTAAAGCAAGAGTTACAAGATTCTAGTGATATGTTGTTGAACCATAAGTATGGATTTGACGATCAATATGAATCTATAATAAGGATATCTTTGTCTAATGGTAATGACATAAATGAATTAGATGATCCTGAAAATACTTCGATGGATTCTAGGGTTCTCGAAAGGATCAGTAAGGAGAATTTGAAATTTGATCCTGAATATTATATCTCTGAGTATATGACCTTCAAGTATGGGTCCAAAGAGGAATTGGATATTAATGGCATAAATACACTACTAAAGTTCATTCCTACTCTTCCTAAGGCGTACCTAAAATGGTATAAGCACGCTGAGAACAAAGATATAACTATGCCTGTTGAATTCAATGGCAAAGAACAGGAGATAATGCAGAATAATATTCCAAAAAAAGAATATCTTGTGTCGGATATAAAACCATTATATCTGACTATACTATCTTTACTGTTTGCTCAGACTTTCGAACAAATTGAAAACGAAGGTTCTCATAACACTGAATCTGCATGGACAATTGGCAAACTGACACCACAAATTAGTTTTTTGGATCAACAAATCCTACCACAGGATTTAATAGAGAAATTCTCCATTATCAAAGCTGTAATAGTTACAGGTATGCGACGCTCTTTAAGTTACCCGCTACATCGAAACTATGATTTATCTATGAAATGTTGGAATTACGTTTACTATATTCTTCGCGGCGGGAAAAGGTTGGTCTTGCGTGCACTGTTAGATATACATGAAGTGTTTCGTTTCCATGAGGTTTACTATGTTTATAATAAGATTCTGCTAGACGACCTATGTTCTTGGTTTTTATTAAATGGAAGCGAGCATCTCATAAGATCGTTAGCAGTAGACTTGAAGAGGGAATTAGATGCATTACAGAAGAAAGAAATCGAATTTGACTGCGTGGTTGGACCGGATGAAAATAGTGGAGAGGTGTTATGGGAAAATCTAACTTTAGAAGAGATGGAATATTTAGCAGAACAGGAGTACTTAGAATCAAACCCAACCAATGGTCGGCAGTGAAGTTAGAACAAGAACTAATTAAAATCCACTAGTATATATTATACGTATGGGCGCACAGATTGAGTCAACTATTCAAGAGATTATCCACAAAATTGGGTCTTTTCATAGGTGTAGTATGTGCACTTGGCTCACTGCACGTCTTCTGATCATCAGAATCGGTGTCATAGTTATTTTGAGACATCGTCCTGTTATTTACATCGTTTCCTAACAGCAGAGATCTTCCAGTTTTCGTACTCGATCTAGAATCACTCTCTGGTAACCTAACTTGATTCACTAGGTTCAAGTCAATAACTCCAAAAGTAGAAGCCGATCTAGACCTTCTGTGTCTTCTAACCCCTGCTTGGGAGCTTATTGTCTTTTGTAATTGAGGATTATACGCTTGCCAAGAGGCAAAGTTCAGGACTGTCGTAAGAGGTTTCTTATGTTCAATAGGAAACGAATCCGACTGTGAAGATGAATGCCTGGGATAGAGCTGTAATGACGGTAGTGATATATTCCTCTTATGTCCTTTTGTCAATACTGGAGCCGGTGGAGGCACTGAGCACGCCTCTCTCGCTCGTTCCGCCTCTGACGTTTCGTGCTCATGTTCAGTCTCCTTTAAGGAAGTTGAAGCCTCATTTAAGGCTGCCACTGCAGCTGCACCGATTCTTGCCGGAGAATGCGTCCGCCTATGTGCACTTTTCACAGTAGCAGTCGACCTTGTATCTTTAGAAACACGACCAGCACCAGCACCAGCACCGCCCCCACCACCACTTTGACTATATTGAGTCTGCAGTTGCTCCGGGGGGAATTTATAATTCAGAGGTGCTGCAGAAAGCCCTGATTCCACTACATGCACACCTGCCGTTTCCTGGCCTGCTTCCCCAAGCTTAGCCTTTATCCCAGACTGGAAAACATTTCGCCCTGTCCTGCCTGCTGTAGCGAGCGTTTCCAGCAATTCAGTGCTCTTTTCTTCGCCAATATTGTTATTAAACAGTAATGGTATAGAATTCCCAGGAACGTGGGCATCTATAGCAATTTTAACCAAATCAATAGACCTGCTAACATTCTCTAATCTATAGTACTGCTGTTTGGTTTTCTCCTGTTCCACCTTTAATTCAAGTGCATGGATCAACGACGTTTCGGAATATGGCCAACTCGTCACCTGCGGCCCTAGCAGACTAGATATTGCTGGTATGGGCGACGAAGGTTCCATTGCCGTATTTCTGTATCCCTACTTTTTTCTGATATTAAGCACCTCTGTCGTTATTCTGATGGATTACGTACTGCAGGATTGCTTATCGAACTTTCTAATGATGATCGTCCGTCTATGTCTCCGAATACACTTGCCCACAATAAAACAACTCCTTATAAATACCGCTGGTTTGTACAACTCCTCAAACACTCTCAACTACTAGATACCCAATAAACACAGATGAATACCACTTACTTTCCTGTATACAATTATTGCCAAATGTACAAATCTGAATTTTTTTTTGATTTTTTGACCTTAAAGTTGTAGAAACCATCAAAAGAATCGTGCCAGATTACCGCGTACTTACCTCAGCAGATCAAGATACGAAAGATGATTAAGAACTGAAAAATTGATAAGGATAGATCAAGTGTAGCTCACTAATTAACCGCAATTGTTACTGCTTAAACCTTATACGTATATATGTATATATATATGTATCTGTGTGTGTAGACAGATAGAGGTAAATATATATCCTAAAGTTTTTGGTTTCTTGTAGTTGAAAAAAAATACGAGATATAAAATATACTAGATTTTAGACAGTCTCTTCTTCAAAGACAGTTTCAATTGGTTTTTCCATGAAGGAAGCATGTGAGAATACAATTACGGCAGATATACCAATCAACCACATCAAAGTCGAAATCGGGGATGCCAGGAAACCTAATGGTACAGTCACGCAGAGCAAGCCGGTATATAGTTGGGATGTGGTTAATGAGCCAAATGGAGTCACCAAGTCAGAGCCTTTTAGTCTGTTAATCCCAATCATACCAGCAATTAAAAGAACGATCACGAAAAATAATAAAAGGTTCGTGAATAGTGTGTAGACAAACAAAAGTAAAATGATTATAGTGTAGTTTGTAGAAAAGTGCCTTAGGTTGTAGGATACCCTAGATTGGACCTCACTGAAATTTTGAGGTTTTGAAACCTTGCGAAGATTTAAAAACTCTTGAGGTGGACGCACATTAGATAGTTTGGAACGGAATGACCCGAATTCTGTTCTGAGATTGTCAACAGAAAGGTTCTCAGCTAGATTTGAGGCCAGCTATATGAATAAAGGTTGTGAGTTAGTAACAAAAAATTAAAACAGAAAAACAAGCACAGATTGTACCATTATGTCAGATTGATACGTACCGAGAACTGGTTAACGTAGTTCATCTTCTGAACTTTTCTTACTTCCCGTTGGCTTTGTTGGGAGCTGTACAATCACCCAATATATACTAGCTACACTTTCTTGATGTTCAAAGTACATACGTTTATGTAACAAAAACTGTCCTGGCTGGAATAAGCTCAGTAGGGCGGAGCTGGTTGGGTATGGGTTTTTGGGCTGCTTGTTTTCCATTTGGAAGCACAAAAGCCTCATCACGTGATTTAACTAATATATACATATAGATATATATATATATAGATATAATGCACAATATAGCGGCCGGACATATTTAAGTCTAGCAACTTTCCCAAGCCATTCGATGGTTTGCTGACAGCTAGAGTCCAGATTGGCAATCAATTTGAAATATAAAACTCTGCAGATAACCTCGGAGTTGGTAGAATTTGTCAAAATATCATAGATTTTCAACAAGGCATTTGCTGCCACAGGATATGCAGACCATTTGAAGCACAGATCTTTACAATAGGAACCACAGGTAGTGATAACATTGAGAAACAATATCAGCTGGTTGGTGTTAAATTGTGTGATATCTGCGGGAGAAAATTCCTTTGTAAATTCGATGAAGCTTGTGAATTGTATGGCTTTTGCAATCCATCTATCTGCCAATTGGTACACCACGTCGGCTAGAATGGTGATGTAGTCCTGTCTTGGAGGCATTCCATCTCCAAACAGCCATGTTTCCCAGTCAATATGGTTCAAAATGTCCTTTTTGTCGCTGAAGAACTCGAACAAGGTATCGAGGAATAGCCAGGTGTCTACAGACTGATGGGCAAACTTGACGAAGTAGTATTTGATGAATGGATCGAAGAATTCCTTTCCGCCTAAGACATTTTCGAGGTAGAATAGAAAGTTGAAGCCTTTTTCATAGGGAACACAAGTAATTAAGTCTTCAGGGTTCATGTCTTTAGTAATTTTTTGAACCAAGGCGGTACTTTGTTCCGGTAGGATATACGCAATTTCGTATTCTAATTCTATTAGTCCAATCAATGCGCTTAAATGTCTTACTGGTTCTCCATGGATGATTTCTATGATTCTTCTTTCCAAGTAGACCGCCCAGCCTTCGTTCAACCAAAAATGACCCCAGGAAGCGTTGGTAACCAGACTCCCCGACCAAGAATGTGTTAGTTCACGAATGAGTGTCTCGTGGTTAGAGTTATCGTGTGCAATTACCGTCGGACTAGTGAATGTAATGCCCGGATACTCCATGCCGCCATAAGGGTATGCATCCGGGTTTATAAGTATATTGTAGTTGCCCCATTCGTATTCTGAAACTAGACCCTCGGCGATCTTGATATAAGGCTCAACGTTGCCCTTAAACTCACTCCACGCTTCCTTGATACGGCTGGACTCTGTATAAACCTTAGAGCGTAATCCAACCTGGGCAGACATGAGATCTCCGGAAGCAAATCCGAGCATGTAAACCGGAATTGGAACCTTTTGGACAAACCGATAAACTTTATTTCTTCCGGAATCACGTAGTTCGGTGCCTGAAAATACCACAGGTAATGGTGACTTGATAGTAACGGAAAAGGTTGATTTTATGGCAGGTGTATCAAAACTCGGAATTATTGATCTAGCATATATGGTGTGCATTAATGTATAGACAAAGGGTCTTCCAAAAGTTTGGAGTTCATTCATCCACTGGAGACCTTGGCTTTCAGGTTTAGTAGCAAATTCACACTTCAGTTTGAAACTCTTTGGTAACTTGATGTGTGGTATGATCTCTAGTAAAGTTCCTAGGCTGTATTTAGTAGGGAAAAGGTTGAATTTCACAATACTGTCGTCTATGTAAACTTGTGTGATCACCAAGTTCATAGTATCCAACCGCACTCTTTTGGCCTTACCTACATTATCCAGGCTGTAGATTACAGTCCCCGTTACGACCTTTCGGTCGAACGATATCTCTAGAGCCAGCTGGGTATGCTTGATATCAAATGATTCATAGTTTGACAAGGTTGAGATATCGGGCTCTGGACACACTGCTGGGCGACGTGCCTCCAAAGCTTGAGGAAGAGTCATTGGTTTCTAATACAGAGGGTAGCTTATTCGACAGTTTGGCACCAACTATCTAGAACAGCAAATGTGATAGCTGTGGAAATCTGATTCTGTAATTACGTCACATACTGGCAAGTCGTACCATAAAGATGTATGGAACTTGTATAATGATGATGTGATCCAAGATGACTTACAACAATCACATCAATGGGGTGTGGGTTGAAGTCAAGGGTATTAAACACTGCAATCCTCTCTCCTGTCTACCATCTCCTATATCATCTTTGGAAATCCGTCCTCATTCGTTCTTATTCTCAACTGTGCAATTGGTTAGACAGAATACAATTAGATCCATTGGGGGGGGCGGAAGGTGGAGAATCTCGATTTTCAAGATATCATACCAAAACCAGATTACAAAGGGATCTATCTACCTATCTATTGGACTGATATCTGTAGTAACGAAATATCTGAGCCGAATAGTCCACCCCCGCCTCCCCCCAAAGCGGTAACCCTAATTAATTGACCCCGGCCACATCCGTCCAACAGCACCTTGGAACATGTACAAAGCAACTGTACGCACAATGATACACCGATGTCCAAAACCAGGCCCTGTTGCTAATAAATCATACTTGAGAATCCTTGCACAGCCTTCTGTTAGCCTTATTACCGTCCACAACAGTGTAAGAACTAACAACGCCGGCACCAACATCTTCACTTCGTCGCCAATCCCAAAATACATCCGCTTCTCATGCTAACCGTAAATAAACAGCCATCTATAACCCTCTAACCTGATCTTCCACTGCGCCCTTTTGTCATATCTAGCGCTTTTGCGAACCCTCCTAACCATCCTCTGCAACCATAGCCACCCGACAACACCTACACGGCACCGACTAGCAGCTATGCAATCTTCTTGTCCTTGTGTCTCCCTTCAACTACCTCCCCAATTTTTAGCTTACCCATCCGATTGGCACCCTTCCTATCCTATCCTACACCTCTACCACTTACCCACTGCAACAGCCCATCCTCTGCTAATTGGCCTCGGCCAACTGGTTTCTATGTTCAAATTCCGATTCATCGAGCCTTCTTCTTGTGCATGATCGACGATAAAATCCCGAAGAAGCCTCGAACATACAATAAAGGACTTAAAATTAGATTCGCCTTTCCTATAAAATTAGATATAAATCAACCTCCTGACACCATATCTGATGTTTTTGTGCTTGAGATGATTACTGCTGCCTGTCCCTCCCGAAACCCATTCAGGGTTCATCAACTTTAGGACAAAATACGGAGACCCAGCACAGATGTCTGCTTTTGAAGCACCATCGAACTAGACAAAAGCTCTAGCCAAAATAGAACTATATTGACCTGTTCTTAAATAACGCTACCAAGTCAGACCCGTGCTGTCGAAAGTAAAGTGGCACAAACCATAACCCCATACACGTCGTCTAGTCAACGCTCGTAACCACTAACATACATACCATGCCATAGCACACACACATACATATATACATACATATATACCTAGCACTCCTAAACCTACACAGTACAGACAGAAACACTACATTTCCTCGACCGCTCACCGACTCTTGCACACTTTACGGTTCCAAACAACCGCAGCCACAAGTATAATACAATCAAAACGTGGGGCTGTTCTGTTGTGGTTGTGTTTTTCTATTTGTAACCTTGGTTGTGCAGAAAAATGTCCACGCGAAGTTGCTAAGGCTCAGAATGTTCTAAAGACTAGCAAAAAAAGTACAAGGAAAGAGAGAACGAGGACGTAAAGCGAGGGTTAAAAGTCCTTTTGAGGTTGTAAGGTAACACAAAACGCAGGAATCGTCTCTTAGAAGAGTTTTCAAAGGTTGAGGCATGTCTTATAACAACACTATGGCATCTAGCGCCACGGAAATGCATAGTCCTTCGTTTATGGGCTCTCCACAAATTTCAGCAAGCCAACAATATTCAGCGGCCGCGTATCCTGTTGATAATCTTCTGCAAGATACAAGCTACAGTAATGGGCCAGCATCTTCTACGGTTAATCAGCAGGGGACTACTAATTCGAGGGTTTTAGAGAACCTTAAGCAACACCATCGGAAGGCATCTTCATTTAGTAGTCAATCGACGGCGGGGTTGGGTAGGGCACGGACGTCTTTGCAAAGACAACGTACTACGCAAGGATCGGATCCACGTTCACCGTTGGTGACGTTAATGCCTATCAATGCTAACCCGACAGAGGTTCTGGCGGCGAGATTTGCGTCGTGGCGGTCTGTGATAAAGGCCATTCTCGTGTATTTAACAGAGACAGCCTCAATTCAAGATGAAATTGTTAGGCAGCATCTACGTCTATCGCATGCTGTCAACTTTCCCTTTTTTGCATTAGAGAATTCTCATCAACCCAGTACTCCTGAGGAGAAGGCAATACAGCAGTTCTTTTTGCCGCTAGGCAGTGGTTCTGTGCAAGACTTGCCTACTATTTTATCGAGTTATCACTCGCAGATGGCTTCTACAGCATCGAAGGCATCGAAGGAGTTGACGAATGAGGTTATTCCACGTTTAGAAGATATGAGAAGGGATTTACTAGTGAAGATTAAGGAAATCAAATCACTACAAAGCGATTTTAAGAATGTGTGCACGAAAGAGGTAACAGACACCAGGCAATTTTTGAAATCATTTCATGAGTCAATCGAACAAGCTCGCTATGGGACTCCCAAGAGCGATCCGTATTTAACAAGGGTTATACTAGAGAAACAGATCAAAAGACAGTTAGCGGAAGAAAACTTTTTGCATGAAGCTTTCAATAATTTGCAATCCTCTGGTAAGGAATTGGAAAGGGTTGTTGTTATGGAAATTCAAAATGCTTTAACTATATATGCGCGGATAATAGGCAGGGAAGCTCAGTTAGTATTCGACACTGTAATTTCAAAATTGGACGTGGGATTTTTCAACAAAGACCCAGCATTTGAATGGGATAACTTTATTTCTAGAGATCCAAATTTTGTTGCTCCGAATGTGCCTATGAGGCACTTGAAAGATATTTCTTACAAGCACCAATATGATCCACTGACGTACAAAGTACAGTGCGGTTTCCTAGAGAGGCGGTCCAAGTTTTTGAAGTCCTACTCCAGAGGTTTCTATGTTCTAACGCCGTCATTCTTACACGAATTTAAAACATGTGATCGAAAGAAGGACTTAGTCCCGGTCATGTCCTTGTCGTTAAGTGACTGTACAGTCGCGGAACATTCAAAAAAGGAGTCATCGGATTTCAAATTTATTCTTCATGCTAAGCAAAACGGTATTATTCATAGGGGTCACAATTGGGTTTTTAGGGTTGACTCCTATGATTCTATGATGGAATGGTTTAACAGCATCAAAAAGTTAACATCGATTACTAATCCTGCAGAGAAGGCGAAGTGGGTTAGTGAGCATCTCAATTTGGACAGCACTGGTAAGCCAAAAAGACACTCATTGTTACGTGATAATCAATCTGCTACTACCACACGGACGAGCTCGAATATTGATTCTCCAAACAATCCTTCACAGTATCTACCAAACTATGATGGGAACACTAACACTAACACAACATTGTCAAGTCCAGGCACGAGCTACATGCTAGACTCGGGAGGAGGGACAATTCAAATACCCATCACAGTAAGTAAAAAAGAGCGTCCAGATCTCTGCTCACCAAAACCCTTAAAGTAAAAGAGAAAAGAAAAAAAAGTAATGCCAATCTTTGAGGTAGGAAACTATTATCTTCTGCAGTATATATTTTAGTTTCAAAAGGTAAAATTGGATAAATTAATGGAATTATGAATTTGAAAACAAATAATAGTCTGTGTTACAGTCGTTATCCTGAGCTTGCTTTGAGATTTGAAAATTTCTCAATTATAATGTGCTTGTTCTGTTAGCGTGTTTATCATTTGTTTTTGTTTTTATTTTATATTTATGTTATGGTATACAGATGCCGATTGCACTTTACACTGCTAATTATATGTCATGGTGCTGATATTCAGTAACTAATGTAGAGATATCATTTAATAGATGATTCCAATTCTTGGCAAAATTAGCATCAGAAAACTTATTTAAAACACATTTTCTAGCACGTCGAGATATTTCTAACCTCTGTTGGTTGGGTAAATTGTTAGCGGATAAAAATAAATTATCCAAAGTGGGATATAAATTAGAGTCTGCAGTCATATAATCTGGATCTGTTGTATCTTTAAAGAAAAATCCAGTATTGTTCTCTTCTGTTGCTACTGCTGGCTGCCGATTACCAATGACGTCCCAGGGGATAATGATATCCAATAGTGGGCCTGCTGAAGCATGACCTAATGTGATAAGTCCTGATGCAGCATATTCAACAACAGCTATGCCGAAATGTTCATTCCACATAGCATTGATACCAAAAGATGACTCGTGAAGGTATAATTTCATTTCATCATATGTGCAGTTAGTTTTAAATTGAAGTTTATCGGGAGGAATTTGTAAATCCCCAAATGCTAATTGTTGTAAGTGTTCTACATAATCTCGATCTTCTTGATTTCTAGTGGATCCAATGAGTATTAAATTCATATGATTTATGGTTGGATTATCATCAATAAATCTTGCAAATGACCTTATTATCAACTCATGACGCTTCTCAGGTCTGAATTGAGCAATCACGACCGCTTGATTCTTTCTGGTCCATTGATCTGAAGACTCGTCATCCATAACTAATTTCTCCGTAGAGCAAGGGGGATATATCGTTTTAATTGAACTGTTCAAAGTCCATATAGAACGTATATGATTATAGGTCCAAGTTGAGTTAGTTATAGCGAAATTCACATAAGACCCGACAAATCTATAAGTAAGCATGAAAAGCTTCCAATAAACGTATTTTAATTGAAGCTTAAGGTTGGTTTTGAATCCTGGCATCAGTCTTATTTTGTCTAACATATCAGTTGAGATCACGGGATAATGTGTGTAAGTAACAATTGGTATACGGAACAGCCAATGAATGAACGGATATCCAAAGGGGTAGCCCATAGTATCACACCACACATCTGGGGGGCAATAAGATGCTGCTTCTAGAGATAGGATTATGGAGCCAAGGGCTTGACCCATGAGGGTAAATCTAGGCCATGAAGCACTATCCACCCAACGGCGGTTTTTTAAAAATATGAACACGATTCTGCTGCGGTCTAAGTCGTAATCAAATCTGTTCATAACATTTGAGAATATCTTATCCGAAGTAGTGTCAGTATCACCAGTATATACAAGGGCAATATTGTTGGGCGAATTTAGTAGTGTAGTTTCAACAGCTTTCCAAAGAACCTTTTCACCGCCACCACCAGCGTTACAATAAGGATGGAAGAATCCAAATAAACATCTAGATGGATTTCTAGATTTACCCAAAATTCCATTGATGAACTGTTCGCTATCATTCCTGTCACTGGATGCTATCTGAATTTTGTTTTTAAAGTCATAATTAGAATATTCGTCAGGTCTCTTTGCTGCCAAGATAAGCTGACGTCTCACAGATCCATGTCTCCAACCGAAATCTAGCGTTGAAACCCTCTTCTCATCATGAGCGGTATCCAATAAAAAGTTTCTGATACGTGTTATAAAGTCCTCAGGTGGATGTAGCATATATGATCCAATCAACCCTATGATTTTATTTTTGAAGATCACCAACCAGATGAGCGTAGACACCACCACCACCGTTATGTTGATCAGCAGCGAGGGCATGGTTTTCAATGATGAATAGACAGTAGTAGCAAAGTACTATAAAAACAGGTCTAATATACCACTTTACTCGCGATATCTGGTCCCTTTTAGCCGGCGATGCCACTGAACTCTGTACATACTGTAGACAGGAACAATTGCACCTTTGCCGGATCTTTCTTCAAAAACCGCACTACCGTGTTCAGTCAAACCGTATAGAACTAAGGATCTTTGAAGGTTGCTGTATCCAAAAAATTGAAATGAAATGAATAATTATAAAGGTAATTAAGACGAGGTAGTAATTACACACCTGGTATTTATATCAGATTAGTTTTCGGTAGACTATATGATTCATCTTTCCTTAAATTCTTCAACCAATTCCAGCAAGGGACCATAGTCAGACGGCTTCAAGATATGAAACTCCTCTGAAAATAGGCAAAAGTGTCTAAAACTGGTATTGAGCACCGTCTGCAGATTTAGCTCCAATATTTCATTGAAATGGTGGCAGTAAATATGTGCATAAACTCTAAAAAGCCTCTTCAAAATTGGCTTTGTAATTTTATCATTAAATTCGTTTTTGAATGGAACGCTTGTCTTTGCAGGAAACAACTCCTCATTATCAAATTGCTGTTGGCACCAACTCATTAGGTATTCTACATATTTTGGAGCCGGTACAGATACCGGTGGGTTTGCTGGACACACATTCCATAGATATTCGTACTCATTAGTCGCAATCATTCTGGGACATGTCTGCGGGGAACAGAACTCAGTAATTGACCCATAGAGCATGTTGATCTGGTTGTAGAAGTCCACACAATGCACCGCAATCCATTCATCGATATTCTCTCCCTTTGGTAACTTCACTGCTTGATTTAACACTCCCTCCGACCCCAAAGTAGTCTCAACTATCTGTTTGATATCTTTGTGCGACGTAACAACAGTCCCTGGCGATTGCACCAAATACGGCTTCTGGTGAGAAGGAGTATAGTTAAAGTCGGTAATCGGCTGCGACATCGTCGACTTCTGGGGGGTAGAAAACAGCGGGCTTAGATGGTTCCCGCCGCCCTCACCCACAGTAGATGTGATTGCATGCGCCCCCAATAACGTCCCGGGAACCCCCACTCCCCCGTTCTGCTGCTGCTGCTGCTGCCCAACACCAACTACCTGTCCATTATTCAAGCCATGCTCCTGCTGCTTCGGCGTATTCCACTTAAACCCCCTTGTCGAACGAATAGTCTGACCTGGACTCAGATGGCTACATAACATTCTCATTCGTTAGTACTCCTCATTTTGTTCCTTCCATTCCCTGCTGCCCCCCATGTCTTCCAATCCCTCACTGAACCACCTTTGAAAATACATACAAATTCTGAAGAAACGACATTTAAACCTAGATTCCTATATCTCCTAAAATATCCTCTCAACTTCAACCGTCTGTTCCTTTTTCTTTATAACCTGCTTAAATACCTCCGTTATGTGTCGTCAATGAAAACAAACTAAAGAATATATCTCTCTGTCTTTCACCCAACGAATAATCATAATAACAACACCAACCTTGGCCTCCTACACCGAACGGGCTCACCCAAAACAACACCTCAGACGGGCCAAACAAAACTATAACACATAGCAAGCCAAGTAAATACATAGTCTACCTCTACTTCACACCCTACACACCTACACCTTTGATCTACTCCACCCCGCCTGCCCCCACCCCGCTACCCCTTCCTTGCCTTCCTTCTCAACTGACATTTTCCTTATTTGCTTATCTTGAGGTGTCGTCGCCACACGCAAAACTGCTCCCACAGCAGAGACGAACGAAACAACCCCTCGCTCTCCGTGGCCCACCGCTCCAAGAAGGCTTATATCTTGAGATACACAGCCCAGCATAGATCTAACTACCTATGCGGCGTATATTTACAACTTGCCTTATTTAGCGTCTATCACGTGACTATTACGTCTCCCCAAAAGGATCCCTATCCGCATGCCTGGCCATGCC
Source organism: Eremothecium cymbalariae DBVPG#7215 (assembly GCF_000235365.1). Classification (NCBI taxonomy): domain Eukaryota; kingdom Fungi; phylum Ascomycota; class Saccharomycetes; order Saccharomycetales; family Saccharomycetaceae; genus Eremothecium; species Eremothecium cymbalariae. The sequence goes on along the minus strand of NC_016451.1, from coordinate 578,922 downwards.
TGGCATCACCGGTCCAACCATATATATATATATGTATCGATGTGGCACCACCACCTCCATACAGCATACACAGTCGTCGATATCCACTGCAGCCACCCTGCACGTTCCCGTACGTCTGCGGGACAGGCAAACTGCTAGAATATATAACAAGTACTGCAGAACAGCAAAAGGGAAATGGGGGTTGCACGCAGACGAAAGAGTGTGCAGCTACATAGCACAGCTTTCCCAAAGCACTCACGTGGTGGGATATGTGTACTCTCAATACACGCAATCGATTTTACCGAAATATCAGTAGGCCTTTTGAACTAAAATTGCGTATCTTTTCGCCACCTCTCCAGTCAGTATTTTTCGCTTTGTGTAGCAGGATATAAATTGTAGAGAAGGAATAAGGGACACAGTTTAAGAAGGAGAGAAGTTTTGCTCGAGACAGCTGATAAGAGCGGAAGATTTTAGTTAGGCGAAGTGGATATTATCAAGGGTGCTGATTGATCAGACAGGCAGGTTTGTTGTTTGTGCTAGATACGGGTGAAAATAATGTTCAAAAGTGTGACATATTCAGAGGACGCCTTGGTAACAACAGATACTGATTCTGAATTTGAGCCTTGTGATACGGGTCATGAGAGCAAACGAGGGGACAAGGTGGTGAATGGGGGGGCAGATGTGGTGAAGCATGTACGATTAGATGTTGATAGTGATTTGAGTGGGCATGATGGGGAGGGTCTTCCTGCCTTCAAGCGGCGGCCGTTGAGTGATACGCCGATTGCGTCGCAATGGGCATCGCCGACGAGTTCTACTGATTCTTCGATGGAGGCGACTCCGATGGTGTCGCCATCACACAGTGGTACGGATTTGAAACATATGGCGGATGTGGATGAGGGGGAGTTGGATGGGGGATTATGAAGGGGGGGGAGGGAGGGGGCGATGGGGGGCAGCATGCAGAGCGTCATAAGACGAAAACCATGGCGGGTGGGGCGGCACCCAAGCTCTATAAGCATGCTGCTACTACCATCGATGTGCCAGGATTGACAAAGTCTAAAACATCCCCGGATGGAACTATATCGAAGGAAGATGCTGGGTCGAAGCTTGTTATAGTGATGGTTGGGTTGCCTGCTACGGGGAAGTCGTTTATTACAAATAAGCTCTCGAGATTTTTGAATTATTCGTTTTATTATTGCAAGGTGTTTAATGTTGGCAATACAAGGCGGGAGTATGCGAAGCTTCATGATATGACAGAACAGGATTCGAAGTTCTTCGATCCTACGAATCCTGAAGCCAATGCTCTTCGAGAAAAATGGGCAATGGACACATTGACTGAATTGTTGGATTATTTATTAGATGGGCCTGGGTCTGTGGCGATATTTGACGCTACAAATTCCACTAGGGGTCGTAGAAAGAAGGTTTATGATAAGATAAAGGAGCGTAATTCACGTCTCAACGTTTTATTTTTAGAGAGTATATGTTCAGATAGACAAACGGTAGAAAAAAATATTAGGCTGAAGTTGCTAGGCCCTGATTATAAAGGTAAAGATCCAGAAGCATCCTTGAAAGATTTTAAAGATAGATTGGCTAATTATCTCAAGGCATATGAACCTGTTGAAGATAATGAGGGAATGCAGTATATTAAAATGATAGATGTTGGGAAAAAGGTAATTTCTTATAACATACAAGGCTTTTTAGCCTCCCAGACGGTTTATTACTTGTTGAATTTTAATCTTGCTGAAAGGCAAATTTGGATCACTAGGAATGGGGAAAGCGAATATAATGTGCTTGGTCGTATCGGCGGTGATTCTAACCTAACAGCACGTGGTCTTAAGTATGCGCAGGCTTTGTCAAAATTTATTGATGGGCAGAGAATTAAATTTACTGCACAAGAATACGAGCTGTATCAGAAGCTTGGTAGCGCCGAGGATTTTGTTCCTTCTTCCTTTTTTGTCTGGACTTCTATGTTGCGTCGTTCTGAGGAAACAGCAGCAGACTTTAATGAAGATGTCTATCCAATTAAACAGATGCGCATGTTAGATGAATTGAGCGCTGGTGACTGCGAGGGTATGACTTACGAAGAGATTCACAATAAATATCCAGATGAATTTGAAGAAAGACTGATAGATAAGCTAAGATATAGATATCCAGGTATTGGTGGTGAATCCTACATGGACGTGATAAACAGATTACGTCCTGTGATTACTGAAATTGAGAGGATTACTGATAATGTCCTCATAATAACACATCGAGTTGTAGCCAGAGTGTTGTTAGGCTATTTTTTAAACTTAAATAGGGACATCATTGCTAACTTGGATGTTCCATTACATTCTGTTTACTGTTTAGAACCCAAGCCTTACGGTATTACTTGGTCGCTATATGAGTATAGTGAAGAGAATGATTGCTTCTTCAAAGTTCCTCAAACACAACTAAACACAATGAAGGTCAAGGAGTTGGGCCTAGTCCATAACGAGAGAAGATATTCTCTCGTTCCTGCTGCACCTCCATCTACAGTTACAGATGATGTACCAAGAACTAGCGGAAGCAGTAATGGCTCTCTGCCACCTTTTTCATCTGCTTCCAGTACATCCGCGACTCCATCTCTGTCGTCTGGTGGTGGAATATCTATTTCATCACGTATGGCGCCTCCACTAAGGCAACCACCTGCGTATCAAACTCACCCCAGTTTACTTGCTCGTCCTCAACATGATGATCTCACCCCGGAAAAGACGGTGAAACGTGGGAACCCATACCCAAATAAGCACGGTATTGAATTACATAAGTTAAATGAGAAACTAAGTGTATTACGAGCTAATGACAACGCTACAGAATATGATATAGATGCACCTAAGCCTAAGTGAAGTATTCATGCTATGCCTTTCGTTGTGAGTTTTTTTTAGCCTTACGCATCAAACTCTTTTGTATGCTTCATAGTTGAATAATAATGATATAATGAGTACTTAATGAAGTTCCAATAATGAGATATAGGTTGCATATATACCAGTAATGTTGATAATTAGATTTGAAGGAGAAGACAGATGGACTCACAGTTTTCCATAAACAATACCAATCGCATTTATCCATGAACCTATGTTGCCATATAGACCCAAGATACTATCGCCTTGATATGGCATCATCATACCTAAACCACCACCAGTTGTATTTCCAAGCATGGGGCTAGTACGACCACTACTTGTTATAATTTGAATAGCGTCTACCCAAACACCACTTCTTACATTGAACCCAACGATGTATTCGTTTATATCTAAAACGAAGTCAGTAAAATTAGGGGTTTCATTGCCAAATAACACGCTACTTTTAGATTTCAAAGTATTTGGGGATTTAATGGAATCTTTAATTTTTTTAAGGTAATTCCTCGTACTGCCAGTCTCTTCTAATTCAGGCTCCAAGGTTGGTCGGAAGTAGAATCGAATTCCATCTAGAGCATAGCCGTGGAACACTCTAACCCACTGAACTAGTGAAACATAAACAGGTACTATCCCTAGATCGCTACCAGAAGAACCGCTACCAAAGAGCTGTCCCTTAATCCCATTTACCGTGGATGGATATCCATAACGGGACATTGGTATTAAAGAAACTTTTAATCGACTTGGAAAATCATCAAAGTCAGCTGACTCAGAATTTACTGCGTGAACTTTGACCTTGAAATTTTTAGAGTGTTGGGAGCGATAGTTAGGCGGTAGTCTAGAGGTTAGATCATCAAGAGAAACAAATACTTGTCTTTGAGGACCAGGACCACCTAGGGAGTACGGTAAAAATTCTATGTGTGCCCGAGCAATTTCTTCGCAAACTATCTCTATACAATAAATACCAGTTTGTGAAACAAACACAATTTGCCCGTTATTACCGCATAAATATAAACTTGGCTTCGGTGCCTCGAAATTTGCCAAACGAGTAGGATTTATAGAAGAATTGTCCGCATTATCAGATGGTAGAGCAAAAGACGGGTGATGCAAAAATCTGATTAGATCCAACCTGTGCCATGTACATTCATATTGAGGAAGTATAGGACTTTCTGCTCCATGATTTCTCGTTCTCACTGAAAAAGCTTCTTTTGACAAGAAAGATCTGTTCAAAGTAACATAATCACGTAACATAACACCACTTTCTTGATGGGGGCATCCCAATAAATGACCAATTTCATGCATAAATGCACCTAAAGTAATATTCAAACATTCCCAATGAGAGCTACACTCATTGCAGTCATTTGCAACCTCACTCTCAGAAACTGGAGTGGAATCCGTAAAGTAAGATGGAACAGCCTCAATGCAGGGGGGCCAGGAATACAATCCGTGGGACCCAAATATGGCCAACTTAATCTTGGAGTCTCCACCACCTAAAGCAGCATGTGCTTTAATTAACCTTTGTTTAGCATCCCAATACGTGTCCATAATAATAACTGCTGCCTGTACTGCATCTGTATTGCCACTAAAAGGTCCACCGTATGCCTTCAAGGCATCCATCGCTATTCCAAACAAGCCGCCTGTGTTGTTACCCTTTGGATTTTGCTGGGCCAAATTCGGATCCCTAATTTGAGCTGTTGTCAAATTAGTCCTGACAATATGAACCTTTACCGTAGGTCTCCTCTCTGGTACCTGAAGCAATGTATCCTCCGTTTCTTCCTCCTCAAATCGAAAAGTCCGATGCCCAAATCCATTACGCAACATTTGTTCGTTGGTAAACGCTTGCATCAACCTTGCCGCACATCTGAGCTTTTTAACAGCTAGATCCATCCCATTCCCACCCTCTTTAGCCTTCTGTGATGCTGGCGAATCAAACACCATAGGAGAATCGCTGGCTAGCAACAAGCACAGATGGATTGGAGGATTCTGAAGTAACGGCTCATAAGAACATGTCAAACTAATTTGCTCATTTTCATTCGTTACAAACTGTAAAGCATTTTTCCCTCTAGTTAGATAAATTAGGGCCTTGAATCCATGCCGATTAACTGCATATGTCAAAGAAGGAAGCTGGCTATGCTGAACCTGAATTGCAGTCGCACCGCTAGAACGACACCGTCCATGTATAATCAACGCAGGGCAATGGACCTCATAACCGTCCACTAGATTATAAATCTCAATACACTCCATTGATCCTATTTCACCTTAATGTGAATAAACAGGGTGGGAAGGGGCTTGCTTAAGTTGCATTACCCTTTTTATAAGTTGTAGATAATATTAAAAAACTATACTCCAATTCCCTAAACGTATCATCACGTGATTATCACGTGCTAAATACTTGCTTAGTTACCCGGATATTGGGACGGTACGAAATTCGAACAAGGTGGCAAAATCAACACTCCACAACTACAGTCAAGTTAGCAGAAATTGCGCAGTATCAGAAGAACGACCATTTCCTCATATTAAGATTACTCTAACAACAGCCGTTTCTCGTCATTGTTGCCAAAATATTCGACTATAATGTCACATCATAAGAAACGCGTCTACCCTCAAACTCAATTCCAATATAGCGCTCCGCCTCCCGCAGGTTCACCAGGGTACGCAGCAGCTCCTGGAATTGCAGTAGCTCCTGGTCCGCAGCAAGCACAACAGTTCTTGACTCCTGCTCAGCAACAGCTCCATCAGCAGATTGACCAGGCTACCAATTCAATGGGGAATATGCAATTACACAATGTTCCAGTGGTTGACCCTAATTCGTTTTACCAAGCAGGAGCCCCATCACGGCCTGTGGTTGCAGATCCTGTGGCTGGTTCACAATATAACGAGCAACCTTATAGTCACATTGCAATTGGTAAGCCTATGAATCAATTATATCAAATTGATTTGTTTCAGGAATTGCCGCCACCAATTACTGATCTTTCATTACCACCACCACCGTTGTTGGTACCACCTGATAAAATTGTGGCTCCGTCTGAAGATGCCAATGCTTCGCCAGACTATTTGAGATGTACCTTGAATGCTCTTCCAAAGTCCAATTCTTTATTGAAGAAATCAAAATTGCCGTTAGCTATGGTTATTAGGCCGTACCAGCACCTTGATGACAGTATAAACCCTCCGCCTTTGAACACTGATGGGTGCATTGTTCGTTGCAGACGTTGTCGTTCCTATATTAATCCCTTTGTGATGTTTTTGGATGGTGGCAGACGTTGGAGATGTAATTTCTGTGGCTTGGGAAACGACGTTCCAAACGCATTTGACATGGATTCGCAAGGTATCCCAGTAAATCGTTATGAAAGAAATGAAATTCAGCACGCCGTAGTCGAATATTTAGCGCCAAGGGAATATGCTGTGAGATTGCCACCTCCATCTTGTTACGCTTTTATCTTTGATGTTTCACAGAATTCTATAAAAAATGGATTGCTAGCTACTGCTACAAGAACTTTATTAGAGTCGTTGGACTCTTTGCCAAATCATGATGAAAGAACTAGAATTACTATTTTGGCTGTTGATCATACTATCCATTATTTCTCTATCCCCCCCGATGAAGAAGGTGATCATATTAAGATGATGGATGTTGTGGATTTGGACGAACCGTTTATGCCAATGCCAGACACGATGTTTGTCACCCTAAAACAATGCAGAGCCAATGTGGAAAAATTATTAAGCCAAATCCCTGAGATCTTCCAATCGAATATCTTGCCAAAATTTGCTTTGGGCCCGGCGTTAAAGGCCGCTCACAACTTAATAAAAAGTATCGGTGGTAAGATTATTGTTACTTCTGCTACTCTACCTAACGTTGGTATTGGCAAGCTAAATAAAAGAAATGAAGCTAGTGTTGTGAATACTAACAAGGAGGCTTCACAACTTTTGAGCTGTGGAGATGCTTTTTATAAGAGCTTCACTATTGATTGCAACACAACACAAGTCACAATTGATTTGTTTTTAGCATCAGATGATTATCTAGATGTTGCATCCTTATCCAGTTTAGCAAGATACACAGGTGGCCAGACTCACTTTTATCCTGGATTCACAGCTTTGAACTTAATAGATGTTACAAAGTTTTCAAAAGAATTTTCCAAACATATAACCATGGATTTGTCTATGGAAGCTGTCATGAGGGCTCGTGGTTCCACTGGTTTAAGAATGAGTTGTTTCTATGGTCACTTTTTCAATAGATCCTCCGATCTATGTGCCTTCCCAACTTTTCCTAGGGACCAATCTTATGTCTTTGAAATATCTCTAGATGACGAACTTGTACGTGATTATGCGTACCTTCAGATTGCCGTTTTGTTATCACAGAATACTGGTCAAAGAAGAATTAGAGTGATTACAGTGTGCCTACCAACAACGGACAACTTAGCTGAGGTATATGCTTCCGCTGACCAATTGGCTATGACAGCATATTACGCACACAAAGGTATTGAGACTGTGATGAACTCAGGTTTTGAAGCCGCTAGAGAATACTTAGACAAGTCTGTTCAGGACGTATTGGCTACCTACAAAAAGGAAATAGCGATGTCCAATACTGCTGGTGGTGCACCTTTGAGGCTTTGTGCTAACCTAAGGATGTGGCCATTGCTAATGCACTCTATGACAAAACATATGGCCTTCAGGTCCGGAAGAATTGCAGCTGACCACCGTGCTGCTGCATTGAACGCCTTGGAATCAATGCCACTCCCACATTTTATTAAAACTATTTACCCAACTGTTTACTCATTACACGATATGCCTGACGAGGCCGGTTTGCCAAATGAGAATGGTGAAATTGTTTTACCCCAGCCAATTAATGCGACCTCTTCCCTGTTCGAGAGATACGGTTTGTATTTGATCGATACTGGTATGGATATCTTCTTGTGGTTAGGTGGCGATGCTGTTCCTGAATTAGTCATGGATGTTTTCGGCACTCAAGATATCATGCAAATTCAAATTGGAAAAGGTGAATTACCAATATTAGAGGACTCCGAATTTAATGAAAGAGTTAGAAACGTTATCTGCAAATTGAGGGAACACGATGATGTCATAATATTTAAGACGCTTCATATTGTGAGGGGTGCATCCCCAAGTGAACCAGTGAACCATGCTTCAGCAAAAGAAGTTGCTTCTCTACGACTATGGGCTACTAGTCAATTGGTAGAGGATAAGGTCCAAAGTAGTTTCACTTACCGCGAATTTTTGCAAAGCATGAAAACGAAGATCAGCAAGTAATTCAAAGCACGTTATTACTGGATCCCTATAAAGATAATGGTAGATCACCTTATATAAATATTTACTCAGGTACCTCACTTGTCTGCCCTTGTATTTTTATCACTTTGTAAAAAGATTCTCAACCCAACTTTGTTTTGAGAACTTTGGGTAAAACGTCGGAACACTTCTAAAACTTAAAAAATAAAATAAACCTCTCCATTCATTTCGGAACGCAGTATTTAGCATAATTGAAAATGACTGAACATGAAGGGTGAAGAGTTGTAAGTAAAAAGTTAACTTTAATACTAATTTGCTTTCTTTTAAAATGTTTTATACTAACTAGGTATTCCTATTAGTGTCAGCAGGAAAGAACTCTTTGAAGTTGACGATAAGCCATCTGAACTAGATGGTAGTCTACTGTTGCCTGATTTGGAATTCGAGTTTGTCGAGGTTGAATGCTGCAATGCATCAGAGAAGTGTTTAGACAGTTCTATTCAAGATGAATTTGATTTCCCGTTATTCTCTTGTTCGGCGGTTGAATGGTCTGCCACACAACTCAATAACAGTTGTAATGCGGGAACGAGTGTTCAAATCACGAATGGCCATGAACCTGAAAGTCCTACACAAACCAGGTTAAGCAAAGTTTCATTGCGTGAAGAAGAATCAGAAGTTATCAAAAACGAACGTCCCATGAGTTATTATATCGCTGAATACACCACTAAACAGAAAAAGAGGTTACAACTTGTCGCCATAGAGTACGATCTAATTATGAAGGAAGCTGCTAAAGATAGAGATAATATCAGCTCCAAATACAGAGGTAAATTTGTTGATTTAGTGGATCATAATGCTAAAGTGGAAGCTGAACTACTGAGACAACTAAAACTGAAAAGAAGAAGGCCAAGTAAAAGACAGAGGATGGCTAAACGGCTAGGCAAGCTTCGAGAATCAGAACGACAGAATAAAGTGGATGAAATCAAAAAGATGATCAAAAAGAAGTTCCATAAACGTGGTGGGAAGAAAAATAAGAAAAAGTAGTGGTGCTCAAACTTATCCAACTTGCAAAGTCAGAGCGGCGTCCCGTTTGTTCTCCTCCTATCTGGGGTTTCAGGTGAAGTTTTAATGGATTTATATTATAAAAGAGTTGTGATTTATATACAGATCCGTTGTGCATACATCACGAACTTTTCCGCATATTACTATCTAGAATGGACACAGAACTTAGCATTATATCCAAGTAGTCTTTATAGTTCTCATCATTCGTGGACTTTGGCATAGCCTCTGTTATAGTATCCTTGATAAATTTGGTGTTGGAAATTAAAGATTTTCCAACAGGCCCACCTCTACGGTATGAAGTTTCGAAGTCCTTTTGGAATGCATTTGCCACTTTAATCCAATAATTCTTAGTTATCGATCGGTATTTCTTTTCTGCCAAATACTCATTCAGCAATGACGAATCCTCTAATTTCGTTGTCTTTAAAAGTGACTCTAATTGAGACAACCAGTAACCATTTTTGACGGCATCACTCATTGCCATACCCAGGCTTCTGATTGATACCGTGGTCCTGGTGAGCGCTTGTTGAGACGACTGTATTTTTAATAGTGCAATCTTGTCTAGTGTAGCTGTATAGTCCTTTGTAGACAAAGCATTTAAGTTCAATGCTAACGTTTGAATAGATTCTAAGTTATGTTTTATTTTGTGATTGTTCACGCAGTCCTTAATCAAGGATTGTGAGATATTCCGTATCAACTCAATCTTTTTGTTCTTCAGTGGGCCATTTTCAAACTTTTTAATCAGTTGAAGTGACTTCAGGTTATGGTTTTGATTGAGATTCATCTCTATTTTAGAATAGAGAGTAGCCAAACGAATTAGACCAGGTTGATCATCAGCATTTAAAGGCAACGACTCTATCTGAGTGGCCATTTGAATATATATCAAAGCATCACGCAATAAAAAAGAGGTCTGATGGATTTTACCGAGTGCAGATTGTAACTTCTGTGCACGGTCATACGGTTTAAGAACTTCATTATTCAATCTTTCGAAAGACATTGAGAGGTAATCCAAACTTGGTTTCAAGGTAGGGCCAACCTTCTCCCTTTGTAGCTTCCTTTTCTCTAACTGTTCCAAGACCAATAGAGGATTATCTTTGATTATTTGATCAGTTCTTTTATCCAATTCTATCATATCATATTTCACCTTTTTTAGTGGCGTATTGAAGTCCAGTTCCTTGGAATCTAAGTTGTTATTAATGGCTTTAGTTAATTCATTCGCAAATTGAATCGGATTGAAGTTATCCTCCAGTAATGCCTCAAAATCTTCTAATTCATCATCACTTGACATAGCTAATCTTTATAGATCAATGGCTCTATGTGACATTCCTATTATCAACACTGCTACAAGTGTTTGTTTCCATCGTTGCCAATCTTGAAATGTGGCCATGACGACTTTTTGAAGTTCAACTGGGAAAAATCAAGTTGCAGGTACAAACGTATCAAAATTATTAAGCACTATCTTCTAAAATGTCTAAACTATTCAATACTAATTATAGATCTCTTCAGAGCTGTATTGATTTTAGATGCTTTCACCTTTAATGAAAGCTTTCCATCGTAGATTCTCCTATTGATGTATCTCACGAATTCCATTACACTACCACCAACTCCAAAATAAATGTCCTTGGCTGCAACGTAGGTTTTAATGTCAAAGTGTTGCTCTTTACATAACGCAATCAACCCCAGAAGCAATTCCGAAATAACTGGTAGCGTATCAGGCTGGTATATAGTCTCAGAGGTCAAAATTATTCCATCACTACAAGGTACCCACATCTTATCTTTCAAAAGTGACAAGAATTTAGCACCCCAGGTACCAGAGATAAAATGCAGTTCTACTTTCCTATCCGCCATGTCCTTTAAAAATGCATCGAGGAGCGCTGATGTCAATAATAGCTCATCATTCACAACCGGAATACTATCACACCCTGCTTTTTGTAGTGATAACCACCGTTCAGGTGAAAGGGATGTCTTTGCCCATGCAATGATCAAGTTTGTAACGGTCACCAGCCTCAAAACAGAATCATTATAATCACATAATATAAATCTTATACCAGAATCACTACCGGTGCGTAGAAATTCAGTGAACAAGTATTGCGAAGGCAATGCAGTTCCACAGCCTAATTCAATAACTGTCTTGTAGGCACCACGATTTTCAGATAAATAATCCACGAGATCTATTGAACACTCCCAACATTTTAACCCACCCTCATACACACCCTTTTTGAGATCCTCATTTGTCTCGCCCATTAATATCTGCGATTCAACTTTCGAGCTCCTCGCATTGTCACTGTTACTGCCATTAGTGCTTTCGCCAACCTCCGTCATCAGCTGATGTTTCACATCAAACAACTCTCTACGATATAGAGTCACATTTCTTTCAGCAGTAGTTATTTCCTTAAAAGATAATCTTACCTCCCTTAACGAGTCTGTTAAATCCTCAAGAGTAATGATGTCAGGTTGCGGGATAGCTGGTGACTTTAACGATTCTGCATCCAGCGCATTGGCTTGAGGGATATCTTGAGAACCCATAAAAATTTTGATATCATCATTCTGGCCAGCTTGACAATCTACTGACTGAGTACCATTTAGCTCTGCCGTAGAGAAGCCAAATGAGAATGTCATACTATATGTTTTCGTTTTACAGAGCTGGTGAGGCAAATATATTCAAAGTCATCGCTTGATTTCGAAAAATTTTCAAATTCCTACGATAAATATTGTAGCGACTCACATGCATTATGAAAAGCATATGCATCATCATGTAGAAATCAGATAATAGTACATATAATTGTTGCTTCATTTTTGAGGCAAAGCTTCTACTTAGCCTAACTGCATTTGTTATTTCTGTAATGCTCGTTTACTTACTTGCATAATTAGCAAGATTGCGTAGAAGATTCCATCAAGATTCTGCGGACATGTGTACCAATTAGAGAAAAAACTCGAAGTTATGTATGAATAAAATAGTCTGGAATATAATAATCACAACAACGTTAATATCTTGATATGCAGTATAAAATTGGGTGCCCTTTATGGTTTGGTTAGCTTTTCCACACAGAGTGGTGAGAAAGGAAGGGACTAAAAATTGTTGTTCGCAGTCATCAGTTTACCGACATTAACAGCTGACCAAATACAATATTCCATTTACTTGGATTGAACTTGTGAGTAACCACCCCATGGGTTAGCATCCTTCGACTTCAAATATTCATCGGATTGCAACTGCCATTCCTTAGTCATTGTCTTTGGGGGCTCTGCAGCCGCTTGTCTGATCAATGCAAACAAAGCCAAAGAACCTAGTAAACCAACAAAAACACCCTTCGCAATAGAAGCAGCATCGCCTTTGGCATGTACAGGTCTTCTTGGCCCCCACTCCCCATACGAGATGTACCAAGCAGCCTGCTTCTCGGTCTGGGTTAACTCATTCCATGGCAACTTTTGTCTCTCTGACAACTTGGTCACAAGCTCATTCTGTTCTACCGCTGGCAAGTTCTCCCATCTTGACTTTAAATCAATAATCGCTGCCTTGGAGATAGCCTGGCTCTGAACCTGCCTAATTGGTGTGATACGGGCAATTGCAGAAAAGGAGCGCAACACTATATTTTAGGTTAGTAAAACATTTTGCTTAATAAAGAGAGAATTTACCAATCAGTATTGCATAGTTCAAAAACACAAAACTTCCGAAACTTCCAAATATCAAACCCAACTTTTCGCTGCTCTGATTACCTCTAAAATACCCAATTGAAATCTTTGATGCCATTCAAAACTATGCACACAAAAGTAAAATGACTATAAACCGCAATTCAACATACTTGTTATATTATATTATCTGGTAGAATATTTCTAATAGATATGGAATCTAAAGTAAAGACAACTATCTTTGAAAGTGCTGAATAGTGTTCCAGAGTTAATTCTGCCACTCGTATAATTGATTGTATAAATAACTAGTTTATTAAGTCACTAGTGGCATCAATTGGTAACGATATTTCCGTATGGTTTATGACCTGAGCGAAAACCAATGAGGAAAAATTTGGTTACATGCTGACGGAATCGCTCGAGAGTAAAGCAGGCCGTTCATTGGTTGGCCAATGAACGGCCACGAAATGCACATCATGTGTTACGTTAATCACGTGCGATGCATGTGATTATCACGTGAGATTTGAAGTTACAATGCATATATACATATATATAGTTTAGAAACGCCCTACTTGGTTGGTTACTGCTACCAGAGTGTATTATTTCCAGAGAGCCATATAGTCATCGCAGACCTATTTCTGAATTTGGCAGGAGTGAATGGCGGTCTGGTATTTCGGAAGTCTTCAGATTGTGAGACGGTTTTGGAAGATGAAGGTAAAGAAGGGACATCTAGTAATTGTAATTCACGGAGATTGGAGTTTACGGCGGCATAAATATGAGCATCAGGCCACTGGATTTCTTCATAAGGAACCCAGTAGATAGCCAGCTTGCAAAATTTTTCATATTCTTGTTTTTCAAATGCGACTAAGTTCTCAAAGCTGAGGGATTTCAAATCGAGAAGATACTTGCCGCTTCCATGGCCTCCATAGAGGAAGATAAATTTATATAGATTCCATAGTTGGGACATATTATTCGGAGATATTGGAATTCGGTTGGCAGCATTTTTTGAGAACTCAGGATCCTTTAAGATAACCGATATTTGGACATCAAGAACATATTTAGTGGCATCCTGAACGATATAAAAGGCCGGTAAAAATCTTTCATAATCGTCTTTGTTTCCGAATTCAATTAGTTTTAGACCCAATGGATATGCAATCCTGATAGCTACACGCCTGTCAATCTCCTCCTGGTCCCGCAATTCCTTTTCCTTTTGTTTTCTTCAGTTCCTCCTGTTCCAAAAGCTTCTTCTTTTCTCTTTCGAGACGTTCGCGTTCTTCCTCACGTTTACGTTCATCATTCGCAAGCTTCTCTAAGAACTCTTGCTCCTTCTTTCTTTTGTTTTCTAGACGTTTCAATCTGTACTGTTCTTCGCGTTTTAATCTAGCCTCACTCTCTTCCGCTGTTTCTTGGTGTTCCATATGCACCGGAGTCTCTGAACCACTCTCGAACTTTGACTTCTTTGTGTTGCTTTCTGATTGATCTGACCCCACACTCACTGTGGAGGCACTTCGTTTAAGCTTCACTGGAGATTCAAGTCTGTACCTATCTGCTTGACTATTCTTTTGCTTGTCATCGTGGAGTAGCGACATTGGATACGGTGATTCAGTTTTCCTTCTTTTTGGAACAGTTACATTCGATTGATTGCCATCCTCATGGTCAGAATTTGGTAAACCATTACTAGAAGGTTTTTTTGAAGCTCCAGGCTCATATTGAACTTCCGTTTTGATATCGGAAGTAACGCCCTTAGACGTGGCCTCTCCCTTAATGTGGCTGATTGGTTCACTGGATATGATAGTACGGTTCACAGACTCATGAACTTTTTGGCTTACATCATCTTTCTCTTCCTCTTCTCTCTCAGATACATAGCCTTGTTTGTTTCTAATAGCCTCTTTGATTGTAGAAATTTCTTCATCATCGGTAATTCCTAAAGGGCTGTGCTTTGCATAATATAATACTGAATGTCCGTTCTTGGCACGTACTGTAGGATCTGCACCTGCTTTTAATAATAAATTTACTGTTCCTAGATGGCCACGTCCAACAGCAGCCATTAAAGATGTTACTCCATCCTTCGTGGAACCGTTTACGGGAGCCCCAAATGCTAAAAACAAACTAGCAATGTCTTCATGGCCAAACTTAACACATTCCATGAATGCTTTGAAATCTGCATGGCCACCATTTTCCAAATATGCACCAACATAAGCTAATTTACCTTCTTTTGAGGCACGAAATAATTTGTCTTTCCCTACTTTGGAAGTTATATCTGTCCAGTAAAAATCATCCTCAAAGTTGGTGTTATTCGGCGATACATCTTCATCATCTGAAGGACCATCACTATTCTTGGAGCGCTGCTTTTCTGCTTTCCCATCGCCCTCATATTGTCGGTATTTTCGAGCTGATTTCCGTAGCAGCGATTTAATTTTTCTTACAATTTGTACTTCCTCTTCTTCCAAATCAGAATCTTCTTCTATAGATTCAATAGCTGTTAATCCCTTTGCATTGACAATTGTTGGATCTGCACCATTCTTTAGCAACTCTTCAACAACTTCGAGGTGACCGTTAGCCGATGCGTCTATCAACGGGGTATCTTTAAACATTTCATAAGATTGAAGATTAATGTTTGCGCCGTGAAGTATCAATAGTTTAACTATATTCAAATGACCGTTCAGCGCAGCTTCATGTAATGGTGAATTTCCAGCATTATCCTGATCATTAACATCATATCCTTCTGTAATGAGTGTTTTTGCCAATTCATATTTACCTTTGTCACATGCTATTTGTAATTTAGTGCGACCTCCTGCATCTCTATGAACACCTTTCTTTGGCTTGGCTACTTTTGAAACAGCAATATGTTTCAGTTTTTTCGACCAATTTGTAGAACTAGGCTTAGGAGTTTGAGCTGGTGTAGGACTGTCGGTACGTGATGAAGATTTTCTTGGAGATGAATTACGAATTACATGGGGTTTGATGGGAGAGGATTCACCTTGCAATATGCTGCTCGAGATTGGAACAGGCTTTAAATCGGCCAAGTCTGACAACTCGGAATCTGAATCATGCTGTAAGTTTGTAGGACTTGCTTGTCGACTAGATAATGATACAATCTGATCACCTCGTATTAGTCTGCCGAGTCGAGGCTTAGGTGGTGACGCAGGCTCCGTTGGAGCATCACTATCAACCTCACTTAAGGCACTTTCCTCTTCTTCATCCTGCTCATCTTCATCCTCCGCTCCTTCAGCTGTGTCGTTCTGTGAACGCTTGCTATGCTGTTTGCTGGAAACCTCTAATTCCTCCAGCATTTGCTTCACCTCACTACCTGACGGTACTTCACTTTCAGCTGAAATATCTCGAATACGTGATGCAAAAGCATCACTACCGCCATTATATTCGACTGTCTGCTTGTGGCTATCATCAACTTTAGCTTCTGTGATAACCTCTTGCTTCATATCAATTATTGGCTCCGCTAAATCCTCACCATAATCTTGCTTCGTAGATTCCTGTATCTGCAATTCACGGTTCTCAGACACATTATTTTTCACAGCTGCCGACCTATCATCTTGGGAATCACCAGTTTTTTCTATATGAAGCCCATTTTCCAATTCAGCCTGTTCTATTTTCATATCCATGTCTGTCGTTGTCGTCGTCGTCATCGGCATGATAGACCTCGATTTTTTCGAACCTGTATTTACATTTTTACAATATTCCTCATTAATTACATCCTTATTATTAAGCTTCAAATTATCTTTACTATTATCATCAGCCGTTCTCAGATCCGAAGTTACAATTTTATCTTGTCTTCGTTTGTCTGATTTACCTTTCAGGTCGTTCTTTCTAGAACTAACTTTCGACAAATAGCTGCTTAGAGACCTCTTTCTCACAGGTCCATGAGCTCCATGTCTTTCATGACTACTCATCGTCCACAATTTACTCCACCAAATGAAATCACTAAACACTGTCCTCCATTATACCGTTCTAAAACCATCTAAAAACAACTTTCTTTGCCATTTTGTGGGCTCGTAAAATAATCCTCTATTTTGTGACTATTATTATATCACAGTGTACGATATCAGTATTTTTAGACCGTATCGCTTATGTAAGATCAATGTAAAATCTGAGTAACACTTTTAATGAACATACGTAACGTTATAAAAACTATTAAAAATTGCGCAATGTTTATAGATCCAATCCTGAATGGATGAGGTGCAGGTGTGAGCGATTAGTAGAAAGAAAACAACTAATATTAATATTCTAGATTAATATAAGTGATATTGAGGAGCTACCACCAATAACAAAAGTAGTTTTGCACATTAGATATTGCTGGTAAGGCAATATATAATGAAATAATAATAACATAATTAAAGCAACTTCTTTTGTTTTTTCTTATAAAAAAAATGTAGGATCGGGTTTTGATGGCCACTACGACTCGTTAGTTAGTGTGGTTTGTTGATATGGATTGGGAGGTGGTAACTTTATCACCAGTTTTCTTCGACGATATCTGATGGAGGTTGAGGGTATGCATCTAGGACCAGTGAATATTGCATGCATAGGTCCTTCTTTAGGGTTAACCTGTCATTTTCAGTAGAATTTGTAGAAGGGGCCGTAGTTTCTGGAGTTGTGGATGTTGTAGAACCTAGCGTACCTGGCGGGAGATTTCCACTCATATTGCCTGCAAAGGAGGTGGGGATTGAAGTATTAATGAAATCTTTGGGAGTACGTGGTGTAGCTTCAGCAGATATAACACTAGATCCGTTCGGGCTAGACAGGGAAGGTTTCTGGTGGTCACGTGGAGAAATAGAGCATTCGTGGTCTACGTGTGTAGCTGTATTGGCGTTATCAACGCGTTGTTCGATATTCGCCAGGCCATGATCATGAACGTCACCAACTAGTTGACGACAGGAGGAAGAGTCTCCCCTATTATTAGCCTGTGATTCATTGCCTTTGAGACACTCACCCCATTCCATCAATTGGAAAATTAAGTTCATATTTGGACTGATGTCTTTGGCAATGTTCTTGAGATGATTATAAGCGTCATTGAGTGACATTTTCCTGTACCTCATGATATAAGCTACTATGAGTGATGCTGAACGCGAAACACCACATTGGCAATGTACAAGAACCTTTTTATTTTGCAAAACAGCATCGTGCATCAACTTGGTCAATTCTTCCAAATTCCCACAAATTTTACTTGTATGCGACCATCTGAACTGATGGTATTCAGTAGTTGAATTGTCAGGAAGCTGTGATCTAAGGTTGTTGATTTCTTTAGCAACATTTATAACTAGATCAAATTCCAGCACCTGTTCTAAAGTAGGCTCGGAATATAGAAATATGCCGGGTTCAACAACACATAGAGGATCACCAGGATATACATTTCCATCAAAAACGTAAGTGTAGCTGTGCATTGACGAACTGAAAGAATAATTTTCTATATCGTAATCGTCGTCATCATCATCATCATCATCACATAATTCTGCTGCATCCTCATGATTGTATACATTATTAATTGGGTTCGTATCAACCGGAGTACCATTCCTCTGGAAAACCCACGACCTCGTTGCAGTCACAGGATCTGCATTAGTGCTGGCTACTGTGTTCACAGCTTTAAAGGTCCGAGGGGAACACATTCCGTCAGAAATAGACCCCCTACCAGACACTGCGTCTCTGGATTTTAACGACAACGTGGGCAAAGACTTGCATCGTACCTTCTCCGACCCAATACGCGGTACTGGCCGCTTAAAAGACGTGATCTCCACAGTAAGCCTCAAGGGCTGGCCGTGATGATATAAGCCGCCATTCTCATTCGACTGTAATAGGGAGCGCCTTGCTGAACCCTTCAAAGCAGGCACAGAAGCACCACCAGAAAATGAAGGTAAAGTATATATCTGTGCATCACTTCGTGTCTTTAATAACGGAAAATTACCATACGATGCTTGCTTCTGTTGCTGCTGCTGCTGCTGTTGTTGTTGTGATCTTTCCAATGACTCTATCATAACAACCTTATTACTACTTGAACTCTCATTATTTATCTTCAAAGACAACTTCTTCGTATTTTTATTCTGCAAAGACTTAGGAGACCTCGATTTCAGATCCAAAAGAGATCCACCCATGTTCCCAATATATCGATTGCAAAACCAACTTCTGTCTGTCTGTTCTGCCTTCTTTAGGCTGTTCCCTGTTCCTTTCTATTATTGAAAACAAGCTTTCCCTTCTACGGAAAAAGATCTCTCGCCCTTGGTAAGGAATACTTCAACAGCTATCTTCTTTTCTATTGATCTTGATAGTTCCACACAGACCAAAACCACAGCCGCTTTTTTTATCTATTCCGTCCTTTCCTATGTCCAAGCCTAACCTCTCAACACTGCTTTTTGGAAGCTTGTAATTACCTGGTTTCGATCTAAACCTCAATTACTATGCGATGTTTATATGGAACCGAACCTTTCTGCCACTTTCTTCTTGTTAAATTTCAAGAAAAAATACTATAAAAACCTAAAAAGCTCTAAATTTGGTAGCCGCAGTAGTTTTGTTTGAGTCTCTTTATTGTCTCTTGCAAATAAATAAAATTGAATCCTTGAGAGATGAAGGAGTAGCAATCACACACGCCCTCTCACTTACACTTACAGACTCTCTCACACTCGCTACTGGGTCTCTTTCTCTATATGAAAGGATTTTTTTTTAGATCCACCGGATTTAAATTAAAATAGATATTCTTTTCTCCCTAACTTAATGCAAAAAAACCTAGACAACTTTAGCTTCTGTAAATAGAGCTCATCCTTATAAACACTTCCTGCTGCTGCAGGAAAACTGATTCAGTATAGTGTTAGAAAATTCTGAAACACACTTAAAATACATGGTACATACATCACAAGAATAAAAACGTTTTGAAGTTCCAAAAAAAGAAAAATGCACCACCGCTGCAATATAACCTTCAGCAGGCAAGCTATATGTTTTAAAACAAAAGTAAAATAATATGTTATTCGTATTATCTTTAGTAGTGTACATTCTCTTTGTTCATTTAATTAGTGTGTGGAATATATGACAGGAGGGTAGCACCATACAGGATATATGTTTCTTACGAAAAGATGCCCATATAAAGATGTGACAGTGGTTATGTGTTACTGAAAAGAGAGATTATGTGAAGACATAGGAGTAGATTGGAGAGGGACCTCGAGGAAACAGAGCGGAACGGGACTCGTTTCTTTTCTGGACTTGTTTTAAACATAATTGCCCAACAGGACGGTGGTTCGTTCGAGCTTGTTCGGTGGGTGATCAGAGCTAGCTTTTTTATTTATAAATACTATGTGGTTTTTAAAACTATATTATAACGATCTCGGCTATTATTTCAGCTTGTTTTATAACTTGGAACCTGCATTCCGAGATCTTTACACAAAGTGGCTCTCGAGAGAGCAATCAGGAAAAAAGGGTTAGATAAAAAGAAAAATAGCAGTATATAGGAGAATATGGATACAGGTGATTAGAGGGTAGTGGCAGGCAAATAGACAGATGGATCAAGTGGGTTGTTTTTCTGTATCTAAGTAGTACACAATCTGCTTTCCATGTGTACGTGTGTGTACTACTTAGGTTGTATCTTTGTATAGAGCTGTTTTAGGTTGCAGACGTCTGTGCCTGACCCGGTATGTCGTAGGCGGGGGTTTTTTTTCAAGTTGCTTGAAAAATAGAGCTCGAGAGCTGAAGTCAGCTGGCTGGTATAGTAAATTTGTGTGATCAGATCAGTTATTTAGTTAACTATAATTTAAGGTTGGATGTGGAATACCAAGTTCAATTTGTAGTTTTTTTCTTGTTCGATTGTTTTTAATGGTACGTACGATATACGCATTACTGCAAAATCGAATTTCTTAGCTTTTTATTTGGTCTAGAAATGTTCTTGTGATTGATTCGGAATTTGGAATTTGGTATGATGTAAGTTGTTGAAAGAGCTGGAATAATTTTTTAGGGGCGTGGAGAATGTAGATTGGGCTGTTAGGATTACTGTTTAAAGGCTTGCACAAGCGCTGTGTTCTGCCTATTCTAGTTTTAAAAAAAGATTTTTAGACAAAAAGTGATGAGGGTTTCATTTCACATTTTTGGTTCTTTTGTTCCGGTTTAAGGTTTATTGTTCTTGTTACGATTGTTGATGTTATTATTATTATTATATGGGGAGGGTACGTATTCGTTTGGTTGTTATTCAACATAGCACTAGTCGCAGCTTCGACCAAAATATATTGCAGTCTAAGACCCCGGGGAGGGAATAATAAGGATTATTTATTGAGAGATAAATAAAAGAGATTGCAGATATCTGACGAGATGATTGAGGGTTATGATGGTCGTTTTATAATTGTACCTTTTTTTTGGCCCAGTTTGGATCGACGTTTACTTGAGCTTGGACGACTACTGATTTTTCACTTTTGAAAAACGGGACATTGTATTTCATACTTCCTCTGATTATTAAATCAAAATCGTACCTTATCAAGGTTTTCCATTTTTCAGCATCGTTTTCAGTTTTCTTTCCGCTCGAGCCTAGGGGGAGCTTAATGTTGTTTTCTTTGTGGTGCATGACGGATGTGGTTGTCGATGGGAGTGTGGATGGAGACGTGGATGCGGATGTTGGATATGTTGGGTCGACTGGTAGTGGGGACGTGCCTTCATCTTCGTTATCGGTAGCTCCTGGATGCAATAGTTTGATGCTCGACATTGATTCGCAGTGGTTTCTACTAAACAAACCCCCGGGGAAACGTAGTGGACTTTCCAATGAGTATACTGTTCCTAGTAGTATGGTCTCATATGAGGAACCATGGCTTTTTCCTTGATCACCACTGACAGCTCCATTATCCGGATCATCTAGGTGTGCAGTCTTCGCAAAAATGTCCAAATCAACGTCTTGTACTCCAATTGTAAAGAAGCCAGGATTGAAAGAGGATACACTAACGTCAAACACCAGTTCATCAGTGGATACGAGAACATTGTCAATAAGAGTGATTTGGAAATCGTGCAATTCCTTATTAGTAGCCAGTAGAAACCCAGATATGAAACCCAGAGCCAACAAACTAGTGACAATAAAAGTTAAATATACAAAACTCTTAAATTTATTCCAATTTGATCTTTTCGTGTAGAAATTGTGTGGATTATAGTAGCCGGAATACACTGTGTGGGATCTTCTTTTCTTGGGCTTTAGAGGAACGAGCTCATCCGGTTGGAAAAAAAAGTCCAAGTGCTTGCTTCCATGCCCATTTTTGTTGCCAGGTTCTGCGTTAGCATTGCCATCGCGATTATTATTATTATGATTAGAATTGTTTCTGAAGTAATACAATGCTTCCAAGTCGTCGTCGCCTGGTACATCCATGTTTGGCTCGGTTTGGCTGTAATTCAATTTTTGAGATGATTGCGTATACTTATCTATTGCACCGTAATGTGTTCTGTATCTGCGATGTAGCGATTGATGTGACCCGTTATTCTGATTTTTCTCGTTACTATGACTGGTGTTATTATTCAGCTCATTGCCAGCGCTATTTTTATTGCCATTGGAATTGTTATTTTGATGATTCGTGCTGTTTGTGTGCGCATTCCCGTGATAATAAAACATAGATTGCACGTCATCTTCGTCCTCTTCGACGTAGCTCAGACCTTCTTCCTCATCTAGTGCATGCTCGTCATCCTCCGATTCCATTTCCGACGATGATCTGTAAGTAAACTTGTTTGGTGTTAGTTCCCCGTTCTCCTGTTCCACATAATCCTCCAAATTTATATCATCTGGAACGCCCGAGTACCGCCGCAAAGATGCGCCATTAGCGTCAAATATACGAGATGCCGTTGTCCTAAAAGGATACAGGTGATTATTTTTTAGCTTATATGTGCTAGTATTGCCGCTGTTATAAGACGGCCGTAATTTTCCGGAATGAGTTGACATGTTCCGCGATGGCCGAGCTTCAGGTGTCACTTTACCTAATGAAAGCACGCCCAACCGTTTACCGGGAGAATGCATTTGTTGATTTGTAACATACGATTTGACAGACAGAATATCAGACTGTCCCGCATGCGGTTGTTGGGCCCTACGTTGTTTACTAGAATGGATACTCTTCAAATCGTCCGACAGAGCTTGGGAATGAACATAGTGAGGCTGCGACTGTTGCTGCTGAGATTGTGACTGCTGAGATGATTGTTGCAAGGACTGTGCGTGGTGCAAGTTCAATTGTTGTTGTGTTTGTAATTGTTGTTGCTGCAGTACTTGTTGCTGTTGGTGTTGCTGCTGCGGTTGCTGCTGGAGTTGTGGCAGCTGCTGTTGTTGTGCTGGTGGTGGGTCTTGTGGTTGCTGCGGTTGCAATTGCTGTAGTTGGGGCTGTGGCTGCTGTAAATGTTGTTGCGGTTGCTGCTGTGCAGGATTTATAGCTTGAATTGAAGCAATTGTGTCGCTAGCTGCAGGCGGAATCACAGCAATAGAACTGTGTCTACTCGTCTTCAACCTCTCCATCAACTTCTTGTTCTTGTTTAACATTGGTGTGCTCAACTTTGCAGGTATTCCATACGGTTTTGTTAATGATGGTTGAGTAATTATAACATTACTGCTAATTGGCTCATAACTGTTCTTGGTAGAATTGGCAGTAGATTCGTAAACAAAAGTCTCTTCAGAATCACTTATCTCATTTTCACCAACAGCACTTGCCAACCGAGCTGCAAAGAAATCTGCCTTAGTAGAAGACTCCTTACCTTGTCTTACAGAATCTTGATCTATTAGACTTTCAACAGGCCCATAGTTTAAGCCGGATCTGGACTCTTCGTCCAAACGACCAGAAACTGACTTGTCCATATGATGATAAGGCTTGTGCTGCTGAAGATCAAGAGTCCTAGTAGAGAAGGCTTCCGTATTTAAACCACCCACCACATCGCTGCCAACGGCTCCACTGCCGTTGTTCGTTGTGGATCCTCCTTCTGTGTGTGTGATACCGGGGTGTGTGTGCACACTACTAGATCCATGGTTGATATTTGAGCTTGCAAGCCCTACATGAATACTGCTACCTCCACCCCCACCGCCACCTCCTATCCCTCCATGACTTCCAGATTCATTCTCGCGGGCTTCATCTTCGATCAACGTTTCGCCCGCAGCAGGCAAGGAGTCGATTAATAACGACGACTTCTTATTCCTCAGGGCGGTCATGGAAGCATGTGGCGATAAAGGATTATGCGCAATCACAGGTGGCTGTTGAGAACCTTGCCCAACGACTGTACTTCCAAAGTGCTGTTGTGACATAGATTCCTTCAGCAACGGCCGATCCTCTGCTAACAACAAAGACTTGCGATCCTGATTCCCAACCCCCCCATACCCATTTACATTTACATTTACATTGCCACTTCCATTCCCCTCCAGACTATCACTGCTCTGCTGCCCACCCCCAGCACCGGTCCCCACAGCTTCGCCCAGCCCCCCTATAAGCTGTCCATCTAGCACCTGGTGTGACGAAGACTGTCTCGAGTGCAACAGCTCCTGGTGCATCATCGCCTGCTCCGATATACTAGCAACAAGAGGTGGCTGGACCGGCAACAATGGCTGCGTCTGCGTGTCCACAGTCTCCGTCTCAACAATGATTCGACTCTCCTCGTCTATCACCATCCTTCAAAAACCCTTAAACCGTTTTTTCCTTGGTTATCTTTTTATTATAATAATAACTAAAAAAACAACTATACCCTTCCCACGTCCTTTTTTTGTCTATTTGCCAACTCCTCAGAAACAAAAAACAGATCCCTCTCGATCCCGTCCTTCTCTCACCTCAATACCAAAACAATATACTCCTTGCTGCGTATCCTCGTCTCTCTCTACTTCTCTCTCTCTTTCCAAAGCCCGAGTGCCCTTTTCGAAAACACTCGTCACAAAAACGCTCACACTCACCCAGAACAAAACCTAACCTGCTCCTAAAACCAATTCCTAACCTCTCAAATATACCCTTCTCAAGGAAATCTCGTCCTTTGTCTCGCCGCTACCCTCTATCTCGATAAGGATGACTTTTGATTCCTTCTTCCCGTATGTGTTAGCCAGCTGTAACTTGGTTTTCCTTGCTAGTCCCGTAAATGCCTTTTTTTTCTTCTCTCTCAACTTTCCCTGCCTAGGGGGACCTCCCTCCGAGGGCCAAAACACGCTGTGGTGCACGAGCGTCAGCACTACCCGGTCCCAACGCTTCGCCGTTTCGTCGTACCCGCCGTCCGTACCCCACGAAACATAGATACTGATGACGTAAGCGGCAAATCTTCACTCCCGACCGGTTTGCTCGCTGGTCGGCCCGTAGACGCCGATGGAAAAAAGAAAGGTGGCCACTGGTCCCAATTCCGGGGAGCGGGCTCCGCCGGGTTCGAGCGCCAACGGATCCTCGGCCTTTGTTCTGCTGGATAGCCGGGCCCGGCTGGCGGCCATTCAGCTGTTGTTACGTCCTGTGTGCACGGCCACCGTAGGACGGCATCCAGTATCAATATCGTAAAAGCGAAATTCACCGCATAAAAAGCGTGATCCAAGCCATGTGTATACTAATAAGATAGATATACGAATCTTGTTTTTTGCAAAAAAAGACTCTTGCTTGCTATCTCACGCACTACGCTCGACAAACAGCCAGTTCTCTTTCTACCATTCAGTACATTTCAACGTGATGGCTCCTCCATTCTTCTCAGACATCTCCAAGAATATTAATGGGTTGTTGAACAGCGATTTCTTTCACGGGACTCCCGCTGCGATCGACGTTAAAACGACAGCGCCAAATGGGGTTGCATTTACAGTCAAAGGTAAGACATCACCAAAAGATGGATCTTTGGCGGCTAATGTTGAGGCCAGGGTTTCGGATAAGGCTACCGGGTTGACGCTGACCCAGGGGTGGTCGTCGGCAAATTTGTTGGACACCAAGATCGAGCTGGCTGACATTACGCCAGGGTTAAAGGCTGCGTTGGTTAGTTCTACTGTTCCTGGGTCGTCTAATGCAGCTAAGTTGAACTTGACGTTTTTGCAGCCTGGGTTCAGTGCGCGTGGTTTTTTTGATTTATTGAAGGGACCATCATTTGTTGGGGATTTGACTTTGGCACATGAAGGGTTTGTTGGTGGTGCGGAGGTTGGTTACGATATTGCGGATGCTACGGTTTCCAGATACGCGGTTGCTCTGGGGTACTCTGCAGGGTTGTACTCTGTTGCGTTGTCTGTCAACAATGCTCAAATGACCACCGCGTCGTTCTTCCAGACAGTTAGTCCTGTGTTGGAGGTTGGTGCTAAGGCAGCTCTAAACCCAGCGACGGGTTCTAAGGTGAACATTGAATTTGCTACCAGATATGCGTTGGATCCCTTTTCTCAAGTCAAGGCCAAGATAGCTGATTCTGGTATTGTCGCGTTGGCTTATAAGCAGCAATTGAGACCCGGTGTCAACTTGGGTGTCGGAGCTTCGTTCGATGCCTTGAAACTGGCTGAACCAGTGCACAAGCTGGGCTGGTCGTTGTCTTTCTCAGCATGAGCAAGTTAGGTCTTTGCACGCCAAAGAAACAGACACAAAAAGTAGTAGTTTACATACAGATGCTTCATCCTTATGTAAAGGAACTCTAAGTTTAATAAAGATATTCCAGTAATGTGCTCCTTTTTCTTTGTAACAACAATGGGCTAGGCAACGTTGCGGCGCCCGGGCAGAAGAATGTTAATGAGCTGCTGCTGCTGCTGGTTACAGTGAGTGGCCGTTTGCCGATGCACACGATGGTCCTCATCTTTGAATCCGTCTCTTTGTAATCGAATTGGCGTTCGTCATCACCACTGACGGTTTGTGTTGATTCGCTTCGCCGTCCTTTTTGATAACCTTACCTGCGTGAAGAACCAAACTAAAAACTTCACCACCATATTGCTCATAATACTTAGCTAAGATAATAGTGGTAATAATAATATAGCATTAACTTTTTTTCAGGAAAAAGGTAGTCTTGTTAGTGATGTCTACCTTGGGTGAAGAGTTTCCTACCTCTACTTCAGAGTTCTTTGGTTTGAAGCCGCTATTCTCGAGACAGTTGGTGTCGTCGTATAGGGAATCGTTACCGTATAAGAAATTTAACAATTTTAGTATTAGCAATAAACATAAGGTATTTGTAGCATGTGGAGCAAGTGAGGTTATTGTTGGTGATTTGGATAACTTGAGGAGTGTGGGACAACAGAGAGATGGTAATGGCGAGGAATTGACGGTTTTAAAGAGGGAGATTTCTCCGTCTTCCGATGAGGCAGCAGCAGCGGTTGCGGTTGTTGTTATTGGTGTCGGGTTTTGCAAGGATCATATAGTGTATGTTCAATCCAATGGTGAAATCTGGACAACTCCCATAGTGAATTATGGTACGTGGTCTCGTCTGCAAGTGGAGATTCCACCTAATGTTGTAGGCATGAAATGTGCAGGACCGTCTGTTGTAGTGCAATTGGAGGAGCTTGGCGCTTTGTTGGCAATTAATTTGGTAGATAATAGCGTGACGAAAGTGGCAACTGGGGTGTGTGATTTTGACATACTCGAAGATAAGATATTGTATCTACGGAATGATTATAGTATTAGCACCGTTTCAATTCTGGACTCCACGGCCGCAGGGCCGAGCTTTCACATTCCCGAAGAAATGCAGGGTGAAAACACCCAGCCATTGGCGCTTTCATACCTAACAGAGGATAGTGTGTTACTAGTACTTGGAGAACCTCCACTTAGTGAGGACAGTGAAGTTTCGTATTCACATCAGATGTATGTCGTTTCATTGAGCTCCAGGCTTATCCGTGAAAGCTTTGACATTGCGCCTGCATTTGGAACCGTGAAGCGGAATCCAGTCTACTATCACAGTACTCTTTATGAGTTTGTGCCGAACATCAAGGAACTGCATATCATAGTATCGTCTTGCTCGTCGGAACTGACGCTAATAGATGATAAGGAGGTAATCCAGCCTTTACAGGATGCAGACCGTGCGGTTTTGCCCATAAATCAGGACACTGATAATGATACTAACGCGGTCGGCTTGGCAATTGATGTTGCTACAAGACAAGAAATTTTGTCCCCGTGTGGGGGCGTTGAGATTACCTCGGAATTACCTTTGGTCTATGTATTGAATAATCTAGGCTCATTGGAATGCTGGGCGATATTCCATTCAGCTGCTTTGAAGAGTGGAGAACTATCTGCAACTGTGACTTTGAAAAGAGTTTCTGAACAGCGGTGGCATTCCACATCAGCAGACCAGGTTACTGAAAACGAGTCTGTTAAAACTCCGTTGGTTGCAAACTCACCCTTCGAGAGTATATCACAAAACCAGAATGCAGGAAACAACAGCTTTGGACAACCTCTTTTCGGCTCTCCTGGTTTTGGAATTCATGCTGACTCATCTCCATTTGCTTCATCTAATTTCTCTAAAAATATCGACAATAGTGGTAGTGGTACCCAAACTACACCAGCATTTGGTTCAACCGGTTTTGTTGCAACTGAAAAAAATCCAAATATGTCTTCTGCATTTAAAAACAATCGTAAGTCTCCGTCTCCTTTTGCAGATATGTCTCTTGTTGATTCTGGGGCCAATTCAGTGTATAATTCAGCAAAGCCAGCTATGATAGAAACACCGCTTTTTGGGAAACCTGCATTTGGTAATGCTACACCTAGGAAGGAACAATTTGGGTCTAATACACTCTCATTCACTGGATCTGCATTTGGTAAACCGAAATTTACTTCCGATCTACCATCAACTGAATCTGCATTTGGTAAGCCAGTATTTACACCTGTTGTGCCATCTGCAGGGTCTCCATTTGGAAAACCATCCTTTGGATCTATGTTTCAGCAAAATAACTCTCCATTCGGCAATAGTGCTCCAATATTAGATTCTCAATCTGGCAAGGCTTCGGAAGGTTGGAGTTCTGCTGCAGCGGGATCAACATTTGACAAATCAGTATCCTTGTCAAATCTTACAACAGCTTCGCCGTTCAATGATACAGCTACTTCTAATACACAGGTTAAACAGCTGTCCTCTACATCAAAACCTGGATTTGCCAATAATTTAGGTAGTACTGAGACTTCAAGTAGTTTTGTTTTTTCTGAATTCACAAACAACCTCCAAGACTATTCCTCAACCGTTGAAAAGCCGCCTTCTGACTTAGGTTCATTAGAACAGTCATCTGCTGAAGATCAACCATCTGAAGGTCAACTATCTGAAGAACAGCAGAGTCAAGCTCTATTCTTGGGGACTGATAGTGAAGGCTTGGAAATTCATTCGACCCAAGAAGGCAAAGTGAATACGAATGAAGAAGATGAAGTTAATTCTATTGAAGAAGACGAAGAAAATCCGATTATACGAGACGAAAAGACAGAATCTGTACTCTCCTTCACTGATCGAATCAAGAAGGCGGCTAAGCTTTCACCTTCTGACATATCTAACCCACTAATGGCTAAACCCTCTGAAACAGTGCCTCAAACTACACCATCGCCGTTTTTAAAGTTTAATAATACCTTGACACACAATCTTACTTCAGATGAGGTTCCTGCCTTCTCTCTATCCAAATGGGGCAAAAATAATGAAAGTACTTCGAGTGAACGGCAGTCTACAGAAGTTGATAAAGTTGGACTTAGTGTTTCGAATGATAGATCGTCGCCTGACGATCAGGGCCGTAAACCAGACTCTGAAGATAAAGTGGACAGTTCCAACCATTTAAAAGGCTCGCTTCAACTGCCACCAGCTGCACGTGAAGTCGATAAAAGTCACGGGGTAAAAGATCCTCTGGACTGCTCAGACGATTCTAAGGATAAAACAGATAAAGAGGAACCTCACAACAATTCGATGGATCTTAAAGATGATATCAAGCTAATAAGTCCTAAGAATGATAAGGTTCAAAAAGCAATTACGGACGGACCTCGGTCTATAGATCAAAATGTTAGCTCTTCTGTAGCTGATAATCAAGGCCACGAGTGCAATTCTGAAGCTCCATCTATTGATGCGAAGGTTGTGAGTTCTGATCAAGATAAGTTCATTAATGCATCATCAGATGAATCTAATGTTGATATAGGCAGAACGGTTCAAGAAGGAGAATCTGATCTTAAAGCGAACACCTCGATTGTCCAAGAAACCCCTGCTTCTTTAAATAAACAAGCGACTACTTCTGTGGATCGTATTTCTAAGAAAACTTCCGCTAACTGCAGTTCAATTGGTATTCAAACCTCTAATTCTAAAACTGTTGACATTCAAACAGCACCTTTGAAGATGGTAGATCAACAGATCAATTCTATTCCAAAAACAGCAGATAGCTCTATTCAAACTGATCCCTGCGAATATTTAGATGTTGGCTTCATGAGTTTCGAAGATGATCAAAGGTACCTAGAAGATCAGTATCCTCCTGTTCAATTGAAGAAGTTTTATGCCGGGGCATCGTTGCATCCTATTACATATGTTTCGTCGGATTATACCATGAGAGCAATTGAAAAAACCTATCATATGATTAGTGCAGAAATATTTGTATTGAACGAAAATTTAACTAATTTGGGTGAATACATTGCAGACCAATCGGCCATACCCTATGAGAAGAGCGTTTCGTTATTGGCCAATATTCCTAGTTGGAGACTAAGCGAAGCCAAGTTGCTGAGAGTTATAATAAATGATAATCTTGGATCCATTAAATCTATTCATGAAGACATTAAAAAGTTAGACGCAGATTCAAACATGGATTACAGTTCTTTAGAGAGGTTAGCATACACTCTGAAGGATTATTATTCGCAGCTTGAATATCTTAATAAAGAAAGCGATAATTTATTGCGCGATCTTTCTTTTGCTCAATGTAAGATGCAGATCACTATTCGGTCCAAACTCGCAACGACGAATGGACAAATTAGAAATTTGGTCAAACTGTTTCAATTATTGAAGTTATATACCATCAAGAGGAACACTGAAAACGTTACAATTGTGCGTAAGGTCATCAACGACAATATCGAAAGGGGCAGCCTCCTAGAAGAAATCCAATCATTGAGGCGGGACATTTCAAGATTGAACACTAATGATAGCCCTAATCCTACTCAAACTAGCAGTGAGATATCATTGAATAGTATCGAGAGTGCTCAGATTGTAAAGCATTTATTAACCATTAACGTTAAACAGCAACTGGGAGATTTATTTAAATCCAGATTCCTAGATTCTAGAACCTAGAACCTGGCCTATCTCGAAAGATCGTATAAATTTTATATTAGATATAGCAAAATAGGGTCGAAAACCGTAACACGCAAAGCTATACTGTCACAATAACAACTGTTACTATTTTTCAACCAGATCGGTTAGTGTTTTCGAGAACTCTCGAATGAGAATACTGTTTTCTTCGGGCGTTCCAATAGTTATCCGAATACAGCCTTCACAACCTGGCTCATCCCCCCTAAAGCGCATTACAATACCCGACTTCACAGCCATGTCATGGCAGAGATTCTTAGCCAATTCACTATCCTGATCTTTAACCCGCACCATTATAAAATTAGCATCCAGTCCTCCAACAGGACATTTATCGACATAATCTAGGGAGTCCAATACTTTCACTACCCGCAGTTTTTCATTATCGATCTGCAGTTTAACCTTGTTCAGCAACAAAAGACTTTCAGGCTGAAGAGCACTGATCCCAATTTCCGAAGCCATCTTCGAAATGTTATAAGGTGCTTTCATGACATTCAAAACCTTAGAGATATCTTCAGATGCGAATGTTAATCCTAATCTCACACCAGCCAATCCAAATGATTTAGATAAGGTCTGTATAACGACCAAATTCGGGTACTTGTTTACTAGTGGGGCAGCAGAGTCAGAAGAAGAAAAATCAATGTAAGCTTCATCAACAACCACTATCCCTGCAGACCAATTGTTTAGTAGCATTTCAATTTTTTGAGTGCTTATGCTTGCACCTGTAGGGTTTCCAGGCGTTGTAATAAACAATAATTTGATGGAATCATCGTTCGAAAGGGTCTCTAAAACGTTGTCCAAGTCCATATCAAATGAATTATCCTCAGTGATCAGAGGGCATTCAACAACCTCAGTATCGTTGATCATCGCAAAAACAGAGTACATGCTATAAGTAGGAGGAAGAACCAACACCTTATCAGTCTTGGGAACACAGGTGGCCCTGATAAGTGAATCCACACCTTCATCAGATCCAACCCCCAAACAAATATTTTTATATGATATAGGTGCCAGACCTTCTGATTTAAATGCAGACGTATTGTTTCTATAATTCGCCATCAGCTCTTTAAGAGTAACTTGGTGAGGGTCTGGGTACCTATGTAATTCAGAACCGTCCTGCAACCCCGCAATCATCGGACCATACGCATTCTCGTTAGCGTCAAGCAACATGCCCTCTGAGTAATCATCTCGAGCACAACGGTACGGCTTCAAATTTAAAATATTAGGCCTAATGACCGTGCTGATATCGAACGTCATCAATCCTTGACAAACTAGAATATAATTCTAACCTTGGAATGTTTTAAAAGATCTTCTGTTACCTGGGTACAGGTTGTATATAAATCCATTTTTATCAACAAGCTGAGTCATGGCCGACCTTCCATATCATTACTCTTAGGCAAGGCAGAACACCAATACATTACATTGGTTGAAGAACACCAGTACATTACATTGGTGAAGAACACCAACAACTAATGATTGCTCAGAAGATACAATCGTAGAAGACCAGTGGACCCTGATGATCCAAACTGATGTCATTGCTGGACTATGATGAATTACTGCACCCAGTACTTGCATAGCCATCAAACTGGACGAAAGAGGGAACTTTTTCAACTGGCACAGATAAAGACGTTTCGAACATTGTAATGTATTCCAAATCAAACTGATCCTTCTGACCTCCGCTAAAAATGCCGTATTCCTGATAGATCCCTGTAATAGACCATCCTTGTAAAAGCTTTCTAATTATACCAACGACAACTCCAACCCTGTGTTTCCCCTTGTTGGAATGTATTAAAATGGGGTAATTATCCACATTCAGCACCAGCTCCAGGACCTTCTCCATACCTTGCTGAATATCAGCATCTCTACATGACTCCATGTAGATATGATGATACTTGATTTGTTCTTGCTGGAGAAAAGCTTTGTAGTCTTCCGAAATATCTTTATTTCCAACATATATAACCGTCCCTAGATGAAGTTGTGCCTTGATAAAAGGATAATTTAAAGGCATGGGGTAGCCTGACCTGTAAAGTGAGACATCTCTGCTTACTACGAGTGCAAAGTTCAGTGGTGGTATATACATTAGTCAACACTTTGTTCTTGAAGTTCTCCTTACCAAAGTCGGTGGTTCTTTCTTCAAAGTCGGTCAAGAAGGCGAAATGTGGTAACGGACGGAACCTTGCGAAGACAAGAAGTCAAATATGTGCATTGTGAAGAGGTCAAAAAGAAATCTCTGAAGGAGACGTCCAAAAGTCAAATTTAATTGCAATTAAAAAAAAGTGCAAAATAATATCTCAAACGTCTTTAAATATATAGAACCTTACCCCCTTTTATTACAAGCTTTCGGATGACTACCGTTTTTCCTTGTCTGACATTCATTTAAAGTCGATAGCTAGAACTTATCCTAAAAAAGTTCACGATTACGTACGACTGGGAAAATGGCACACAAAAAACGTAAATCTGGTGAAATAAATAGATTTAATTCACTGGCGCCGGGCAAGATACTACAAAAGTATAAAGCTTTGACGGGCTCTGATATATATTATTGGGTACATTAATTTGCGTTCTTTGAAATTACGTATCAGAAATATTGTGGGGAACCGAGAGTTTTCAAGTATGGACCAAGTTCCATCTCCGATGTTAGCTGTGCCAAAAGAATCAGCGCCACATAGAGCATCTGCTCAGCCTATGAGTTCAGATATTATTAAATTACTGTTATCCTCTGGAGCGCCACCCGGATCATTAAAGGGTGTAGGTGCCCGTACAACGACTTTTAGTCGGCCATCGAACACTGTGCAGAGGCAGCCAGTCACTCTACAGCCTCAAGTTACTGCTAAAGAGGTTAAGCCCACGCCAAACCTATCTCCAAAGCTTTTTCCTCTGAAAGAGGTTATTCCAATTGCTACACCTAATATGCGTGCACAACCAGCTCTGCCAGTACTGCCTGGTGTTGCTCCACCACCACCGCCTCCTCCAGCTGCTACCCTTCCACCGCCGCCAGCAGTTGCTCCTCCACCACCGCCGCCGCCACCACCACCACCACCACCTCCTCCTCCTCCTCCTCCTCCTCCTCCTCCTCCTCCTCCTCCTTCTCCTCCTAGTCATCCCTCTCCTGGCCATCCTCCTCTACCGAATATAATTGCTCCTCCTCCTCCTCCTCCTCCTCCTCCGCCGGCTCCCCCCCTCCACCACCACCACCTCCTCCTCCTGCTCCTCCTGCTCCTCCTGCTCCTCCTGCTCCTCCTGCTCCTCCTGCTCCTCCTGCTCCTCCTGCTCCTCCTGCTCCTCCTGCTCCTCCTGCTCCTCATGCTCCTCCTGCTCCTCCTGCTCCTCCTGCTCCTCCTGCTCCTCCTGCTCCTCCTGCTCCTCCTGCTCCTCCTGCTCCTCCTGCTCCTCCTGCTCCTCCTGCTCCTCCTGCTCCTCCTGCTCCTCCTGCTCCTCCTGCTGCAGCTCCTGCTGCAGCTCCTCCACCTCCTCCTCCAGCTGATGCAGCAGCAGAATCAACTGAATTTTCCCCTTTAATTGGGCTAGTACCAGCATCTGATCTTAATCAAAAGTTAGAATTGAGTCCCGGTACACCTGCGTTGAACAATCCGATGGTGACTCCGCCCTCTGCGGCGAATAATCCGAATATTTGGAAAGCTAACACACCCCCTGGGACTGTTTTCATTGTGGTGGGTCTTGCTGCACTTGCCATGCTCTTTGCAATACTCACATGGTATCTTGTCACTGAACATATATCTCGCCGCGAGACTAAAAAGTCCCACTATGATTCCATCGAAAAGGACTTCGAAGATGAGTATGCGAATCCATTCATCAACGTGGATAGGGCCCAGCCTGGTATCACCCAATACACTGAATCAAATCCTAAATTACCGATGGATCCGCCTCCTTCTGTACCATTCTTTGGCTTCACAGCTGTGAATACTCCAGTTGATAGATTTGCAACTATTGAAGAAGGCAAGCGTTTAGATGGTCACCGCAGGTCTATGTTTATATCTCCTACAATTGAAGTGATGAATCAAAGACGAAGACAGAACCAAAATATTTATGAAGTGAATCAATCATTGTCATCGTTCGATACACAATCTACTAGTAGGCACGACGCCATTACTCCTGGCATGTCTGCAACTTCAGATATACGGCGAAACTATAAATACAGCCGGGAAAGATACGCTGCAAACGCAGCAGAGTCGTCAGAGAAATCTCCAAATAGTCTTTGAGCGTTGTTCGAATATGTGAGGCAATGCGCATGCTGCAAATTCATCCAATCTTCGTCTGCAACAGTTTCGTATGCTACTTGAAAAGGGATATGCATCCGAAATTAGCAATATTAACAGCTTATTTATTCCCTCCTTATATAACACCTGTATAATGAGTTAAACAGAAGATTATCCTCGCATATTATAAATATGCTAACCATACACAGTCGCATTTAATTAATAACTATCAAGGGCTAATAATGGTATCTTTTAAGCTATAGGATAGAGTAATTTCCAAACTCTGGCCAACAAGAAAAAAACAACAATACTGTCACATCATCATCATGCTTGAATAAGCCGCATAAAGTAAACAATGTAAACTTGACAGTTACCTCTCAAACTAACATCAGAAAGCACTATACCCACTTTCTTGTTCTTTTTGGCTTGCTAAAATCTTGTTCTATCTGGGAGGAGAGTACTATGCCATCAAAATAGTATACATCTTATATGTTGGAGGTAACTGGAGAAAGAAATCAAAGTATAGAAACTTTGAATGACGAATTAGGAGGAAACATTAATACGAATCTAAAGATAAAATTGAGAAATTTGCTTTAATTATATTAAACATTTTTCTTGAAAAGTTTATTGCTTTATTTTTGTTAGATTAACAGCCCGGGTATTAGATGTTCACATGATTGTACAACCGCCACTTTCTGCTTCATGAACCGAGTCTCTAGCCCCCTTGGGTGTGGCTTTCAGAGCACAACGTGCAGCTTCTGTAAAGGCTTCATTAACACCTCTGTTCATTTTAGCACTGCACTCCAAATAGCGTAATGCTCCAATCTGCTTCGCCATTGCTAAACCCTCTTCATACGGAATCAACCCATTGCCATTACCCCCACTGAACTTCTGACTCTGTATAGAACCCGGTGTAATCGCATTTTCATTCCCATACTCATCACTACTTCTCAAGTCGCACTTCAACGCAACAAGAACAAGCTTCACACCCTCACAATGATCTGCAATTTCACCAACCCACTTGTTTTTAACATTTTCCAATGAATCCCGGGAATCAACAGAAAAACATAACATAATAGTATGCGTGTCAGAATATGATAAAGATCGCAAACGATCAAACTCTTCTTGCCCCGCAGTATCCCACAAACTCAACGTAATATGCTGATTGTCAACAAAAATATCATGAATATAATTCTCGAAAACGGTTGGCTCGTAAACCTTAGGGAAATACCCTCTGGTGAACACATTTAATAACGAAGTCTTACCACACGCACCATCACCTAGAATCACTATCTTACGTTCTATTGGATGCTTCGATGACGAGCTCGACCCACAAAGAGGCATTATTATTGCTTATCACTGCCGATGTATATCACCACTGGTAGTTGATAATTTTAAACCTTCATTGATTTTTGTGCGAACCACTTTTTTTCTGCACAAAATAATCAACTTTTGTTTAAAGAACCCTTCGCTGTCCTTTCTCCGGTAATGGGATATACATATGAGGTGCAAGGATGAGTTCTTTAAAACCAACCTTTATTCGTGTCAGATCATGTAGTCTTCAATGAGAGGTGATTACATATCACTCGAGGGGACTGCAGGTTTGGGTATCGGAGTTTGTTGTCTTACATGGTTACATAGATAAACACAATTTTTCAGTTGTTGGTATTCCTTCTGCACATCTGTTTCTGGAATTCTGGCAACTGAGGGTCTCCATAGCTAGTTTTAGAAGTTGGATTGAACATTATATTTGTAGTTCACAATGGTAAATGATAATAATGCACCGGAAGGTTTTTTCTATTGCCTGTCGTCTGCTTGAGAGGGCCACACGTTATTTATTGTCTGGAGGAGTGATGGCAGGTGATTAAAGTAGCAGGTTGCTGAACTATAGTTGGATACAATGAATCTTGATAATTCTTGTTGGATGTTGTCACTGCGAAGTCGGTTTCCAACGTTCAAAACTTAATTTTCGACGTAAGCTTACTAAATCCAGGTAAAAGCAGGATGTATTTATTATATTACATTTTGGATCCAGTATATCTAAGTTACATGTACACACAAGCAAATCCGGTTGGCAAGCTATAATAGTCCTTTGAGTTTTTTGTAAGGTTATTTATTTTATGCTACGAATGGCATTGGATGGGAGGTTAGCTAGTTACGAAAGGAACGTTTAGAAGAAGTTGAGTCATCGATTGATGATGAGTTTTGATGAATTATCATGGCTCTCTTCCTGCTTCCAGATTGTGACACCAGGACACCGCTTTTTCTTTTTAGAGCTCGGTGATGCAAAAAGTGGAAAGAGGAACTGAGGGCATGATGAACGTTCAACGCCAGGAAGTCGAGTAATAGTCGGTCAATTCCTGTTCTACTACGGTTGGTTAGGTTATGATGTCCAGAGAACCCAGCTTAACACCCTTACGGGTGCATGTTGTTGATGAGCAACCTTTGGTTACTGAGTCTGAGCCATTCCTGGATGCCAGTAACATAAGCACAGATACACCGATTGCAATTGATTTTGGTTCATATGAGGTTCGGGCAGGCTACGTCAACCAGGGTGATCCGGCTTTAGTGTTTACGAATAGGTTGGCTAGATATAGGGATCGCAAGGCAAGTAGAACGTACACTTTTGTTGGCAATGATACGAATCTCGACCAATCCATTAGAACACAGAGCAAAAGCCCATTTGATGGTTCAATGATAACGAATTGGGATTACGTGGATGACATCCTTGCGTACACTTTTCATCATTTAGATGTTCGAGGGAATGGGGGTGTGCCCAATCCTGTGTTAATTACCGAAAGGATGGCAGCGTTACAATCTCAAAGATCCAATTGGTACGAACTCTTATTTGAATGCTACAATCTACAAAAAGTTACATTTGGTATTGATAGTTTATTTTCTTTTTACGGTGAGCATCCACCAGGGACTACTGGCATTGCTATAAACAGTGGGAATGAGGATACCAGTGTGATTCCTGTTGTGAACGGCAAAGGCATTCTCACTGAGGCAAAGAGGATTAATTGGGGCGGTCAGCAGTCTGTGGGATACTTAAATGGGTTGTTGTCGCTAAAATATCCATATTTCCCCACTAAATTGGTCAACAATCAATTTGAATCAATGTATCGTGATTTTTGCTACTTCTCCACTAATTTTGAAGAAGAAATAAGTACTCTATTGACAATGGAAAATTTGGAGAGTAAAGATATTGTTGTTGAAGCTCCGTTTACAGAAATTGTGCAAGTTCAAAAGACGGAAGAAGAGCTACGTCTGCAAGCAGAGAAGAGAAGAGAAACTGGCAAAAGGCTACAAGAACAAGCAAAGCAAAGAAGGAAAGAAAAATTGGTTCAAAAAGAGGAAGAATATGAGTATTACCTTCAAATAAGAGTTCAATTACAAGACCAACCTAAAAAGAGTGTTTTAGCAACTTTACAGAAGGCAGGGTTTGATGACGAGGAGGACTTCAATAAATATATATTAAGTTTGGAGCGTTCATTGAAACGTGCACGAGTGCTTGATGCTGATGCCAATGACGAGGAAGAAACCACTGTGCCTGTGTTTGATTTAGTTAACATACCTGACGAAGAATTAACTGAAGAGCAGAAAAGAGAAAAGAGAAAGCAGAGGTTAATGAAGGCTAATTATGATGCTAGAATGAAAGCTAAAGAAGAGAAATTGGAACAACAAAAAAGGGATGAAGAAGCAAGACTAAGGGATGTACAATGGAGGGAAGCGGATCTAAAAGGTTGGATTAAGGATAAAAGAGCCAAGTTATCTAACTTGATGAAAAGTAGAAAGGAGAAACTAAAGATGAAAGAAGATATGAAAGATCGCAAGTCACAGGCGGCACAAAAAAGGATGAAAAATATTGCTTCATTAGCTGAAGACAAGATCTCCGGAAACAAAAGATCAAAGCAGCAAGCCACTATCGATAATGATCCCAATGACACTTTTGGTGCTAATGATGACGATTGGATGATCTACAATGATATATCACAAAATCCAGAAGCGCTAGATGAGGCGCTTGAAGAAGAATATAAAACAATTGTAGAAATTGAAAAGGAATTATTAGAGCATGATCCAACTTTTACTGAGGAGGATACTTTAGATGCTCAGTATGACTGGAGAAATTCCGTATTACATTTATTTTTGAGAGGCCCAAGATCTCATGATAGTGAAAGTATACACGAGCAGCATCAAATGCATCTCAATGTCGAACGAATCCGAGTACCTGAAGTAATATTTCAGCCTTCTATTGGTGGACTGGACCAAGCAGGAATTGTTGAATTGTGCGAAACTTTATTATTGAAAAAATTTGGTTCAAATAGACGTGAATTGAGCGAGATCTCAAAGATGATGGCTAAAAACATTTTTATTACCGGTGGCAATGCTAAACTTCCTGGTATCAGAGAACGTGTAGTACGTGAATTTACTGGTTTCTTGCCTGTTGGGACAAACTTGAATGTTAAATTAGCAGAAGACCCATCAATGTCCGCCTGGAGAGGAATGGCTAAATTCGCGAATAATACATCACTTTATGAAACGTCCATTATGACCAAAAAGGAATATGAAGAGCTTGGGCCTGAGTACATCAAGGAGCATAATCTTGGAAATGCTAAATTTGTAGATTAAAGTAGTTTGTATCAAGTTAGATTAAGTGATTCAAGATAATACGAGGTCAGTATTTCTTCAACATCCTATAAGATATAAGATCATTATATAATATACATATGCGTTGTATTTTTCCTAATTTATTCTACTGGCACACTCATACCGTTGTTGGAAGTTTTGCTTTAGGGTTTATACCTTTCTTTAACAGACTGTTTCTCTTAGCCTTGTTAATGTATTTCTCATCTTCGTCTTTATTGAAGTCCGCAAAATCGTCATGAATAATACCTTCTTCCAACGCTTCCTTTCTGGCAGCGATTTCCTTTTCTTTAGCACTTGACTGATTATCATCAAACTTTGATGGGGCTAGTTTTTTGAATTTGGCAACAAAAAATCCGTCTACGTTATAAGTATGTGGGTAGTATCTTCTAGTGAGGTTAATGCTTGGATGGAATTTTTTGCCTCTATAACTTGTAAAGCCTTCTTTACCTATGGCTAATCCGCTGTCAACTAGTTTGACATTTGGTCTTTTTCTTAGAGCATAATCAACAACTGCCTCGTTTTCCTCAACAGCAACAGAACAAGTAGAATATACAATAATACCGCCAGTTTTTGAGTTAGAATCAACTGAATCTATAGCTGATAAAATCAATTGCTTCTGCAAATGGGGAATTTGCATGAAGTCCTTCTCCGTACGTGAAACTTTAACTGATTGATCCTTAGCGATAACACCGGTACCTGAGCATGGAGCATCCAAAAGAATTCTGTCGAAACCACCAATAACTTTAGGAAATTCCCGAGCATCATAGTTGCATACAATTGTATTAGTGCAACCCAATCGATGAATGTTAGCTATCAATGACTTGGTTCTCGCCTTGTTGGCATCATTAGCAAAGACACAACCAGTGTTCTTCATCAGAGCGGAAATATAGGTGGTTTTACCTCCAGGTGCAGCAGCCATATCCAAAATACGTTCATTTTCTTGTGGATCCAAGGCAATGACTGGCAAGAAAGAAGAGGCTGCTTGCAAAATATAGTGACCGGCTAAATACTCAGGAGTGGCACCAATAGGAACTTGGGAATCAAAAATTTGTAAGCCCACTTTAGTCCAAGTACCAATTGGCTGCAGGTTAACACCCCTGTTAACTAAAGTCTGGGCCAAATCTCTTCTTCTCGTCTTTAACGTATTTGTCCTAATTGTAATGGGTCTAGAGACTTCGTTGGCTTCGAAAAACTCTAGAGCTTCTGCAGGAGAAAACAAATTGAATAGCTTTTCTGCCAAGAATGAATTATAGCCAAAGTATTTGCAAATGTCTTTCAATAATCGCGCGACATATTCAGACCTGGATTTGTTTTCCTCTGCCAAACTTTTAAAGTTTTCTAAAACTTTAACGATTTCAATCATTCTAGTTCTTATTGCAGTTAAATTTGGCGGATTGTGCTCCTCAATTTCTTCTTGCTCCTCTGTTGGTAGAATTTCAGCTCTTGGTTGCAACTGATCGGCTTCTACTAATTCCTTTTCAGCCTCCTCAGCTTCTAATGCCTCTTCTTCATCCAGCTTCATGGATAATGCTTCAATATTTGCAGCATTCAATTCATCTATATCGACTTCTTCATCATCTGAGAATAATGGACGTTCATGAGCTTCGTCAGCATCCTCATCTTCATATTCTTGCTCCAAGTCAAACTCATCCTTCAACTCATCATCCACCTCATCATTGTTAACATCATCATCAAACAGGGATTTTTTCTCGTCTTCAAACTTTTCGATAGGTTTAGTAGATGCAGAATGCTCTTCTTCTAAAGCTTTAACACCCTGAGCTTTCTTCTGAGTCTTTCTTTTCTTCACTTT
The DNA here is from genome assembly GCF_000235365.1 of Eremothecium cymbalariae DBVPG#7215. Lineage (NCBI taxonomy): Eukaryota > Fungi > Ascomycota > Saccharomycetes > Saccharomycetales > Saccharomycetaceae > Eremothecium > Eremothecium cymbalariae. Next base: position 537,355 of record NC_016451.1, on the reverse strand, counting down.
TTCTACAGTCTCTTCGGTTGATCTTTTTGACCTTTTCTCTTTGCTCTTAACGTTCTTTTCCTTTTTGGCCTGAAACTCCTCCAAACTTGGTGGAGCCGGCTGCTTATTCTTATGACGTCTACTACCCATTGTAAAGTATTTGAAGACTATGAGAACCTGTAAATCGAGCCCCCTTGGTCTTTTAATGTACAAATCTACTGCACTGTGTTACATGCGATGAGCTTATTCAAATTCAAAAATTTTTCATTCATAAAAAGAAACGATATTGAAGATCATCGTCGACGGACCATCGCGAAATTTTTCAATTTAACTTTAAGGTACATCATACATACAAATGCTATTACAAGTTATAAAACTTAAAAGCAAGGTCGTAGTGTAGGTCTTATCTAGTGATAATTATCTGTTCGCTCGGCCCTGAAAGTCTCATGGATCCTCTTAAGCAACTGGTGTTTAACCAGCACATTTTGGTCAAACTTCCCTCTGATAATTTGAAGATAGTTGAACTCAAACCGAATGGAGTTCTGTCGTTAGGCAAGTTTGGTGCTTGTTATGTGAACGATATTATTGGATATCCATTAGGCACGACTTTTGAAATATTATATGATGGGAATGAAACTGAAGTAGTTCGTGGTTCCAATTCTGTTATAGGTAAGGTACGTGTGTGCGAACAAGGTGTAGAGAACCTTGGTTTGGCATCAATGTCTGAGTCAAGTACTCCACAGCCAGTTGACTTTACTAAAGTAGAGAGCAGCTATACAAACGTGAATTTAATCGATATCGGTCATAAGGTACAAAAGCTGGATCATAAGGAAATAGAAAAAATGAAGCTGGAATCAGTGTCTGGTGATGCTATTATATCTAAGATGATTGAATCGCATGGTAGTTTTCATCAAAAAACAATCCATTCCCAAGAGAAGTATTTGAAGAGAAAGAAGCAAAAGTTTGCCAAATATTTCACTGCAGAATATTTGGGAAGTTCTGAACTATTAAAGTTTTTATTAGAGAAGGGTGACGTTATGCGAGTTATGGATCTTTCTGAAGAATCTCTGGGAATGATATTGAACCTATCTAATATTCGATCACATGGGACCTATCTATGTATGGACGAAACAGGAGGCCTAATAGTATACGCATTAATGGAAAGGATGTTCGGAGGTAGAGAGGACAGTGAGAGTGGTACAATAGTGGTAGTACATGAAAATGAACATCCAAACTTGGATTTACTAAAGTTCTCGAACTATTCAGAAGACTTCATTAGTAAGCACTTAAAGACTATATCTTTATTAGATTACTTTGAGCCCCCAACTTTGGAGGAAGTAACCGGTTCATTCGTGCAGCTGAGCAACGAGCAACTAAGAGAACTAAAGAGTAACAAGAAGGGCGCATACTACCGACGCTTAAAACGCTACCACGCGGATATGGAAATTATCAAATTTAGTTCTGAAGTTACTTATGATGCGTTGGTTGTTGGATCGACGTTGCAACTATCAACTCTAATTCCAAGATTGGCCCAACGTGTCCACGGGTCTAGGCCCGTGGTGTGCTATGGCCAGTTTAGGGAACCCTTATTAGAATTATCCCACACCCTGTATGCTACCCTACACTTTCTGGCACCAACCTTGCTTTCTGTCCGCTGTCGTCCTTACCAAACAATCAGAGGCAAGCTGCATCCACTTATGACTATGCGGGGTGGGGGCGGTTATATACTGTGGTGCCACAAGGTGATTCCTGCTGAACAGCAGCCGGAAGGGAAACTGGTAGAACAAGCAGAACAAGTAGAACAAGCAGAACAGGCAGAACAATTAGAACAGGATACTTATGAAGGTATCACAATTTATAATGAGCAGAAAGACTCCTCAGATAGACAAATAGCATAACTCTTTCTAAAAAAATAAGACTATGTGCTTGTATATTTCTATGTATATATTAAATTCTATTTTTTTAGTGCATCAAGATACCGAAATCTTTGAAGATAGTAGCCAAGTCTAACCTTGCCTTTCTCCTATACCCATATACTACTCTAGCATTGCCACCACTGTCGTATCTGCAGCCAGCATGCCAGTTGACTTTTAGGGACGGTTCAGAACTAATTCTGTGAATAACGTGTTCACACTGCTTTAGATCTCCGATCTCGTAGACAAAGGCATCAGTCCTGGCTAACCACGAATTTATCAGATTATCGTAGAACTGCAGGTCAGAAATCAATGCCAATTTGGGCTCATACATTCTCACAGATCGCGTACAGTCTCGTCGATATGAGGAAGCAGGAATATACGGCGGGTTGCAAGTGAGCAGATCTAAATGGCTTCCCGCACATATACTGCTGGAGTGCAGCAACAAATCCTGCTTCACCACCGTTATTGGGAGCCCGCATGCTATTGAATTCTGCTTCGCAAGCTTAACCGCAGACGGCGAAACATCCACCGCCGTGATATCAGAGTCCCCAATCATCTGCCGCAGCAATAACGAAACACAACCTGTCCCCGTACAGGCATCAAGCACTTTTATAGGCTTTGGTACTGTTCCTCGCGATTCCAACGCCGCCAAAGCTTTTGCAAACCGCCTGCCCACCTCGCAAGCCCACTCCTCCGTCTCCCACCTGGGTATTAAAACCCCAGGCCTACACTGCACAGTAACACCACCAAATGGCTGCGTCCCTAGAATATACTGCAAAGGATAATGCCTCGCACGCAACAAACATCCAATAAAAACCTCCTTCGCATTACCTAACTCCTTCTGCATCCATTGAAGCTCCGCACGAGCTTGATCCATCGACCGGCATTCACGCAAAAGTAGCGGAAGCCACCTGTGTTCCCTATACGCTTCCCGCAACATCCTTGGCCCGAGTCTAGTCATATCGTTGCTACTATAATCACCCCCTGCAACCCAATCGCCTACTAAAGCCTCTCTTCTCCTGCATCCTACAACCATTACCTTACAACATGCATATTACCAGCCAATGAGCTAGGACCGCGCGCGCTGCACCAGCAGCCTTACTCATACAACCAAACCGTCCACAAAAACACCCGCAACTTCTCCCCAATCCCTGCCTCCTCCTTGGCCTCGTACCCCCAGCCGCCTCCCTCGATATCATGCCTATATCCTCTTCACTCACCTCTCCTCCGTCCATATTTCACTGCCAACTCGCTCTCTCGAATTCCAAATCTTGAAATACTCAATCACGTGACCCTAAATACTCTGTACGGATAAAAAATTTTCTTCTCGAACATTCCGTCCATATCAGATATCCATTTGTAATATTATATCTAGATGAACCAAATACAAGTATTATAAGCTTCAGTCGTTGCAGATAGTTGTCAGTGATCAGTTTAAACAGCTCACGTAGTTTGAAGACGGTAGATCATAATCCATCAAAGTGGTATCGCAGAAACAAAAGAAACAGAGGATGGTTAAGGACACTAAGTTGTATGATTTGTTAGGTGTTAGTGCAGACGCCAACGATGCGCAGATAAAGAAAGCGTACAGAAAGGCGGCCTTAAAGTATCATCCTGACAAAAACCCCAGTTCGGAGGCTGCTGATAAATTCAAGCAGATGACCGCAGCTTATGAGATCTTGTCAGATTCGCAGAAGAGAGAGGTTTATGATCAATTTGGAGAGGAGGGTCTAAATGGAGGAGGAGGAGGACCAGGTGGCTTCGGCGGGTTTGGAGGGTTTGGAGAGGATATATTTTCTCAGTTCTTTGGTGGAGGAGGGGCTTCTAGGCCTAGGGGGCCTCAGAAGGGTAGGGACATTAAGCACGATATCAGCTGTACCTTGGAGAATTTGTACAAGGGTAGAACGGCGAAGTTGGCATTGAATAAGACGGTCTTGTGTAAGTCGTGCGAGGGTCGTGGTGGCAAATCGGGGTCTGTAAAGAAGTGTTCTTCGTGTGGGGGTCATGGTGTCAAGTTTGTCACGAGACAGATGGGACCTATGATCCAGAGATTTCAGACCACATGTGAGGCGTGTAATGGTGAAGGTGATGTGATTGATCCTAAAGATCGCTGCAGAGAATGTAGCGGTAAGAAGATCTCCAATGAGAGAAAGATCTTAGAGGTCAATATTGAGCCAGGTATGAAAAATGGGCAGAAGGTTGTATTCCAAGGTGAGGCTGATCAGCAGCCAGGTCAGATTCCTGGTGACGTTGTTTTCGTTGTTAACGAACAAGAGCATCCAAAATTTGTTAGAAATGGTGATAATTTGCACTATGAGGCACAGATTGACTTGTTGACAGCTGTCGCTGGTGGCCAATTTGCATTAGAGCACGTCTCCGGTGATTGGTTGAAGGTTGATATTGTTCCAGGTGAAGTTATTGCTCCCGGCATGGTCAAGGTAATTGAGGGTAAGGGTATGCCAATTCAAAAGTATGGTTCCTATGGTAATTTATTGATTAAGTTCAACGTTAAGTTCCCCAAGTCTCACTTTGCCAGTGATGCAGATCTAAAGAAGCTAGAAGAGATCTTACCGCCAAGAGTTTTACCAGGAATCCCACTGAAAGCTGAGGTTGAGGAATGTGTCTTAGCCGATTTTGAACCTTCTAAGCACGACCCTAGAACCGCTAACGGTAGAGGTCAAAGTTATGACTCCGATGAGGAAGAAGGACATGCAGAAGGAGTCCAATGTGCATCTCAATGATTTTCTTCTCTACGCTTGCTTTCTGGTGGTCCTCATTTGCTTACCCAATCAGTACGATAGACTTCCATAGCGGTATCCTCTCCTGGTATCCTTCGTATAATTTTTCCTGTACGTTGAGTAAAACTAGTTTGTAAATTAATAGACTAAATAGGGCGGAAATTACAACTGTGCAATTGTAATCCTGCATTTAACAGTTATTTATAATCCAAGTATCTGCTAGAGAATCCTCTGACTTTCTCGGAGTTTGACCATTCTAGCTTTCCTCTCTTCCCTTTCTAATTTTATTTGCTCTGTGTTAACATTTAAATCAGCTTTGAAAACTGTAATCTCAAGATAAAACCAAATATTGTAACTCAACAAATTATCCAAGAAAAAAGACGTAATTATTCAATAAACAACTAATTAGCAGCTATAAGATCCTACATAGGCGTCCTCTATACGTGATTCGACGTATTACTATTAACCTAATCATCTAAAAGTGCTCAACTTTGTTCCTTTATTAAGGTTAATGAATCTAAATCACGTGATTATATCATCGCGGACAAAGAGTGTGGCAACCTAAATCCCAATCAATAATAATAGCCCACCCCATAACCAAAATTATCATAAATACCAGCTTGGTGAGCTATCAATTCTTCGAATAGTGAACTATATATATTGTACTTACAAGGACAACAATTTCCATTTTATAGTTTAGAGTTAACTGTTAGCGATGAGCGATTATACTGAGATATCTTGGGATAACGTTGAGTACCATGCTGGGAACGGTGTGACACTAACAGACTTCCCAGTTATTGAGGATTGGTATAACAGACCCGCCAGCAAATGGTCGATGCGATCTATAGGTGTGTTCCAGAGTAAAATCGAACAGTATACTTATAAGATATATCACGCTAACAAATATGGGAAGCATAATTTGTCAAAACTGATTCCTGGATACTTACTTATTCAGTTTGCCAATGAATCCTTCGGCTATAATGGTTGGTCAAGTTCAATAGTCGATATCGCGATTACGAAATCTATCACTAGTGTTAAGAATGATGGGAGTGGGCCTATTGAAATGCACACTGTTACCGCTGAGGCGAGGGTGAAGTTGGTGTTGCAAGATGGGACAAATACAGAGGCGTCAGGTTTCAGTAATGCGACAATGTCCAGTAAACTGGAGGCATACGGTAAGGCTAAAAAGGAGGCAATAAATGATGCCTTGAAAAAGTGTTTATTGTCATTTGAACAGCTCCTTTATGAGCATGAGGAAAAGGTAGCTAAGAATTTTTATACCGATGGGCTTTATGGATCTAAAGTTAAACTGAAAAGTGATAAGCCACAACCTTGATGATTTACTTAACACATTGACAAAAACTGCATAAATATTAAAAGAAATTATATTTACAAAACGGGATTTAGATATACGCGGGTGGTGGGACCCTAGCTATATAGGGGAGTTTTCAGTAATCAATAATATTCCTTTTAGGGAACCCTTTGAGTTCCGGAATTGGGATCTCCGGTAAGTAGTAGACTGCACCGTCTTCATCTATTCTCTCACGATCCTTTTCACTGATGGTATATATTTCAACAACATTATCTTTCAAGAATGCAAGTAGGCCCATGAATCCCTTTTGGATCTGATGAGCTTGCTCTCTCATGTTGCGTCTCAACAATCCATCAATCAATTTCACTGCATCTGGCTGTGTCTGTTCTAGCCGTTCAATCAGTCTACCAATAGACTGAACCAAATATTCTTCTTCATATATTGTTCCCTTCTTACCACGGGCACGTTTACGTTCTTCACGGCGTTTATTCTTGGCGGTTCTCCTCGAGGCTCCAGTCTTCGCAGTACCTCCAGTCTTCCCCGTATATCTAGTAAAAAAGGATTCTTTGGTAGATGTTTCTGATGGCGCAATAGAAACATCATCAGCTTGTTCTGTTTCTTGTCCATAGAATGCATAAGGATCAGCTTCCTTTTTTGTACGAAGCTCCCTTAATCTTTTCAATTGAGAATTGACTTGTGATTTACAATCAGCTATTAGTTCTGCCACAGTACTAAATCCTTCACCTAAAGCAGGATCTACAACTTCTGTGACTAAATTAATTTGTCCTTTTTCACTACAAAGTAATATTGCTTCATCGTAAGCGGAGGCTTTACAATATAACTCAACTGACGCAGGAATGTTATTCAGAAACTTTAATTCAATTTGGGCAGCAGCAGCATATTTATGTTCTAATGTCAGCGAGTTCACAAGTTTTTCAGAAATTTCGGGGATTTTCTTTGGGAAATGTGTCGTCACGATTGACAGGGCCTCCGCCCACTTATTACCCAAAGTGTATACTGCCACAGCATCACTCCATTTGCACAACATTTCATACACTATACCTGCTTCATTATATTCTTGTTTAGACGTCAAATGTTGGGCATAAATATAATAAATATAGTTTTGTTTCATTGTCTCATAACGGAAAATATTCAGTGCTTCCTTATGCAGTTGATGGGTTTGAACGTATTCTATTAATTCCTCCGAAACTTTATCTTTTGACTGTTCAAGTTCAGCTAGATGACCCAAAGCTTTTTCATAGTTACTCAAATAATCATCAATTATAAATTTACGACGACCGGTCTCATTAGAATGCAATTTCTGCAAAAACGGAAGATATTCCCTTGGGTCCATTTGAGACTTTTGTGCAACAGCCAGTGATAGCTCAACATCATACAAAGATAATGCAATCTTATAGACAAGATTAACATCTTGCAAAAAACATAGGTAAGTGATTGCAGAGTCCCTTTCCTCAACATTTAATAGTTCTCCAATTAAAGTCAGAGCATCCTCTAGGTTAGGAGGATTCTGGCATGCATACGAAGTGAGAATAGTTTGTAAATACTTTTCTTTGTATGTTGCATTGCCCAGTAGAACCTTCAACATAGCTTTACAGATCTTGTTCACCTTTGAGTTGGTTGAATCAAAAGTCTTTTTCTTTATGTATAATTCCATCTCGGTAAGTTGTGGTGGTGCAACTTGCAGAGATGCAGCAATATTGGAATCAAGCGTTTCTTTGTATTTTGTTTCTGTAACATCTTCATCGCTTAAGCAGGATATAAACAGATTTAGATAATCAACATTTTCAATCTGGTTGATAAAGCCTTCAAGATTTCCAAAAAACATTTCAGGGGCATAATCATGTAAAATGTCCAAGTTTATTCTGTGTGTGCGGCAAGTTTCAAATGCTTCTTTATAAGCACCATCGCTAATATTCTTTCTAACAACTGCCAATACCATAATTCGAGGATATATTGTCTCTAAATTACCACGAGGGGCTTGCAATACAACAGCCGATTTAGATGGACTAACTCCCACCAAAAGTGAACCACGTTCAATCGCCCGAACTCTTTCATCAAATACATCACCTTCAATGGGAGGTAGTGGCTGGAATTCAGTTGTGTTCAAGTGCACAAATTGCAGATAGTGTTGAGCAGTTGTAATTAAAAGTAGTGAATCTGTTATTTCTAAAGAGAGCACAGCAGATGATAACTGAACAGTATTAGCAAACAGTTTCCCGCCACTTGTTAATCCAATGGCGATACACTTTGACTGATCCTCATGCCATTCGTGAGCAGTATCAGATAAACTAATTCTCTTAACACGAAAATCGCAAGCTAACTGAGGAAATTGAGCAATTTGTGCCGTGATACCGTTTGCATCCAATTGAACTATTTTGCAGTCACGAGTTTCATAAACCAGCGAATTATACTCGAATGAACTTCTTAAGAGAACAACCTTTGTGTAGGTGTCTACGATCGTTAAAAGGGAAGGCTGTGTAATATCCGCAATACTAATTAGCGCAATTCTTGAAATATTATCAGAGTCTAACAAAACGCCAATGAAATTATCATTAATAAACGCGACTTGACGCACTATATCGAGTTCTGTAGCAAACTGATGTTTGGGTATAGTAGTTACAATAACCGGGTGTTTTCCTCTGACCATAGCATCAATGGATGGTACAGAGGCCAATACTAAAGCACTTTCCACCAAGGCTGCATAAAGTTCATTTGAACGACTAGTCGCAACATCAATGACGTTTCCTGGTGCTTCAAAATCTCTGAAGTATACTGGAGGTGGGACATTGGCGATAGTAAATGGCGTAATGTTAACAGTTTTTCCATCAATAACCAAAGCTGTTCCTCTATCAAAAGGCTTGATTGTTGGTCCCAACGCCATTTTGTAAGTTAAATCAACAACATAAATGTCGTTTAGATCACCGTACATTAAAGTAAAGTCCTTTTCAGGATTCCACTTAAAAAACCTTATGTTATTCCCATATAACTCTTGCTTTAAGTACCAATGGTAATTTTTAGTTGTCCAGAGTTGAATTCGGTTTTCTAAAACAACTGCCAATACTTCAGAGCTAGCATTCCAAGCCAAAGAGTTAATACGCTCGTCGATTGCTAAACGTGTGTTAAACTCACCGTGTCTTAATCCATTACGTTCAAAAAAGACTAAATCCAAAGATTCTTCATTTGGGGTATCGATCTTACGCTGAATTCCTGCAATTAAAGAACCTTGTGGCTTCCAAGCTAAATTATGTTCCAAGCCATCAACAGGCTCGGATGCACTATCCAACTGTCCATCTCGAGAATACACCCTTAGAGCTCGTCTCTCTAGATCCTTAGATTCGTCTTCAGCATCCTTTACTACCTCAACTGTAGAAACTACAAAATATTCACAATCGGATCTCCACGATATAGCACCAGACTTGTTATCCATTTCTGTAATAGCTCCAGAATCAACTTTGAATGGCATTGTCGGATCACGAAGCTCGTTACCAACTAATCCGGAATTCTTTAATGACTCCAGAGCTTCTCTTTCCATTGCACGTGCACCTTTACCTCTAAACTGCGTTTCCTTGGTACCCCAACCAACCGTAACATGCTTAGAAATCTTTAAATCATCTGCCTCCAATTTTGTTTCCGCAATGGGCTCGAATTGCCGACTCAACAACACAACAGAACGATCCATGGTTAAAATGGCCAGCGTCTCTTCATCGTAAGACCATTCGGCAGCCATAATACCATTATCGATAGAGCCCACAACTTCCACAACAGTTTCCTCTGGATTTAAAGACGTGGGGTCATAAGTTGCGCAGATGATATCACCCTGGGCAAAAACAAATATAAGTTGGTTAATGTCAGCAAAATGTATAAAGGAAAGTAGCTTGTCGTTATAGGATTGCACAAAAAAGGATGCTAAATCATTTACCGTCCCATCTTTCCTATATTGCTGCACTTCAATAACACCATTATCTAGAGCATGTAAAACACATGTTATACTATCCGAAAGGATGTCAAATGAGCTCGTAAGCAGTTGCAAATCAGGATGTGAATGGGAAGTGGGCGTTAACTTTCCTCGATTCAAAATTATCAAGTTACGCATTTCAAAGGAGACAAAACAAACAAACACACAGAGACTTCAAATACTAAATGTGATATGTAGGATAACAGCCAGCGTTTGTTTTTTCTTTATCTTTCAAACCTGCTCATCCACGTTTAGGAGATGAGATGACCGGTAATTTCCAACAGTACAAAATTTGAAAAATCTACAAATAATTTTAAACGACATTGATCACGTGACAGCCCTTTTTAAGTCTATATACATTCCATCGCCGATATTACTCATCCATTTAAGTTACTCTGTATCAGTTCTTTTAATTTCGGAAGTTCCTCCTTTTCTAATTGCTGTATTCTCTGCCTGTAGTAATGATTTGCCAGGGTTACCAGTGTTACAGGCACGTTGCCCTTGTTATCTTTCAGACCCTTCGTAAATATGTCCTGTACAATGCTCTTCATCCCACGTAATTGGATATCACATATATACGGACAATATAAGCGAACAAGCTTGTGCCTGGTAAATCTCTTTAACACTTCCTCATCTACAGTCGGGTTCATTAACAACCTTTCATAGTCTAATGCCCTATTGTTATGAACCAATTCTTGCTGCCTATACAGCAGCAATTGTAAAAGCAATAAAGTAACATTATCCTTATGCTCCATCGTTAGAAACGCCTCAACCGCTTTAACAGTAGCTCTATATCAAGTACTGAACCCTCTTCTACTTGATGAACTAATGCAATACTGTCCTGACGAGTGGCGTAGAACGAATACGACTGTCTCCTTTTAGACTGGGCTAAAAGTAAAGATACGCACAGTCTTAAATATAATTTTCACAGTTAGAAAAACCTTAAACTACGCTGTTTCATGAACCGAATCGCATGAACAAAACACTTTGGAGTAAGATCACCCAAGCTTTTATTAAGTAACCAGGGAAAGGATTAACCACATTTTGGCGAATTTAGAATATTGACAGGAATAAATGGGTATGTTATATTATGTATTAGGTTATTTTATCTCGAGAATAGCGAGGTTTTTGATGGAAATGGTGCTAACCAAAGTGTAGACAAATCGGTGATTAAGGGGTTGAATGATAAGATATATGAGAAACGAAAGGCAGCAGCGCAACAATTGGAGAAAATTGTAAGGGAGTGCGTTGCCAACGAGGATCATAAAACTATTGATAGGATCATTGAGGAACTATATCGCGATTACGCATATGCGTTGCATCAGCCGATGGCTAGAAATGCAGGTTTAATGGGTCTTGCAGCAGCAGCAATTGCCCTAGGTAACAAGTATGCTGCTAGTTACTTGAACAAAATTCTTCCCCCTGTATTGGCTTGTTTTGGTGATCAAAACGATCAGGTTCGTTTTTATGCATGCGAAAGCTTGTATAACATTGCAAAGATAGCAAAGGGGGATATTTTGGTCTACTTTAATGAGGTATTTGATGTGCTGTGCAAAATTAGTGCGGACACAGATACATCGGTGAAGGGTGCAGCCGAATTGTTGGACCGTTTAATCAAAGATATTGCGTCCGAATGTGCTTCCACGCATGTTGCCGCTGTGAATAATGATCCGAAAGATACCCCAACGGCTACCACAACTGAACCCCAGACGGGTGATGTGATTCAGTTGGACCAAAGTATTTATCAACAAGAAGGAAGTGAACTTGCATTTTCACTACCTGATTTCATCCCTCTGCTATCAGAGCGCATTCATGCGATAAACCCTGATACCAGAATGTTCATGGTATCTTGGCTACAGGTGCTTGATAGTATCCCAGATCTGGAGTTGATTACATACTTGCCCACCTTTCTGCCCGGTTTATTTACATTTTTGGGAGATTCTCTCAATGATGTGAGAGTGGTGACTTTAGCATTGCTCAATTCATTACTACGTGAGGTTGAGCGTGTCGCCCAACTCCAGAATTCACTTAAACTACAGGGATTAGAAATCCATCAGACGTTAGATGAAACTCCTAGCAAAAAACCTGAGGGTGTCCTTATTGCAGAACGTAAAAAGACTCTGATGAATCAATTTGAACAATTGTCCGTAACGGAAAATGTTAACGAAGTCCCAAAAGAAGTTGAGGATGATATCTCCCAAAATAACCTTCCGGACTCCGTTGCTAGTAGTGCCGATCGGATAAAAGCATCCGAATTTCGTAACGGTGAACTTTACCATCCAGGTCAAGACGTGCATCTAGATTTCCCCAAAATAATTGAAATCTTAATTAACAACTTAAGCTGTGCTGAGCCAGAAATTCAGTCCGTTGTTTTAAACTGGATCCAAACAATCTTGCGGATTTCTTCTAATGATATACTTCCGTTCCTGTCAAAAATTCTATCCGTGCTGTTGAAAATTTTGAGTGATTCAGATCCAAGAATTGGGGAAATGGCTAGACAGGTAAATTCTAGCCTTATAGACTTGACCACGAAATATGATACAACCGATAAAATAAACTACGGACCAATTGTAAACACTTTGACTTTGCATTTTTTGGATAGCAATGTTACTACCAAAATTGCATGTTTAGACTGGCTAATTCTCATTTACAACAAGGATCCTCAACAGCTGATTAATCATGATGAAAGCACTCACCTCACTCTACTGAAATCTTTGTCTGATAAAGATCCAAGATTAATTTCAAAGGCATTAGAGCTAATAAGCAACCTGTGCAATGGTTCTGATGAAGCATACATTAGAAAGTTCATTACAAATTTACTGAAACTATTTAAGGAAAATGATACCTTATTGAAGACTCGTGCAAACTACATTATCAGACAGTTGTGTGCGAAATTGTCTGCCGAGAGAATCTATAAAACTGTATCTTCGATAATTGAAAATGATGATGACGTCAATTTCGTAAGAATGATAATTCACAGTTTAACCATCAACTTGATTACGACATCAGAGTTGCAACCATTACGCAAGAAACTAAGAAGTGGAGAATATTGGGCATTTTTTGTGACTTTGTTCAAATCATGGTCCCATAATCCAATTTCTTTATTTTCGATGTGTTTGGTTTCTGAGAATTATGGACTTGCATATTCCGTTTTACAAATATATGTTGATTATGACTTATCAGTGAACGATTTACTGCAAATCGATATTCTGGTTCAATTTCTTGAATCTCCAGTGTTCACTAGATTACGCATGCAATTATTAGAGCATGAGAAATATCCATTTTTGCACAAATGTTTATATGGCATCTTGATGATATTACCACAGTCAAAAGCATTTGAAATACTAAATGCTAGGTTGAAGAGCGTCAGCTGGTTGGCGATTCAGGCGGTTGATACGAATTTATTACAAAAACAAACTGAGAACCCTGGCCGTTCTATTTCCCAAAACAGGGCACAACATCAAAGTTTGCTGGATCACTTTAAACAAATTTGCGAAAAAGAATATCAGCAAACGGCACAAAGAACATCCTATGATGAAAACGTTGTCGATTTTAAAGACGTTTTGTCCCGTCAAACAAATTTTGATAATACACCTAAATTGATCATAAACGATCAGGATATAAGACGTGAAGCTAATAACGTTGAACCAGTACTGTATTCAGCAGCAGCTAGCAGCAACGTGGTGCCTAAACTATCTGCAATGGATAATTTGAATGAAAGTTGACCAGTCTAATATGATGTGCGTTAATGGATAATAGTTAAAAAGTTTATACCAAAAATAATCGGATTCATTAAGTTACTGAAGTAGTTCATCTCTATGATATTTTTGAAAATTTGCCCTCTTAAGATGTTTATGTTCTTCTTTTGTATGATCTAGTCGTTCCAACTTTTTCATTTGCTTATTATTCCTTTTAAACTCCTTTTCTGTGACTCCAGGTACAGATCTTGAATGTGATATTGCTACAGTGCGCACACCATCCGATTCTTGGGCAGGATGTAGCACATTTTGCCTGTAATACCTTTGCATACAGCGGTGCCCTATTTTTGTGCCTGTCGGTAGCATCAATTCAACACCTGAACTGTCCACTTGAACTACGGAAATATTTGTATTAATGTCTTCACCGTTATTTGCATTTAACTCTTTGGAAATACTATTCTCTTCTGTTTCTATTGGTATATATTCGGCAGAATCCTTGAAACTGATTTTCTTTTCAGTGTTGCAAGACTTAGGGGTTGTGGTTTCGGCACTGGCAAGGCTGAAATCATAAAAAGAAGCAATCTTCGACCGTTCTTCTTTTGATTCATAAGGTATTCTACAGTGACCCTTCGCTGCCATGTGTGTCCTAATACTCTCAATACCAACACCCTGGAAACTGCAGCACAAGCATTGCATGTTTACGACGATGATTTCAAGTAAATAGTGTAGCAATCCAGGTAAATCCACCAAATACGACCTTTCAGGTATGTAGAGCCCATGAAATTGGAGCATATGTCGCAAGTTTCTATCAACATCTTCATATTGAACATCACAAAAAATACAATCGCTAACTCGAACCATTTGTTCATCTTTGCCGTTGAAATCTGATGAGCTAACAGAATCCGATTCATAATGTGAGTCCTCAGTAGTAAACCCGTATTCGGACGCGCTGGCTTCATCATAATCTGTACTACGTACAGATATTTTTGAAACCCTTGAAGTAATCGAGCTGGCTGGAGAAGCAGACCTTTTGGATTTATTTGTAACAGTGTCCTTACACCGCCCCCTGTATTTCCTTGCATTCTTGTTTTCATTACCCGCAGAGTTGTCGATTGGCTTTAAAACAGGGAAACCAAACTCATCTACTTGATGTAGCTCCTGTTCTCTTTGAGATACTTGTAGCTTTTGCAAAAACACATCTGAGCTTATTGGTGGCAATGCTGTAATCCTTCGTTTTAAATTGTACCTATGCCACTCCGTTTTCATATGGTAACGTTGCAGTTCACTTGATTTGAATTGAATCATACATGAGTTACAAGTGAAAATGACAGGAGAATCCATTCTTCCAGACCAACTATTTGTTCTTATGCTATATTATTCTGATCCCTTTGCTCGTGGTCAACCGAGAGAAGTTTGATTTTTTTGGATTAATTTCTTGAACTATTGTAGACATGGCGCTCTGTCAAGTTTTGCGTGCCAGTATGTCTAGAAAGAGACGTTAAATTAACCTTGATAGTATACAAAGGATTACTTACGCAGGTAGATATATATGTTCTGCATTAAATGACTAATATTGCCAAGCAATAGATGTACTTGGCCAAACACGCCTGAATAATGGCATTGCAACAGTGTCTTGAGCCGATAATTTACCATCAAATGTGGCCTTAAAGTAACCATGAGTTCCAAGACTTTCTTTAATGAAACCAGTTCTACCTGATTTGGTAAACAATGGAATTGACTTGAACCATTCCACGTCTTCTGGTCGGAAAAACATGTAACGCACTGTGATAACTCTTTTGTGGAACTTGAATGGATGACCTGTTAATATTATTCTCTTCGCCAGGATTCTGTTGTGATCAACATTTAAGAAGGAGCCATGTCCGATGAGTTGTAGACCCTTAGGATCTTGCGCATCAGGTTTGAAGTAAAGTGCAGGAGATTGAGTCAAATCCAATGGAAGAAAACATGTGGCTATAGAAACAGTATTGTGATGCAGGAATCTTTCATACTTATGAACGTTGTTGGGGGAATTTGATGCAGAAGAAAACTGAGGTTGAATTGTATACCTTCTAACTCCATATTGAACAACTACAGGTTCATTAGATGGAATTGGATCTTCATACCCTTCCCATCTCTGTATAGACAAGTTAGCCATTGCTTGTTTATGTTCGTGCGGAAGTAAGCCGTAGACAGTAAAAGCCAATAAATTTGTTTCAACGATCTTATCCAACAGATGCTTAGGAAACTGGATATAAATTCTGACTCTATCACCTGCTACCACCTGCGCTCCTGCGCCTACTTCTTTATTAACCTGCCGCTTAATATTCTTGTAATTTCCAAGCCTCAATAGACGCTTCCATTCTGGTGGAGCATGTGGATCTTTTTCGTCAGCATCCCAAACACAGTTATGCAAGCTTTTTAATCCTCGATACCTCTTTAAACGTTCTATTGCAGATTCCGATGGATCCAACTCAATTTCATCTGGAAATTCCAAGTCGTCCTTTTCTAATTCACGGTATGCTCTTAGCTGGCGTTCTTCTTCTTCTGCAGGAAAGTCCACATGCATATCTTCAAGTGTTTCGGATTCAGCATTTACTTCTAAAGGATCGACAGGTTGAGCCTCAGCAACATCTGCCATAAATTCATCATCTATTTCGCCAACTGCTTCAGGCATCAGCCGGCGTTCATCATCATCATCTTCTTCATCGACATCAACTACATCTTCAAGGTACCATCTGGCTTGGTATTCGGAGGTTCCTTTAGGGACCTTTACCCTCTTCATAGGCTGTTCCCTACCAGGCAAAAAACCATGGTCATCGTACCTCACGGAAGACAAGTTCGCATATTCGAACTCATCATTATCAGACAATTCTTCCATCTCGAGATCTTCCGGAGCAAACTCTTCCAAAGTGTCTCGGTTCTGATCTGGTAAAAACACATTGTTTACGGCAGAGTTATCACTAGATGCTTTACTAGCTCTGGAACTGGAAGCAACCTTCTCAATTTTTGAAAGCATAAAATCACCTAACCCTGGGAGATGGATCAACCTATTTGAATGTAAGCCAACACCACGTACTACACCTTCTACAATTAAGTCCCCAGAACCTTGAACGCCCTCCTCAAAATCAATTGAATCTGCAATCAAATACCCTCTGGAATCCCTCCACTGTACTGCCCTTGGATATTTCTGACACAGCACCCTTAGTGCATTCGTCGCTTCCGAAGACTTCTCAAGATTGTAAATACGGTCTTCACTGGGGAAAAAATGTCTAAAATAACTTTCCAAAGACTGCTTCACATCTAACTGAAACTTCTCTTTGGGATGGACTTTCGATAAGTTTGCAACAACACCCATGTAAGAAGCAATACCCTGAAGTTCTAGCACCCGAATGACCTGCTCTCCAAAGACAGAATCTACTTCAGATGTACCGCTTAACCCAAAGACAACAAAATCAGCAACTTTGGCCGAATCCATTATGTTAATAAAATTTGACATATCCGGAACAATCAGTTTCAAGGTGGTTTTGAACTTATCCACCTTAAAATTGGTCACAGATGGAGTCGAATAATTCCACGGTCCAGAAAACTGCCCACTGGGATCCAAATCTCCAGAATTAATTAGTTTTTTCACAATATCACCAGCATCGACATCAGGTGTCAACGGAATCACCGTCACAACCTTAGGAGCACCATGCAACCCTTCAAACAACTTCCTTATCCTAGCAGTGTCCAAAAGCTTTTTCTGCCTCAATTGGTTCGTTAAATTCTTTCTATCTAACCTAGAAACAACTTTAACTGACTTCCCTGTGCCGTTATTCTCTCTTTCAACTTTACCTTTGTTCATCCTTTTAAGTGCTCCTTTACTAGCATGTTTGGACTTAAATGACTTATGCCCATTCTTGACGGAAGACCTATGAGAGTGCCCTGCCATGATGACTTCACAGAACAAGTAAGAGTCTAGGTACAATTACTCGATTCTTTTTAGACTATTAATCATTAAAGCCAACTCTTTTTTTTGAAGATTCCCATACTAAAATTTTTCAAAGGCATCTCATCTCATCACATCAGCAAAAAAAGAAAATTGAAAGTCGACAACGGTGACTGCTAACACCCATACATTCAACAAACCCAAATATTACACCCATGCAGCACGGGTTCGAATCTTCAAACTTTTGTTGCACGTCGCAAACCGACCGGCAGAGCCAGGAGCACTTGTTCACCATTTTGGTGGAGGCCCGCGGTCTATGAATTTTCAATGAAAAGTACTTACTAGGCTGGGATTCTAACACATAGGTAAAGATCGATATAACCAAAGAGACAAGGATAAAAGTATGTGATAGAGTGTTAAATGTTATGCAGAGATTTATTCTTAAAGTTCAGTCGGTGCTGAAATCGTCAGGTTTCATGTTTTTTTAAGGCAGAAGGTAACTTGACTCAATAGGCTTTTCAGATTCCACCTTCTCATATAAGCTCCAGGCCTTTTAGAAAACCAGTTTCCAACATGAAGTGAATATGTTAAGGCTTCGTAATAGTCGACGGCGTGAAACCTTTCCTAGGAGGAAATTTCGTCCATGCAACGAGATAAAACCAGGGACAATTGAATCGTGGGCTCATATAATGAATGAGGTTTCTGCTGCAGAGGTGGATTGGAGGCGTTGAAACCTTATGATAATTTATCTCTTGATGTTTTTAAACAGGAAAATAAAAAGAATTATAGTTACTAACTACTTTGAACAGAGATCAAAATGGCTCACGAAAACGTTTGGTACTCCCACCCAAGAAACTACGGTAAGGGTTCTCGTCAGTGTCGTGTCTGCGCCTCTCACTCTGGTTTGATCAGAAAGTACGACTTGAACATCTGTCGTCAATGCTTCAGAGAGAAGGCCAGTGACATTGGTTTTCACAAGTACCGTTAAACAAGAATTTTGAACTTCTTTGTTTTATATGTACGCATGATGATAACTAGCCCAGCATTATGCTGAGTCCTATCTCAAATTAATTCTGAATAACTACAAACCTCTGTATAAGTTAAGTATTGTAATACGATATTACCATAAGGTTACACTGCACGCACTAGCTACAATCTGCAGACCAGTGACTGTCAATATAGCTGTGGGTATAAATGTTGCTGCCCTAGGATGAAAGTTTTCTGTTACCCGGCCACCATTTCCTCCCACGATTCAGATATGAACTTCATTTTTGTATATAAAGCAAGTGCTTGCAAACTTTTAACATCCGCAAACTTAGACGGGTTTACGCCTTTTTAGAAAACCGAATCAAAAATTAACCGGAAACAATGCCACAGTTAGCTTTTTATCTGTCTCCAACAGGTGCTAATTGCCAGCGATTTCAATATAATTGAAATGCTAGTTTCCCAGAGTGATATGACTGGATAGGAAGTTCGTGGACTGTGTATCTAGTACCTTCAATGGAAGGTATTGGTTGATGGACCAGGAATGTCGTAGAAAGGCAACATTTTTCAAAAAGATAATAAAAAATAAATGCAGAGAGCTTATTTTTTAGCTTTTTAATTGTATCTTAGGTTATATATAAATATAATGCGTAGAACCAGAAGAATTTTGAGAGCGATTAAATAAAAGGTCGCTCTTGATAAGTATCAGAGCTTGGGTGCGGCTAATTCGAACCTTTTAATCTGAGGGCGAGCAGGGGCTAAGAATAAACTGCTCTTAAAGTCTTCAATTTCAGAGATGGTTTCTCCGACTGGATACCCATCTGGAATTTCTCGTAAAGTCGATTCTTGTTTTGCTTGAGACTTCAAGTGGATGTTTAATTTTGATGACTTTTGGGAAAGGATATGACGTTCATAAAAGTCGATCATATGTTGTTGAGTTAGAGATCGAATTATTTTCGCTTCTCGCTCTTTGCATAGGAAATTGTAGTCCCCTGAGAATATTGCTCCAATAAATCTGAAATTCTCTTCTCTCATATTTTTAAACTTTTGGAGTAAGGTATTGCAAAGAGCACCCTTGTGTTTTTCAAACGCCTGCTCTGACATAGACCTTAAAGTGTCTGCAAAGTTGTTCAAGAATTTGTCAACTCTTGATTCAATATATACGGTGTCGGATTCTGACTGGACCAAAATTCGTAAATTAGTGGATGCATGTGTGTTCTGTTTAGAACTCCAGACAACATAACCTAACTGCTCCTCTGTTCTCAAAGTATTGAAACATGGTTCATTTATTAATTGTGCAAGCAAAGATCCCTTAGCATTCATATCCTCGGAGTACATACCCAATTGGATTACCATTTCAAAGCACGAATTAACGTTTTCTTCGTCAAACAACGTTGTCTCGTAACGATATGTTTTTCCTTCGGGCAGCATATAAGATCTAGGTCTGTTGTTCCGGGCTCCGGAGTGCTTGATTTGATTTGGAATCAATGAACAGATATAACTGTTTAACTCAATTGCTTGATTTTCAGGGAAGTTACCATGAACTAAAGTTTCAAAGTACATTTGTTCGTAAATAGATGGGACGAAGGCCTTAAAATGTTCAAATGTCAACTGTTTTGTAACTTTCAACTTTTCACTAGGTGTCCAGGATCTATCATTGATCAATGAATTGTACAAGACACCAATTTGTGAATACGGAACGTTGTATAAACGATTGTACAATTTCTGACAAAGCAGTTTCTGTAGAACATCAAATCTTTCCTTCTTGGGATCAAAGTTTCGAATACCCTCGAGGATACTGGTCAATAAGAGGGTCATTTTGTCATTGTAACCGGTCAAGGATAAATCTAAACCTTGATTAGTTTTCACAAAACTGACTTCAAAATTGGCGCATTCTGCGTTGTAAAGTAAGTCCTTTAGAGAATCCTTAACCATTTCGACGTATAAAGTGGATAGCATACTGTTAACAACGCTGGAATAAGAATGTGGTAGTTTGAAGGATACATAGACGTGCCCTTCTGGAACCCAGAACCTATCATCCTTTTTGTACCATAGCCTGCAACTGCGATCTTCTTTCAATAATAGAGGCTCTAATAATGGTTTCACATCTTCTTGTTTGTTAACATCAAAGTTCGTAGGAATGAACATGTTCGGTGTCGGCAACTGCAAACTTGGATTTAATTCTGGAGCTTCTAGTTTTTTCAAAAGCTCTTTATCATAATCCTCTACGGCATATTCAGTACCATACCAACGTTCTGTTAAGTTAGTTGTAACAGAACGTGAAATAAGACTGATTCTTGAATTCTTTGGTTGCAGGTGGCTTAAAAACGACATGATTAATTCGGGTTTAAACTTTCTTATCAAGGAGGCATTGAAAATGATTTCTGGAGGCAAAAAGTCCTTTTGTAAGTTCTTAGCAAGAGAGGAAACTGTATTAGAAGGGCTACCCTTTTGTTTGAACCTGAATTTAGATTCTCCAATTTTGTTCAATTCCACAAATATTCTTTCCTGAGGCAAAGACTTTTTCAACATTTCAATATATTGGAAAACAGTATAAACAACTTCTTCGTAGTCCTGGACTCCTTTATCTGTTAACTCTATATGGATGCAAAAATAAGCATTACCCTTAGAAACAGTTTGAGCTCCGCAATATAACTCGGTAGCCCAACTTTGTGATATTAAATACGACAACAACGAGTTACTGCTTTCATGTCCAATTAAATGGGATATGTAGTCAGCTGGTCTTGAGTCCCAAAATGTTTCTGTATCTGGTACGTCAAAAGATACCTCTACACGTTTGAGATCCTTAATTGGTTTAGCCTTAATAATTTTAGTTAGATATGTTGGTGTGAAAACTTTAGCATTATACTCATGAACATCAATTCCCTTATCAGGGACATCCTTAAACAATTCATACGCCCATGCAGACAAAGTGTCCAAATCTTCCATACCTAGAATTACCAACCTCATTAAATTAGCGGAATATGTCTTATCGTAAAACTTCAACAACTCTTCCCGAATTTCAATGCCCCTGGACTTAGGCTCCTTGTACAAAGTTTGATAGTTACCCGTGGAAAATTTATGAAACGGATGACCAGGATTTGTCAGAGACCTGTCCAACTGCTGCATTCTCCATAAATCACTCTGCAAGTTCTTCTTGTTTTCACTATCAACCGCATTAACTTCTTTGTTAGTAGAAGATACGCTAAACAACGGCGATGTGAAAAACCCAGAAAACCTATCCAAAGCATCGTACAAATTCCCATGGTTCACCATAAAATAATAATTCGTATTCTGAGTCGAAGTATATGCATTCGAAGCCCCACCATGATGGCTCAGATAACTAGAATATTCATTCTCATTAGGGAATTTCTCACTCCCCATAAATAATAAATGCTCACAAAAGTGTGCCAGACCAGGTAAGTCCTCCGGATCTTGAAAGAATCCAACATTAACATCAAGAGCTGCCGCCGCCTTATCAGTACTCTTATCCTGTATCAGAAACACCTTCAACCGATTTGGCAATTGAATATACCGATAATTTCTATCATCCAATTCAGGCTTCTCAAATGAACTCGCTAAAATTTTGTATCCCAAGTCTGACGCCGTCATATCCTTGCTTGATGAACTGAACGAACGAGTGCCAAATGGTGTCCCAATATTAAAACCTCTTAATATTCTGCTACCTTCTACTATATGTGATCTGAAATGGGCTCCCTGCCGAAATAAATTACCATTAAAATAGACATGCGGGAAAAATGAAAAGAAGTAGCTCATTAAGAAAAGTGAACCTATCACCACCTGAAAAAAAGCAACAGGAAATTTCAGCTTGAATACTAATCTGTAACCACTTGTAAAAACCTCAAAAATGGCAGCTTTAAATTGCTTAATAACGTACCGCCAAGATTCATGAATATCATGAAACCTTACTTTCAGAGGGTGTTCTTAATTGGGGTAGTGTATATACTAATTCATGCGTGACGTTGTACTTATTAAAAGCGTCTGTGAAGTTTATATGTAAAAAAAAGCCTCTTCTAGAAGGTTTAAGTTAAGTTTAGCAACTTTGAAGCTTTCCTCCCCCATATCCGTTTCAGCAACCTACTCTCCTTGTGATAGCTGGAAAAACGGAAAAAGGAAGTATTTCACGGAGGAACATCAAGATGGGTAGACTAAAGTCGTACGAATTAGTTGGGTTTGGCTTAATCAGCTTGTTTGGCATCTACTCGGGTACCAAGTTTTTCGAGCCAATTGTCATTGAGCAGCTTAGACAAGATGGTAATTTGAGGACGGATATAGAAATTCCCAAGTATGACAAAGAAGGTAATCCTGTTTTACCGGAAGATGTGTTAGAGCATCAGAAGCATTGGCAAAAGGCAGTACTACAGGAGGTCGAAGACGCAGAGGGTCAAGGTTCATCCAATAGCAAGTGAACTAAGGTTAAAACGTTTATGACATTGTATCGTCCACAGCATAATGCTCCTGTTGTTGTTCGAAGGCTTCTTGGTGGGCAGTGACATGTAATTATGGACGAAGGAATTTTTTCAAAATTGAAAAATTTGTAGAATGTACAATATAGTAATGTCATCGCATAAGTGTTATGGCAGTTTATTAGGTTAATAAAGGATTTCAGTTGATAGTCGCAGGGGGCCAAGTAGTTGTGGATTTTTTATTGTAGGATGGGTAAGTCTAAGAAGAGATTGAGATCTTCTAGGTCTCGTTCGAATCCTCTAGGGCGGAATGTTGAGAAGGAGGAGCAAGTACGACGCAAGAAGATCCAGCCATTGTTGGAAAAGTTGCAGAGTGTTGTGGCGAACGATAGGTCTATGGCATTAGGATCGATAAGTGTGTTGTGTGAGGATCCTTATATGAGGGAGCTTTTTTTGAAGGAGAAGCTGATCCAGTTGGTTATGAATCGATTGATAACAGACGAAAACACGGAAATTATGGTTGAGTCCTTTGGCTTGCTGAGGAATTTGTGTTTGGAGGGTTATGATGTGGCGACACATTTGTGGAGATTGGATATCTGGACTGGAATAAACGCTGGGTTTGATAAATTGTTAAAATCTCTTGATAGTATGGGGGAGAATTCAAAGGCCACTAAGGAATCTAAAAGGCTTCTTTTTGACTTTGGTGATAATTTGCTCTCCTTAGTTGTTGCTTTGGCGAACGGTTCTGACAATATTTTTAACACTGTGACGTCGGGAGTTAAATTGGCTCGTTTATTGCAGATTCTGTCCGAGGTTTTAAGGTATGGTGTTTCTGTTCAAGAAGTTACTACATCTGCCACATTGAAAATCACTACCCAGTTGTTTAATACTGTACTAGATTTGCTTTATACTTTTTCTGCAGAATCAGCTGCATTCATTGAGACTATTAAGGAGCATAATATATTGGCAGAGTTTGTGAACGCTCTTCCCAGCTTAGTTATCGTCAATGCCAATGAGTTGACAAAAGTTTTGGTTCAAGGTATTCTGTTGCAGTTTTTGGACATGGATATTTCTTATGTTCAGGCTTCTGCTGTCATTCAAAATACCTGTTCTGCTATCGAACATATTAATCTCGAAGAAATGAAAGCCAATTTAAACCTTTTTACACAGGACGAGGAGATGACAAAGTTGAGTAATACTGAGGAGATATCTAAGCAAATTAGGGATTATACAAAAAGACGTTCTGATGCAATGATGAAACTACAAAGTTTGGAATTGTCTCTGGATGTCATAACTGCTGTAATTGAGCTAGTTGCTGCAAAGTTTGAAGAAGGTGACAAAAATGTCTCAGAGAACCTAGTAACCATCTTCACAACCTCTTTACCAGTTGTATTCCAAGCTTTGTTTAAAGACTTTGGTTCTCGTGTTTTGATTGCATGGAATAATCTACTCTGGTTATTCATTACGGTAGGAATAAATTTGTTTGAATTGCCGAACAAGCCATGGCACAACCTTTGGGCGTCAATGAACGAATTGGAAAATGACGACCTTGGAAATAGGCTGGGTAAACTAAGTTGTATGTGGGCATTGTTAAAGTCTGTTCAATTACAGAACAATTCGTCACAATATTTACAATTGCTGCAATGTAATAATGTGGGGTTTGCACAATCTATTATTGATCAATTCAATCTTGTTGAAAATTTGGATTATGAAGAACAGTTGGATTTAAAACAACGTTGTTTAAGCGTTCTTTCTGCTTTAGCAATGTTTCCCCACCAGGTTGATGTGAACAAATTAGTTGGCCAATTCTTCATCCAATTGTTATCTAAAAAAGACTTACCACCCAGACTATTAATTGACGTTCTCAATCACTTCATAGACATCTATTCCGACGCAGAGTTTGATTACGACAGACCTGTGTTTGTTGAATTAAATTATCTTGAATCTCTGAGGCAGCAGGTGATGCCCAACCTCAAAACTGCTTTCAAATTTATTGACAAGAATAAGGACCCTCAACTAAAGAATGAAAGTCGCGAAGCATTCACAACCCTAGATAGTTTCATACACTACAAAGTAAAAGAGCGTTCCTGAAAACGTTGTATGTGGACCTATCTATAGTTTTGTATTTTCTTTATATATATACCCGCTAATATACTCATAGTAACATGTATGTTACTCCCTCCACGTCATAACTAACTGATTCTGGTGAAAAAACTTCTATACAGGGCAAAATAACCTCAGAAACATCAAGATTTTTAACTCTATGGAATTTTAACTTTGTGGGACTGAGCCTAACAGTATTTGACAAATATTTATACACCTATTGGCAAACCTCTAATCTTCAATCATTTTGTATACCTTCTAGCTTGTTCTAAAACCTTTTTTTCGTATTCCTGTACATTCTTAGCATATGCCCTCCATGCTGGTTCTTGAGCTGGAGAATCAGGATTAGGACTTGTTAATAAGTCCTGAACACCTAGAAGAATTTGTTTCATTGTAATGGCTGGTTTCCAATCCTGATCTTCGTTCAAGATACTGAGACAAACTGTACCACTAGGATAGATGTTGGGGTGATAGAAACCAGCTGGAAATTTCACCTTGGGAGGTTTCGAAGGATAGTCATCAGGATATTCAATAGTAATCGGATACACAGCATCCTTCCAAATAGTACCCTCTCTACCCGGTATACCCGCCTCCCACTTTTGTAAGTTCATCGATCCATCCTCCTTCTTTGTAGGCTTTGCCCAAAATCCAAATGGATGATCCTTTCTCCACTTCTTTCTGTAAAACCCTCTAATGTTAGTATACACGTACAGCAAACTTGTATCAGAGTGAATCAAATGGACAATCCAATCAAAAACTTCATACGTACCTTTCTTCTTGTAACCTTTGCAAACACAAACTATTCATTTCCCTGAAACCACTGACCTATATGAACGGCGTTTAATAACTATTGAAAATCCTTTTGAGGTATGTATTACAGTTTGCGTTGACTATCTTGACATAAATTTCTGCTTTGAAGCGTCCCGCATTAACGCAACGGTCTTCCAAAATTTGATCAACACTTTAGTCGAAAAGGTTTTAATGCTTTTACGCACGCATTCTAATAAAGAAAGCCATAGGTTAGAAACAAAGAGATATGAGCAGTCCTGCAGATGAATATGATGATCTTGATGAGTACTTAGAAGATCCTTCAAAGTTAGACAGAGAAGAGAAATCTAGGACAGGTTCCATTTCTAGTAAAGATGATAGTATAAAGAAGCCGGCGAATGATAGCGCTGGCGCACGGAAAGAACAGAACACAGATCCTGAAGTTGCGGAAATGATCGAAGAATTACAATCTCAGTTTCAAGGGCTCATGACTTCAGAGGTAGAAGAAGCGGACAAAGAGGCTGTGAACAGTTTCAAGAACTTGCTAGGCGTTCTGGAAAAGGCTTCGGTACCACATTCGCCACCCGAAGGACAGGTTAATAATGACAAGAAAGCTGAGAAACCAACTTCTGAGAATAAGGAAGACTTCAAGGATATTATCTCGAATACTTTAGATAGATTAAAGGAAAATTCAACTAACATTGACTCCAAGTTGGAACAAGAAAAGAAGTCTCAGAATTCAGACGAAATCCTATCTCAGCTATTCTCCCAACTCGCTGATGGTAGCGATGGATTAGATGGCGACAACATGGACGGTGCAATTCTCAATATTCTTAACCAAATGTCTTCTAAGGAGGTGATGTATCAACCCATGAAGGAGATGCAGATAGAATTCGTCAAATGGATGGAAGAAAATAGCAGCAAGGATGAACACAAGGACAAAATCTCGACCTACAATAAGCAGCTCGATACCGTCAACAAAATAATTGCTGTATATGAAAAGGCTGATTACTCTAACGAAAAATATCGCAATGAGATTACTGATCTAATTGACGCCCTCGAGCAGCTGGGCGATAGTCCCGTGAACAAAGGTTTTAATAGCGGGAAAAGCAATCAAGAATTGAACGACTTCGCCAAAATGCTCGAGGTTGAAGGCGACGAAAACCTCGGAAACATAGACAAAGAGCTCGAGAATACCTGCAACACTCAGTAGTATTAGAATCTCCTGCTAAGCCTCGCCTCGCTTCTTTTCTCTCCTTCTCTTCACTTATTTTGCCTGCCTGCACATCTTACCGCTCTTCCTGGGTATTATATAATAATGTTATATAATCATCGCCGCATACGTTTAGACGTGCATCGTGGGATATGATATAGTTATACGCTACTCCGATACACACGAGACCAAAGCCAACAAGTTTTACTTAACCAGCTACTGGCCAGCTCCTGCTCCTAAACAGGTATCTGTTTGTTTTAATGATTCAAGATTCATGTACTTCCCAACGAGACCACTTCTAAACGCTGGGATGCGCTCATTCGCAGTTCTGACAAGCCTGCAGAAAAAGCACAACACATTTGTAGTACGAAAACCCCCTCCCAGAGGCATATATATACATTCTGTAGACCAAAGTTCCGTTGGAAGGCATCTCAAGCCCAGTGTTTGACGATCCAGACCGGATCCATCACCATCACAGACAGACCCCGGAGGGCAGCCTTATATGGTCAAGTACGCATGAACCTCTTTTAGGGGGGTGGCTAGATGTTAAAGGGACTCTCAGCCGTTCATACACATACATTTGAATCCGTATCTTCTGGGCACTCAGCCCTATTCCTGCAGTAGTTAATATGTACAACGTTAACGAGGATCGAATTGTTGTCACGTGTTGTCACGTGATATAGATGGCAGGATCTTTTTTTAGTAACTTGCGGATTATCACGATCGAAAACGAGGCTTTCGATTTCACCAACATTACTTTTTCCACCTAGTTTTAAACTTGACAGGCAATCTTTTATGGATATATAATAACTACCAGGTATTGATTTCGTTTTTTCTACTGTCAAAAGACTACAGAAACCCCAACTATCGAACTAATCATGCGTTCATCTACATTCGTTACTTCAGTTGTTTTAGCTATTGCTGTCTGCGTCAGTGAGGTTATTGCCACTCCTCCAGCTTGTCTATTGGCTTGTGTTGCACAAGTTTCCAAGAGTTCCACATGCGGTTTAGGAAAGGTTTCTTGTTTCTGCAACGACCAAAGTGATGCTATTGAAAACTGTTTGAAATCTATATGTCCATCTGGTGATTCTGATACAGCATTGTCTTCTTTCAAGAGTACTTGTTCGGAACATGGTGCATCTTCTGGTTCTCAGTCCTCTGCGTCATCGACATCTACTGTTTCTAAGACGTCGTCTGTTTCGAGTGCATCCGCTTCTAGTGCATCCGCTTCTAGTGCTTCTGCTTCGAGTGCTTCTGCTTCTAGTACTCCCGTTGGTTCCGGTTCTTCAATACTCTCTTCGACTTTGGTTGCTTCCTCGAGTGCTGTTCACAGTTCAAAGGCTTCTGAGTCTACTTTTGCTTCCACCACCTTGTCCTCATCTATCATCCAAGGTAGCACAACACCAGGATTACCTCTTCAACAGTCTATTGCTGGTGCCGAATCTCTAGTCGCAGGTTACGGTGTTGCTGGTTTCTTGATGATAGCCGGTATGTTAATTTAATCCTTGGGATATAGGTAAGCAGGCAGCCTCCTGTCCTTATTCCATTCAACAGGATGAAAAATAAAAATAGAAATAAATCAAAACAAGCGTTCCGAACAGCATATCTTTGGCAGCATACGAGGTGCCTTTCTACTGTGCATTGGGTAGCAGGAGTTATTCCTTCCGATCAAGATAAGGACGAAATTCCTGCAGCTGCACAGCGTATACAAGAGAGAAGTATATGTTTAGATTATGTCTATTTACTGGGTTTCCTTCGTCACCTCCTTACCACAGACCACTCTATCACCTTTTTTGTCAAAAATCACTGAATTAGCCGTAGCTAAAGTTAGTTTTCGATTTATGTTATATCCACGTTCTACATACAATAAATAAATCTCTGCGCTAAAATACAAATTGTTTTCTATTGCAAATGTTTA
This sequence comes from Eremothecium cymbalariae DBVPG#7215, assembly GCF_000235365.1. NCBI lineage: Eukaryota > Fungi > Ascomycota > Saccharomycetes > Saccharomycetales > Saccharomycetaceae > Eremothecium > Eremothecium cymbalariae. The sequence goes on along the minus strand of NC_016451.1, from coordinate 508,395 downwards.
TTTTTATTTTTCTATTATTATGGCAGTATTTCTTCGTACTTCGGTGGAGGTTCCTCGTACTCCGGAGGGGGCTGTATGATCAGCGACTGTGCTACGTCAGCAAACACCGTAACAGGGTCTATGATGACTTCCGTATTAATTGGCATACCCTGTATCTTCCAAGAAAGCTTAAGCTTTAGCCAGAACCGTCTTTCAATATTACAGCTGGTAAAGCTAAACAACTTGTTACCCCTATGTGTATAATTTTCTTCATTGAACCTTAGTCTATTCAAGTTCGCATTCCACCCCAACTCTATTGGTAACTCCCACATATCATTTTTTGTTTGATGGAGCTTCTCTAATGAAAGATTATAATCCATTTTCTCAATCATAACTGTGAGTTGTGAAATATTATTGTTTTTTATATTATTTGCAAGGTAGTCAACATGCTCAATTAGATCCAGTTGGAGATACACCAATTTTATATCAAGCCCATATGAAGGTTTGTTAAATAACAACTGCAGCCTATCAAATTTATCGGTATTTTGTTTAAACAGGTAATCCATCCTATGCAGTTGGTCTAAACCTTTGGAATTCACCTGTAGGGTGACATTGCCGGCGTCGCCGGGAAGTAGGACTTCCGGTGAACAGTAACTTAGTACCGCTCTAGAAGGATTTACCATATACTGACACGGATCGGTACAAGAGTTGCATTGCGTTGGCATAAATTTAATTAGCTGAGTATCCGCTATCAAGGAACCAGGAGCTAAAGAATACTTTTGGGGTTCTCCTAATGTCAGATCTGTTTTTAGAACATAACGAACCCTTCCTAATGAATAAAAAAATAAATCGACGCTCTCAGGATTCTTCCCAATATTGGAATCGTTAAAACTAGGTGGCAAATGGCTTCCATTAATAACGGCTTTCTCGCCCTCCAAAAATGACTCATATTTAGCTTGGTGTTGTGATAAACATTTGTGATTACCAGCCAGTTGGAAGCTAAAGTTATAGCAATATCTGCCTTGCGTAACACCAAACCCGCCCTCTTCTTCTCCTAATACATCCGACACCTTTTTTGAAGGAAACAAAATAATTGACTCATTAAATACCACATGAGTTGATCTATCTTTCTCATATGGCCATCTTAACTTTTGTTTAGACTGTTGAGCATGATATCTATCTGTTTCTATAATAGTTGTCGTCTGAGTAATCCCCCTTAGCGAAACCGTTAACCGTTCGATATACGTAAGCTCTTTTAATTCTAAAACTATACTCCCTGATATAATTTCACGTTCAGTATAGTATTCACCATTACAGGATGGGTGTAGCCTTATAGAAACCGTTGGCGCCATACACAAACTTAGATATCGTCGTCTTCAATAGATTTGCGGAGTGATATAACAGATAACCGTTCTGAACTGACCCTTCTTCTATACCACATTACTCAACGACAGCTTTTAGTATAAGATATGGCCTTAATCTTTACTTTTATATATACCTGGCAACAAGTAAGCCAAGTGGGACATCCCATATATTTAGATACCGCCGTGTTAGAGACATTGTCCTCCTACAGCAGAGATACAGAGGATCTCTCGAGAAAAAAAACGGTCTGGTAAAATTTCTCGAGAAAAATATAAATTGCTTTTCTTATTTCCGCATCTTGAAGAATGCCAGGACACCAGGACAAGAAGCTCTCTATAATACAGGAGTGAAAGAAAGTACGTAAACCTGGCAGCAGATATTCTGTTTAAAGAGACGTTGCTGCAAGAAATGAAGAGATTTTTTAGTACTACGTCAACGGTCGGCTTCTTTAATAGACTGAACAACGCGCTAATTAAAGCTGCCCCAAGGGACCATGTCGTCCAGGAATTAAAGAAACCAGTGGGCTTGGAATGTTCGCCTGATAGATCCATCCCTTACACGAAGGGTAACTCCTTGAAAGATATGTTCAAGCAAGATAAGACGACCCAAAGAGCTGAGGAACTTGCGCTGGAATTCAGCAAAAGCGGGATGTATGACGTTTATACTTTCCGTAAAACCAATGGGAAGTTGTTCTTGTCACCACCGTCTTATTGGCGTGCTGAAAAATCCTTGTATTTCCCACATTTAGTTGGAAGGACCTTAGCAAACGCTGAGAAAACATGCTTGGAGGACACACTACGAGGCAAATTATCCATTATCAAGATAGCGACTAGTGTGGCAGGAGAAAAATTAGTTAATAGCTACTTTCAAAATGAAAACATTGACTATCTTGCGAATGGTCATGAACTACTGAATGATAAGCAGTCTACTATGTCTACTGCTGCTGCACAGATAATTGACATTAATTTTTCTGAGAATTGGGTCAAATCTTTAATTGTGAACCTTTCTCTTCGGAAATTACGTAACGAAATTCCTGAAAGACGTCATAGCCAATATTTTGTCTGTGCCAGGGAACAGCTTCCGTTTATGATTCGTGAAAAGTTACTTTTGAATAATCCGTATACTGGCTACGTATACGTCGTTGATCCTCAACTAAGGATTCGATGGATGGCATGTGGTGCTGCACAACCCAAGGATTTCGAGCTGCTTTGGAAATGTGTAAGAGGTCTGCAGAAGGAACTAGTTAATCAGTAGTCGCGAAGATTGCCCGGGCACTAATATAATCTCCTGTATATAATTTTAAACGAATGCTGCATAAATGTTATATAGACGGTACCAGTTGGAAGAATACAGCTATATAAAAGTTAACATAACCTGGATTATGTGCATTTTATTTAATATAGCTAAAGTTGATTTTTGTTGAACGGAAGAAAGGAGGACGGGTCAAATCTACTCTGAAGAGAACTAAATTTAGAAGATTCAGGCATAATATTTGACAAGGAGGTTGGTGAGTTTATTCAACAACTGCCAAATCTTCCTTCAATCTAGCCTCCACAGCGTCCAGCAATTCGTTTGTTGTGACGTATGCAGACCTATCCGTATTGCCGCATGCCAGAGCCAGATCCTTGGTCATGAGGCCGTCTTCTTGAACAGTGTTTACTGTTGCAGCTTCTAACTTGTTGGCAAAGTTAACGACATCTGGGGTATTGTCCAACTCACCCCTTTTTATCAAGCCTCTGGTCCAAGCAAAAATGGAGGCGATGGAGTTCGTCGAGGTTTCTTTACCTTGTTGATGTTGTCTATAATGTCTGGTGACAGTTCCATGGGCAGCCTCACTTTCAAAGGTTTTTCCGTCTGGTGTTGCAAGGATGGATGTCATCAAACCCAGAGATCCGAAACCCTGAGCGACAATGTCGGACTGAACGTCACCGTCATAATTCTTCAAGGCCATAATAAAACCACCTTTCGACTTTATCATCTGGGCAACCATATCGTCAATCAAACGATGTTCATAATAGATCCCATGATTTTCAAACTCCGTCTTATATTGAGTATCGTACAGTTCTTGGAATATATCTTTAAAGCGGCCATCATACGTTTTAAGGATGGTGTTCTTCGTAGAAAGGAACAAATTTAACTTCTTGGTCAAGGCCAGTTTGAAGGAGGCATGGGCAAACCCACGAATAGACTCGTCTGTATTGTACATTGCCATGGCAATTCCGGAATCTTTGTATTCATATACATCCAACGTAGTGGGAGTAGACCCATCGGCAGGCCTATAAAGCAATTCCAGCTTACCAGCACCTGGGACCAACAGATCAGTAGCTTTGTATTGGTCACCATGCGCATGTCTTCCAATGATAATTGGTTTTTCCCATCCAGGAATCAACCTTGGGATTCTTGGAATCACAATTGGCTCCCGAAAGACAGTTCCACCCAAAATATTTCTAATCGTCCCATTTGGAGATTTCCACATCTTCTTTAAGTTAAATTCTTCCACACGGGCCTCATCTGGTGTGATAGTTGCACACTTGACCCCAACGCCATACTTCTTAATTGCGTGTGCAGCATCATGGGTTATTTGATCATTGGATGCATCACGGGAAGTAATACTTAAATCATAATACTTCAAATCTATATCGAGATACGGCAAAATCAACTTGGTTTTAATTTTATCCCAGATAATTCTAGTCATTTCATCCCCATCCAGCTCCACAAGGGGAGATTGAACTTTAATCTTGGGTCTGCTCGTTCTCGTTGCGGTCAAAAGGTATCTTCTGAAATACATCGCCTTTAAACTAAACTGGTAATCTTGGGATCCTTACAGGTATAACCGAGTGGTAATTTTCACTGTGACTGCATTTCCGAGTACCTATTCCACTTTTTATATTGTGTTGTCAAAACTGTTTGTTAGTCATAGCGCACCGGGGGAAGAGCTACACTGAAATCACGTGGGCTTGTTCGGCTACCTAAAACCAAGGTTTAGCTGCAATGCTGTAAAGAACTGATAGCCCAGATTAATGATTATAAGGAGCCAATATCGAGCCAGTTAAACCGACCGGAAGAACTTGGGAATATATCCAACAACTCGTTCTTCCTTCAAAAAATAATGGTCGGTAGGACTAAGAGATTCTTTACTCTAAATAACGGTAACAGCATACCTGCAATAACGACAGTGGGGGTCGGTAACAAATGGACGAAAATATATGGCATAAGGGATGGAGCCAAGAATTTGATGGAGTATCTAAAGGAGATATTGGCCCTGCCAGGGTTTTTGCACATTATGACAGCGGAATTCTATCCAAATAATGGGCTGTTGAGCGCTGCGTTGAAGGCTTCACAGAAACCGAGGCATGAAATCTGGATCACCGACAAATACTGTTCCCAGTGCAAACTCTCTTCTAGCCCGATAGAAGCGCTGGAACGATCATTGGATCGACTGGGGTTTGACTATGTCGACCTGTATTTGATACATAACCCATGTTTAGACTCATCACCGAATGGGATATCTTTAGAGAAGGCATGGAAACAAATGGAACTGCTATACAAGACAGGAAAAGTAAAAAATATCGGTGTTTCTAACTTTCGTATTGAGGATCTCGAAAGGCTAAAAGATGCTGAAATCAAACCGCAAGTGAATGAGATTGAATTCCACGCTTTTCTCCAGAATCAAACTCCAAATATTTATGAATACGCAAAGACCCATGATCTACTTCTATGTGGGTATTCCCCACTGTTCCCACTAGAAACCAAAACAGAAGATTTTATGGACTTCCCGTTCTATCGGTACATCATAGGATTGGCTGAAAAGTACAACAAAACAGAAGCCCAGATTCTCCTTCATTGGATGAATTGCCTTGGAGTGCTTCCTGTTATAACCAATACCAAAGTTAAGTGGTATAAAGAAGCCTCCGATATCATCAGTTTTGAGTTGACCTCAGAGGAACTCGATATGATAACAGAACTGGGCAAAAAGCATAAGCCTCACAGGAAGCACTTTGTGAAGGAGTACATGAAATATAATTCAGAAGCCCACATCGCATGAACCTTGCAGTTGTTATTCTTTAGACTCTGATAACATATATATGTAGATATATATAGATATAGCTAGTTTTGCATTTTCGTTTTCATCATTCATTTGATTGTTGTGTTGATAATATATGGCTCATTCTTCCTTCTCTTACCACGATGCCGGGATATTTTAGCCGCCCAGCCTTGTTTTAAACAGAAAAAACAAGATTGACCAATTCAAACAACAAGTATAAATAATATCATCAATATATAGGTAGGAATATTGGATTGACATGCAATTATGGATTTGAATCAGCCATTTGTTCACTGTAGTAGGTGTAATTTGCCGTACGATAGAAATGTTGTGTTTTCGCTTACGTCGTGTGCACATATCCTATGTGAGAAACATATACCAGGAAGTGGCAAGCCTATGAGATGTCCAGTATGCCAGAAAGATAATATAAGTGTGCTTAAGCTGTCTAGCGATCCTCATGTAAACAGCAAGTTTCCTGCGGAGGTACAGAACTTCTTTATACCTTTCACAAGACACTTGGAGCCATTATATTCTATTGCGCAGTTCCAATGGGATGCTTTGTCCGAACAGTGTGAGTACTACAAGTCAATAAGCTACAAGCTTCAAGAGAAGTGCAACAGACAACGACAATTACTATACAATGCGAGGGAGGAACTGGAACAGTTGTCAGAATTGAAGGAGAGGGTCAAACAATTGGAGGGCATGCACGAAGTATCGCCATGTGGTCATTCACGGCAGCAGCAGCGGATTGTGCAACGGGGCCCAGCTGCTGTGCCAAATAGGCCTGAAACGATAGATCTCACGGACAGCGAACAGGTCTCCTTCATAAGTAAATTGAAGGACAACAACAGACTACGTAACAAGAATATGTCCAGCACAAGCATCATCGCAGAATCAACTTCACTACAACCCTTCACGCCAGAAAGTCAGCATCGCATACAGCGAACCATTGCCAAGGCCCGAAATGGGCTATTCACACCCACAAAGTTCCAAGCTCTGACTCCAAGTAGTAAGAGTTGCAGTGACAGCAGCAACATTAACGAAGACACAGCCACTACTACAATGCCGCCTGTTTTTGACGCTCCAAGATCGAATCATATGACCGACTCACTCCCGCCTGCTATAGAGAGACTCAAGTTGAAAAGAAGCAACACGTCTACCGTATCATCAAGAGGAATATTCTCAAATATGCGAATTGGCTTTAGTGCAACAAGTCTCGCATCCCCTTCCTCAAAATCATCCTCCAAATTTCGAAGGGTCCGCTGACTTCTTCTTTTCAACTGCTACACTGAATTACAAGGATCAATCATAGTATCAATAATATTAATAATCATTAATAGTAATAGTAATAAAAATATATTTGAAGAAATTGAATGGCATAAAACACACACCACCATGGCAGCAATAGATATATCATATTCAGTTGCATAAGACGATAACCCTAAATAAAGATGCCTCCGGCTTATTGAAGTTAAGCCAACATCGCCTCTGCTGTCAAGCTAACATATGTCGTTCTAATATACCCACAGATTTGTTTTTTGTCCCCAATAAAAGCATGAATCCATCACTTTAATAGACACCTGCCTTCTTTAGTTGGACATAACCCGAGATAAACGGAATGGCAAACCCCAAAGTAAAAAACCCAAAATGAATAATAGCATATGGAATCTTTCTGTTGTGAATTTTAACTGGAATATTAGAGTATGGTCCCTCCTTAAAGTGGACCTGTTGTCTCACACTACTGGAAAATGCCCTTCTACCAGCCAATCTAGCTGTCTGTTGGAAAATCATAGTGGTACCTAGTTTGTTATAAAATATCTGATCTGCTGTTTCAATAAACTCTACGCAACTATACCAGTGCAACGATGCAATATATATATATTATTGGTGTGCATGTTCAGTTTTATTATAAAACGATACCATCACTTTTTCTTTTCCGGCTTGCGCATTATGAAATTGATGTAATAAGGAATTACAGCGATCTGATTGGTCGAGAGGAAAGTTCACCAAAATGGATTTTTGAGAAACTTTGATGGTCTTGTATACTACAAGGTGACACCTTTCTTAGTTAGAGGAGAGTATATTGTGATTGTAAGAAGGTCAGGGTATAATTTAGATAAAGAATGTCAGCTATCGCGCCTATTACTGGTACTATAAGAAAGAAAATCATTGCCGATATCACCATTGGTTTTGCCATTGGCACTGTCCTAGGTTCAGCTTGGTGGTGGGGTTTCCACAAAAATATTATTGGTAAGAGAGAAGCTCACTATCAGAAGCTAGCTCTTCAGAAAGCCGCTGAGGAGGAATAAATGTATTGTGGGGGGATCTTTTTATGATGTTTATTTATAATATAAGGTGCGGGCCGGCAGCGTGATGATAATTGCATTTATTATTATTTTAAGTTGTCTTATGGATACGCAAAGATGAGGGTTTTAGCAGTTCATTTAAAGTTGCCAGGATTACTTCTGTTTGCATGAGATTTACTTTAAGTGGATGTGGGTGGTGGGAGGGGCAAGTGTAATGTATGAGCTGGTACATATATATGCGTTATATATCGTGTTAAAAGTGTGTATACATGACGTACACACAGGAGCGATTAATTCACCTTCGTTTAATATATATGAGATTATATCTGAGATATAGCATTGGAATTCAAAAGGCCATCCGTAACTACGACGAAATGCTTGTTGACCTTTTTCGAACGCAGTCTTCGTTGTAGGAATTTGATGGTTGCTATTTCTGCAACAGTGATACCACCTAGGAAGACAAGAATCACGAGGTCGGTATGTTTTTCAGCAGAACCTATAATCATAGTTTTAGCTGATGTAGATTGGTCCCAAACTTGTTCGTCTACGATTCCAGGACCATATTGGCTTTCAAATAACTGCTCCAATTTAGAAAGAGTAGGAGTACGTGAGATAACAAAGGGTTGCTGTGAAGAGTAATTTTGTAAGAGCACAGATCTATCGTACATTGATTCTAATATGCGTACACTCAATGGAATAATACCGCAAAGCGAGAATGTGGGTTCGTTAGGATTTAAGGGGTCAATTGATTTATCAAGTTGTGGACATAAATCATACCAAGCGCTAAAGGTATGGAAATCTTTAATGGAATTATAATCTGAAAAGACGGTCTTGTTCAATATATAACCGTATTTGCTTAGTCTTTCCAATTGCATTAGTGCATCTATCCCAAAAGTATCTACAAGCTCTGTTTTTAATATCGTGAAATCCTTGTCTCTAATACCATTCTTGGTCAGAGATAATAAACAGCAGAGCCTTAGTATAATCTCTCTTGGGGCGCCTGCATACATCAAATCTAGTATTTTTTCACAGCTGACTTTATTATCTAAATTATTCATGCAAAAATCTTGTTCAATATCTATTAAATCCTGAAATATTGCTTCCTTGTTAACATGATCCATAATCTTGCTGGATATTCCAGTGTGTAACTTAAGCAACCTTTGTCTATCTTGGAATTCGCCCAAACTGTCCACAAATTGCTTGATCTCGCCAACCGTCTCAACTTGATGTCTTGAATCGTAATGATCCTTCAACTCTTTCGCCCAGATATTTAAGCTGGTACCCACTGCGCCAAAATTGATAAACTTGAGGTCATCCCATACATTGTCCATAGAATAATCCAAAGTTACCTCTGTCTCATTATTAGCACCCTCTAAAATATCGCTTGGCTTCAAGCCCTTTAGTTTAGCATCTACAGTAAAACCATATATATCATTTAACATACCTGAATATGTTAATTGAGAAAGGAGAGGTGTTAATGGGTCGATTTGTCTCTCAATGACAATTAAATTCGTTTGAAGACCGCTATGCTTTTCACCGTAGAGCATCTCTCGCTGAAACTGCTTCTCAGAAGTCTCTAAATCGTTTAATTGAGAGCGCAACCCATCTACAAATCTCTTGGAATACCGCCCTAAAGATATTGAATGTGTGATTGTGATGTCATTCTCACAACATAAAGACATGACCGCATCAATTAAGTGATTTACTAACATAGTTCTTGTGGTTTTTGCAAATGACGTTGTTTTCGGGTAATAAAGGTTCTGCAAATCTCTGGTAAAGAGAACATTGCAATTCAATAAAATATCATCCAAGAAACATAGCGGGAGCATATACCATGGATGCAAACGGGGGAATATATTCTCTAGCTGAAGTTCTAAATGATTTGGAAGCAACTTTTTTTCGTATTTGTCAATATGGCCTTCCCAAGTAGCATATATTATATCTAACTCATTCAATGGCATTTCATTGATCAAATCATGTAAAGGTTTAGGAACTTTCAAATCTGATCTGACATCAATGAGAGTCACTAACTTAGATGAACCTAAATCTATGCGCTTCAAGTTTGATACACAATCATCATCCAATTTAACTATCAACGTAACCTGCGTTTTTTGTGTCAACTGAGAAGCAGGGCAAAGGGTATTCAGTAGAGAAACCAAGTTAGGTTGCACTATAAGAACAATTGGCTGTGACGAACTACATTGCGTTAAACATGTAAAAAGCCGATCTCGCAAAATATCTTTGAATTTTTTAGCATCTAGTTTATCAACCATGACTTCCTGTCACACACTTGGTGGTCTCTATTATCTGTGCCTTAAGTTTAACTGCAGGTGTTCCCAATTATTGTCTTGTTGTAATGTTAAGATTTTATATGTACGCCGTCCGGAGTTGAAGTTGCAACGTCAGAAATGATAGTTGAGTGCCAATAGATATCAAGCATCTTAAAGTTAGTCTATAGAAGTTCAGTTAATAACTATAATCATGATCCAGATGATATTAAATATCTATATTCCTCGTTTTTTGGAAAAGCGTTCGTAGGAGACCAAACTTTCAGGCATTACGTCCTTAGTTAGCTTAGTCAATGCAACTTCAAAATGACGGGCTTCAACATCACCATCAACAAAATCTTCCCTTGTTGCCGCAATTGCAGCATCTCTGCACAATTGAGTTACTGCAGCACCAGAGCAATGCTCTGTTAGATTTGCTAAATTGTGTAGATCAACATCCTCAGTTTTTAGGCCGAAGGTTTTCGTACAATTCTTTAATATTTGTAATCTAGCCTCGAAGTTTGGAGGACTGACATATATATGTTTGTCCAATCTCCCGGATCTGATTAACGCAGAGTCTATTATTTCAGGCTTATTCGTTGCAGCCACTACGACAACACCGTTTAGTTCTTCAACGCCATCTATTTCATTTAACAACGTTATTAGGACGTTACCGGAGGCTGCAGAAGATGCCTCCTGGTCTCGAGTCTTGGCTAATTCATCAATTTCATCAATAAAAATAATACTTGGAGCAGCAGCTTTGGCTTTACGGAATAATTCCCGTACCGTCCTTTCTGTCTCACCAACATACTTGTTCAAAACTTCTGGGCCTTTAATGGCAAAGAAATTGAAACCAGATTCGGTTGCCAATGCTTTAGCCGTTAACGTCTTTGAGCAACCAGGAGGACCATATAATAACATACCTTTGGGGGGAGACACTTGAAATCTACGCAATTTATCTGCTCCTTTGTGTGGTAACTGAATAACCTCTTCAAGTTCACTTTTCAACTGCTCTTGACCTGCTATATCTGACCAATATACCTTTGGCATTTCTAAAAATATTTCCCTCATGGCGCTTGGTTTAATTTCCAGCATGGCAGCCTCAAAATCCTTTACATTTATCTTCAAATCAGGAATTTTTATACCTTCAATAATAGCTCTATGCTTACTATGCGCTACAGCCAAGGTACATAGTCCACTCAAATCCGTACCCACATAACCATGGGTTTTATCAGCTATTTCAGTAATTTCATCATCAGTGAAGTCACGGCGCTTTTCAGACATGTTGCTGAGTTGCTTCTTCAATATTTCTCTTCTGGATACAGCATCTGGAACGCCAATCTCAACTTCAGTGTTAAATCTTCCAGGCCTTCTCAACGCAGGGTCAATTTTGTTTGGTCTATTGGTTGTTGCAACAATTACTACACGCCCTTCACTATCCACACCGTCCATCAAGGTTAACAATGTGGCAACAACTCTGCTTTCAGCCTCCCCGGAGTCATCATTATTTCTATTTGGTGCAATTGAATCTATTTCATCGATTAAAATAATAGAAGGTTGAAATTTACGAGCTTCTTCAAAAATTCCTCTTAACTTCTCCTCTGTTTCGCCCAAATACTTTGATGTAATTGATGGCCCGTTGATGGTTTGTATATGGGCTACATTCTCGTTTGCAACACAACGTAGTAACATTGTTTTACCCGTACCTGGTGGTCCGTGTAATAGAATACCTCTAGGAGGGTGGATACCACATTCTTCATAAAACTCAGATTCATATAATGGGGCCTCGATAGTCTCCTTTAACTTTTGTATTTCTCTAGATAACCCACCAACTGAACTATACCGCAACGGCTTTGAAAGTTTGAATCGTCTATCAACTTCAATACGTGTTGTATAAATAATTTTCGTATAGCCCTTTTTAAAAATACCTGCTGGAGATAAGTAAGGTGTATATCTGTTCTCTGAACCATCAGATATCTTTAACTCGGCCATGGTCTGCTTGACATTGTCAATACTTTCAATATCAACGATAAGTATGTCTGATTTCGAAGATACCTCATCACACGTTAGATTACTAAAAATCATACCAGGCATTACTATTCCACAGCTATTCAAAAGCCTTTCAACAGCTTTTTGGTTGTTTTCACTAATTTCATGGCCTTGCAAGCTTCCTACAGTAATTTTACTAGCATAATCTGGTTGATATTGAGCTTTTTTAATGGTAACACGCTCACCTAATAGCAATGAGCCAACAGATCTGAGAGGTGTCGATACCTTAATAACATTATCTTGTTGCGACTCTTCACCATTCTGTAAAATAGCAGCAACCCCCGGCTGTCCTTCTTTGGACACAATACATATATTACCTGATGAATATCCGCAATCCTTCATAACCGTTGGATTCATAAATACGGTTCCAAGTAGTTTTTCATTGTCCTCAGAATGTGGCCTTGTGATAAACACAACAGGTGCATTGCTCTTGGAGCTACTTTTTTTACCTTCAGTGCCATCTGACAACTTCTTCTTCGAGGATGAATTGCTTCCAGTTGCTTTTGATGCCATTTATAGTATAATTAAAATACGACCTTGCTCCTTTGATTGTACCATAGTTGGTGATGAGCTTTCATGGTCATCTCAAAAAAATTTATGTAGTGTGAAATTTTTCACTACCAATATTATCTGTATCTATGAACATTTATAAAATAGGTTTGCTTTACTAACAAGATCATCAAGCTTGATGCAACTAATTCAGTAATGATAAATCTGCGCACATGCTGGCCAATCATTCGTCGATTTTATATTAAACCAGTTTCTGCAACGGAGCCAATGGGTTGGAGCTATGAAAGTACGAAAAAGTGGACAAAACCACCATCACGAAATAGGAGTAAGGATATAGAAAGATTAAGGAAGTTTTGTACTATTTTGAAGGTTGAGGAGTATGGTTTAACTATTGGGAACTTTGAAGAATTGGAAAAGTGCCTCTATGTTAATAAAAACCTTTATGTAATGTCGAAAGGAAATAAAATATCAATAACAGAGCTGGATTCTATTGGTAGTTTTGTACTCTATTCCCAAATTTCTCAATGGATTGACAAACTCACTGAACTATTAAGAAAGAATACGTCTGTTATACCACAACACATTAAAGAGAAGAAGGGGCTTCATCCTCTTGTGAGGAAGTTCCTACGACAAAAAAACCTGCTTAATATTGCGAGGATATCAACTCCAGACAGTAAGGTATCGAACAAGGTACGACTGATCCACGATCATCATACTTTTTATGCTATTATTGGGTATCTGAATCTAAATAATGGACAGGAAGCTATGACTAGGTTTTTGGACGAGAACATTATTAAACCTATTCTCAGAGATGTCGTTAAGATGTAAGTGTTATGTAGCTTTAATAATGGATGATGTATTCTGGAAGGTTAAGTATGATAAACAGATAAATGTATATTGCAATTAAAGATATAAACTAGCTGCAAATACAATATCTCTTTTAATCAATTCTTGTGCTTGGCACATTTTGAGATTTAAGCTTGAATCTCCAATGATGGAGGCTGCAATTTTAACTTCACGGCAAACTTCATCCAATCTTGTAATTGTCCTTACAATGGTGCCTTCAGCTTCAACGCTAATCTCCATGATAGATCTAAATGGAAGACCTCGGGCCCATTCATATACAACATTAATTAACGCAGCTCTATTTCTCTCAAGAAATTCTGCTTCTTCCTTTGTCAGTGGAACTTGGTACATTTCATACGTCTCTAGCAAGCGAGTATAAATCTCTTCGATCCTCTTTATGCCCTTAGCCAACCTTGGTGTGGTTACCAATTGTTCGTCTTGTCTTGTGCGGCCTTCATATACGAAGATAGATAGTAAGGCAACAATCTCTTCAGACTCAAAATCTCCCAAGAAATTATCTAGAATTAATTCAGTTAACACCAGCTCATATCCAGAATTAATTTCACAAGCTACTCTTCCTTTCAAAAGTACAGTGTTGTCAGAAGCAATGAAACCACACTCTCTTAATACTGCCAATCTTTGCTCGTAATCAGGCAACAAGTTCAAATTTTGATCCGACATTAAATGATAGGTATCCTTTATCTGTTGTTCAATACCATATTTCCGATACCTCTGGCCAAAATGTTCAGGGAAATTATCACACTCCAAGCACTTCAAATTCAAGAAATCATGCACTGTCTTCCTCTGTTCCATTAGGTATTGTTGAATTTTCAAATTGATGTACTTCTCTATGTTAAGTTCACGCAATGTATGCGCTTTTGCGGTTAACTTTAGAGTCTTCTTATAAAATGCCTCTTTGGCTTCAGGATCACCATTAATTATATTAGCCAATGGAGTAACAAAGTAGTAATGAGCAATTAGCTCAATATCCTCCAGTAAAATGTTTTCGAGTAGTGGTTCGGAAACATTGAAAGGCTGAAAGAATTTATTGGCATAATTTGGATAGTTGAAAAACGGTAAACTATTAACCTTGCCATCTTTTAAAGTACAGGGAGATGAAAATGAGAGCACAGTGCAACCAGAATTAGCAAGGTTTACGGAAAAGATAAATCCTAATTTCATGTTTCCATCGTTATCCCTGTATCCTACCAACCTTCCAACTTTTAACATTCTCACTAGAACCCGATTGTTATTCGCCTCTTTCAGAATATCTTGAGTGCATTTCCCGAATTTTAATTTGAATTCAACTGCAGTGTCAATGTCCTGGTTACAGATCGAACATTCAACGTTAGGCTCTTTTTCTAATACTTCTTGCAAAATTTTAACCTTTTTCTCATGTTTAGGCAAAAGATTTTGCTTGCTATTTTCGCTGAAAGAATATTTTATCATCTCTTCAACACGCAATGCTTCAATTCTTAACAGATTCAGAATCATATTGTAAGTCAACCTGAATTGGGACTTTAGACGCGTTGGGACACCTAATGTGACCTCCTTGAAGGGTAGTTCATCTATTGGGTTGTTATATGTCATAATAATGACAGTTCCAATAGGATCCTTGCCTCTACGCCCAGCTCTTCCTGCCATTTGAGTGAATTCCCCTGGATTTAAGGTTCGTAAACTGTTCCCATCATGTTTCTCGATTTCACTAAAGACAACTGTTCTAGTTGGTAAATTAAGCCCCATAGCAAAAGTTTCGGTAGCAAATAATACCTTTACAAATCCCTTGGCAAATAACATCTCAATTAATTCTTTGACAATGGGTAGCAAACCACCATGATGGATCGCAATTCCTCTTTCTAGCAGTGACCTGATTTTCATGATCTGCGGCAAGTCACGATCTTCCTTCTTCAAACGGGAAATGGATTTTTCGATAAACATATAGACTTGAGACTTTTCCTTGGCAGTTGAAAAATCTGTGCTTTCCAAAAAATCAGCGTACTCTTCGCACCGCTTTTTACTAAACACAAAAATAACCACTGGAAGCAATTCTCTGGCTTTCAAATAGTTAACTAACTTTGGCCACGTTTGTTTATTTGGCCCATCTCGCCGGAAGAAAGAACTTCTGTTGGACCCTTTCGCGCCAACTCCCCTTGAACCATGAGTTATGGTCTTATTCCCACGGTTAGTAGTTTTACCACCCCTTGTACCAGAAGAATTTTTGTCTATAGCACCTGCAGCACCTCTTCTGGGAATAGTTTTTGAAGAAGCCACACCAGTTAACAGATCAGCATGCTTCTTAAATGCTTTCAAAGAAAACTTCCTGTCCTGGTCAATTACTGGAATTAAAGTATCTTTAGCCCATATGTTAATCTCTAATGGAACAGGCCTCTTAGCAGTGGAAATAACATATATATTCTTCTGCTTTGTTCTTCCAATCCAAGTGGCAAATTCGTAGGTATTTGGGACAGTTGCAGACAACAAGATAAACTTTACGTGGTGCGGCAACATAATAATTACTTCTTCCCAGACAACACCACGATCTTGGTCATTGACATAGTGAACCTCATCAAAAATCACAAATTCAACATCTCTAATTAGATCGGCACCACGGTAAAGCATGGATCTTAGAATTTCGGTGGTCATAATTAGACAGTTAGCTTCCGAATTGATCTGTACATCACCAGTAATCAAGCCTACATCCACATCAGTGAAATCTTCTTTGAAATCTCTGAACTTCTGATTTGATAAGGCTTTAATAGGGGAAGTGTATATTGTCTTGGTCATATTTCTTTTGGACATTGCAATAGCGTATTCAGCAACAACGGTCTTCCCTGCAGATGTATGTGCAGCAACAAATACTGAATCACCTTGTTCCATGTGATAGATAGCCTCCTTTTGAAATCCATCTAATTCAAATGGCCACGTTCTAGCCGGGTTAGGTATTAGCTCGTGGAAATTATCGATTGTGTGACTCAAATCAACTATATGGGCCCATTTTTTCTTCCTTATAGGATTACTATCATGGCGCAAAGTCCTAGAAAACTCTATACCCACAGGTAACAAAAAATCAATATCAGAGGAATCTTGTTCAGAATTTTTTGTTGAATCAGATATAAGAAGGTTGATTTGGGAATTTAACAGCTTCGACTCATTTTTTGCTTGAATGTCTTCAATCTCTTGCATATTCTCCATCTCATTGTTGATATACTCTAACTCATTAAACTCTGCTATGTGATCGTCTGGTTTAGCACTAACCTCCTGTGGAATAATACCCCGTTCTAACCCTTGTGGTATATCGAACAAACCCTGGGCATCTCTATGTAACAATTTAGTAGCAGTATGCATTACTGATCCATCAGACTGTGTGCTTACTGCATTCATAGTCAACCCGCCAGGGGTAAATGGCAACTGTGAAGTCGATCCCTTTAGAGCATTGCTACGATGCGTAATCTTCCTCGTTAAAAGTAATGAATTTGCCGCATTGGCATTAACAACCTCAGCAAAATTCACCTCCTCCTTGTACCCAAATATTTCACCTTTAATACCCTTCCGCTGGAACCGATACGACACTCGATTGATAGGCTCCGGGACCTCAACAAATTCCACATAATCGTAATCTTCCTTAATTTTTCTTGTAGGATCAGATTGTCCAGATGTAAAATTCACATCTGGAAGTGTTTGCGTCAAGTCTAAAATGCTCCATGGTAAAATATTAGACTGTGTGAGATATCTGCTGGCGAGCTCATCCTGGACAATTGCAGCATTATCGGGGGTGTAGGACGAGCATCTATCCTCAAATTTATCAGCAGGGCCAAGGTCCAGCGCCTTTAAACTCTGAAAAAATTCTTCAAGAGAGTTATCATTTTGATCAATAGTGGCCATTGTAAATATATTATCGAACCCTATTCAACGTCCAATGCCTGGCTAACCTATTTGTTGTTAATAATACAACATAGCCTGTTAGGTGTTAAATTTCTAATGATGAAATAATAAATAGGTTACGAAAAAATCTGCAGAACTTAAAAATTCTCTCTAGGCATCACATCCACGGCCATGAGGGATCGAATACATAAAAATACTTCTCTAATCAGGAAGCCATGGAGTCGTTTTCTCCAAGCCATACATATAGTATTTAGATATAACCATCTTATAGATTGAATATCTATAAGAAGTTACAATAAGAGCAACACGCTGCACATAAGATAACATTATAACTGTGGAAAATTCATGTCTTTGTTCACGGGGATAGCTATGAGCTACGGAAGTAATATATATATATATGTATTGTTACAATATTCTGGAGAGAATCGAGGGAGATTGGGTAGTATGTATACGTGGTGTCGTGTTTAGTGTGATGTACTCTGTGAATGTGTGTATGTGTGTTATGCGTTGTATGTGCGTGTGCGTGTGTCTGTGTGTCTGTGTGTCTGTGCATTAGTTGTGTAAATGACCAGCTTTGATTGAATTTATGTCGTTGCCAGAGAAGTTTGTTCGAAAGTGGCACATTCTGGCAACGTACGGAATATAAACAGGGCCAGTGGAATAGAAGAAGGGGAAAGGAAGAAGAGGGCAGGATAGGTTTATCCAGGGTTGATGCTGTCACTTTGTGTGTGTGGTATTTTTTCTCGTTTTTGGTCAAGCACGTGTAACCCTAGCCTGGTTACCCTGCTTATTCCTCTTCGCTCTCGCTGCTCATGTCATCATCATCTTCTGACGATGATCCATCGGTATTACCAGACAGTAATCCCATAAGGTTGGGTGACACCGGAGATGCACTATCCAAGATCGCTAACTTGTTTTTGATCTTTTCGATCTGCTTGTTCTGCTCTTCCTCACTCAAGGCTTTACTTCTTCTACGTTTGTTGGCCTTGGATGATGCAGCCGAGGGAGGCGACAGGGAACTGTTTCGTAGGTCATCCTCCGCTATGCCGTTTGTTTGGGCACCAAACTGGCGGAAAAATGTGTTATATAGTGTCAGGATGGTGATATCATCCAGTTGATCAATATCTAGCTCCACCTCGCCATCAGCACCCACAATATCGGGCATAGACTTTTTGATAATGTCAACTGCGCGTTCCAACTTCGACTCCGGTAGGTCGCCAATACGCTCGCTTATGATGCGCTTCATATCATACGTGACTACCGTCTTGAGCTTGCGCTTCTTCTTTGCAGCACCCGCGCCGCCGCCTCCACTGCCACTGCCGCCGCCGCCGCTGCTGCCCGTACCAGCTGCGGCAGCGCCCGCGCCGCCTTTCTTCTTGGAACCACGAGCGCGCTTTCGCTTGCCACTCGAAGAACCATTGCCATTAGCAAAGGCTCCGCGAGCTAACCGCCGTTCTCTACGGATACGCTCCAACTCCTGCCTTTTGAGCTGCTGAAGCTCTATCTTCATTCTCGCCAACTGCTGTTCCAAGTACTGGATCGCAGGATTCGTGATCAAGCTCTCATCTATGTCCTTCTCAGTATATGGGGCTTCGCTTTCGTATTCAGACTCCTCTTCCTCCTCCTCTTCCTCAGACTCCTCGTCCGCGATAATCGGCCTGTCGGCCCACTTGGAATTGAACACATCTTCTAAGCGGTGGCCCATCATGTTCACCAGCGTGCCGTCCGGATTGAACGCATAGCAGTTCTTAAACACCAACCGCACATCCCGCTCGAACTGGTCGTAATCCACATATTCCCAATTACCCAGCTTCTTGCCAATCGTCCCCAAATCCATCGGCTCCTTCACATAGTCAAAATACGACGGACAATTAAGCGCCACGGGATCTACAGGCTCCAAAAACGGATAATTGAAAGACGAATGCTTCTTCGCCGTCAATTCCTTAAGCACCTGCTGGCAAAATTTCATCTCCGCCTGGTGCTTCTTAGATCTAGGCTTCGCGTTTTCCAGCGGGTAGATGTCCTTCGACTTTGGAGGATGGATCTCCCGCTTGGGACGCCCCGTGTTCGTATCCGCGCGCCGGATCACCACAGGCGCGTCCTCATTCGACTTACGGCGCTTCCGGGGTTGAACAGGCTGATCCCTGGGCGGCATATTAAGCATGTGCTTTTCAAACGACGCTTGAATATTACGAGCCATCTGCGCAATAACAGAAGACGGACCATTGAATTTCGAACAGTTATCCACCATCAAATTGAAATCCTGCGCCACCTGTTCGGGAGTCTCATACCCATTCACAACAAGCTTCCGCTCGATAGTCGAAAGATCCATCGGACGCTGGATATGGGAAAAATAATTGGGAACATTCAACTTCACCGGATCCACAGGCTGTAGAAAAGGCTTTGCGTCCTTTAACCGCTTTACCGCCTTGACCGAAGTAACCGCGTGTTTCTGCTGGTGTTTGGGCATCGGATTTGCAGGGAGGTTGTCCATGTCCGGCTCCGGAGGTGGTGCCGGCACAAACTGCTGCCCTGACGAAACATCCTCAAACACGGGCGCCCGTTCGCCATTCTGCTCGTCGCCGCTGCCGCGGCCGCCAGGAGCGAGCGGCGGCAAAGCCGCCGCCGCCGCCTGCCGGTGGTGTTTGCCGCTGTGATTGCTGTGATGGTCCGCCGCCAGCGGCTCGTCCGACCCCTCCGCCAGCGTAGAACTGGCCGTAGTCGCCGCAGACGCAGACGCAGACGCAGACTCCTCAAACTTCAGCGAAAGACCCCCCTCCGCCCCACTAGGCGTCCCCACCGCAGTGTTAACACTGCTACCCACACCGGCCGTATGCTGCTGTAACATAGGTTGTTCCATCTCTGTCATCGTGTGTGCGCGCGTGTGTGTATGTGCTGCTGGTACTTCCGAAACAGACCGCGAGGTGTACCGATGTCGAAACAACAATCTAAAAATACCTTTTTGTGTCTGCGAACTCAGTCCAAGAACGAAGCGAAAAAACTTTTGCCATTGGAGAAATACCTCGTGGTTTAAATACTCTTGACAAACAAAACCCAGAGCATGCCCCAGCGCGCGTCACCGCGCGCTGGGGCCGCCACCGACGCGTAAACCTACAGTGCGGTGGGTGGGTTCAGCGACAGCTTTTTCCACCAGCAAAAACTACATCAAGAAGAACTAACAAAACAAAAAATTGCCACCGGACAGGGTGACTAAGCCTTCCTCCCTTCTCAGAGAGAAAAAAACAAAAATACCCGTAGAGATAGATGGACGTGGCTTTTCTGCGCAAGAGGACGGGCAAAGCAGCAGCAACGACCCCACACCACAGCGGTAAGCGTCTCAGCTGTCACTATATATATTTAGTACTGGCAGCGCTGAGAGCAGTAAACAGTAGTTGGTGTGGTTTTCCGTAGCGTAGGACCGGTAGGGCAGTTTTTCTTGCTTGCTGACGTGCTGTTCCCGGCAACAAGCAGCAGCAGCGGCAGCAGCGGCGGCAGCGGGCTGGCTAACAGTGGAACAAGGAAAGCGGGGACAATTCGGTATGTTCGTTGTATGGGCTGGGTTCCTCTATTTCACCAGTGTTGGCGCTTTACTCTGCAAAGCGCCAACACCGGTAGTAGTGTAAGGCAACACACTGTCGTTGTTACTGCGACTGCAGTAACAACGACAGTGTGTTGCGTGGGACTTCATCTGGGTGGATGGGAGGGCCCTTTTTGTCTCTTCTGCGATGTGTGCACATGGAAGGGGGGAGAGGAAGAGATTATAATTGTGGTGGGTGGCGGCCCAGCCTAGATATTTTAGTTTTTTACTGCCGGGCCAGGCTCGGCCGCGTGCGTCGGGCGGTTGTTCGTGTGAGGTGATTTATGTGGTGTCCGGGTAAGAGTGTTATTTCAAAAGGGATCCATCAACATGAATAGTATGTAATGCTAGTATGTAGGTTTTGTGCGAGATATGGCTCTTTTGTATATAACGCACAATAGAGGCTCGTTTCGTTTCGTTTCGTTTTGCGCTACGGTTAGTCAAGGAGTGGGGGGAGAGAACAAAGCATGTCGTTATATTACTCTTTGGTGTTTGGAATCCTCATAATTGAGACGTTTATCTTCGCTCTGCTTGCAGTGCCATTGCCCATGGTAGTACGTCGGCCGCTCACTAAGGGGCTTGCGCAGCCGTTTCTGTCGCCTACGGTGCAGGTTATTATCAAAGTGATATTGGGCTTTATATTGCTACTGTTTGTGGATACGGTCAATCGGATGTACACGATTAATATGGAGTATGAGCGTTCTAAAGGGGCAGGGTACGCGCATGATCGGCTTGAAATTCTATCTCGCAAGTTTCTGGCTCAGAGGAATATGTATCTGACGGGGATCACGTTGTTTTTGACTTTTACGATCGTGCGGACGTTTGGGTTGGTTTTGGAGTTGTTTGACTTGAAGGATAAGTGCTCGGAGAGGAATTTGTTGCCTGGGTCGGCTGCTGCTGCGACAAAGAGTGGTGGCAAAGGTGAGAAGGAGCAGCAATTAAGCAGGGAGATCCGGGAGTTGGACGAGCAGATCTCTCTATTGAAGGAGCAGTCGGAAGCTCTGGCAAAGAATATGTAATACAGAATGCATCTAATTTTTTTTTTCATTTTCTAATTTCTCCATACATGTATATGCTTGTTATATAGGCCCTAGAAACAAAACAAAAAGCCACAGGCAGTGTGGATGGTTGGTTTTTAAACTAATGCTAAGATCTTGTTTTCGGCTCATGTCGAATTGCTCTTGTGCTTGGGCTGGAAGACGAATTTGTCGTTGGCCTTACCGAAAAAGAGGTCGGACAGTTTGATCCAATCGCTGACGCCGGTGCTGCCTAGCCAGGTTTCTAGATCGTCACGGCCACGCCAGTTGGGGGGTCTTTCGTTAAGTTGGATGGGGTAACGTTCACAAATGCCCATGGGCACATAGCGGTGGAAAAAGGACATGAACTCACAGAAGAACCGGCGGCATTGAGATATGCCGTACTCATCGGTACCCCAGTGGTCCATGGCAAACTTTGCATAGTCTTTCAGAATATCTAGACGCTCCGAGCTGCTTTTATCCAGATATTGCTGGCCATCTATCTCCTCAAATATCCACGGTTTGATGAGTGCACCTCTCGCTACCATGACGCTGTCGATATTTTTGTTGTTCAAGTGCTTATACCAGTCCTCCCAATTGTTGCAGTCGCCGTTGCCAACGAATTGAATCCGCAATTTGCTCTCACGGCTCTCCTTCAGTTTTTCGGTACGCTCTGCTTCATACTGTCTGAGCGAGTTAGCAACTTCGCCAACATAGTCCCAGTCAGCCGACCGAGTATATCTCTGCTGTCTGTTCCTTCCATGTAGAGTGATTGCAGCAACATCTGTTTCCATAACTAGTCTCTTGCTGAGTCCCTGTACAATAGGATGGTCGTCCTTGGTGCCCGTACGTAACTTCACTGAGACAGGGATGTCATTGGAAACGTAGTTCATAGCGTTGAGACAGCGTATCATCCTGGCAGGATTGTCCAGCAGAGCACTGCCGCTGCCCTGTCTGTACAGCAGGTCAATTGGACACCCACTGTTTAAGTTTATCTCACTGATGCCAGACCCAACATGTGTTGCCAGTACCTCGGCGGCTTTAGCCGCCTGCCATGGCTTCGATGCTGCTATCTGTACACCAAACCCATCAGACTCGGAACAATGTGCCCGTGGCAACGCCCATTCAGAGTTGGTGCCCTGTATTAGGGGCACCGCTAAGGCCATTTCGCTGTAGGTTACGTCGGCGCCAAGCTTGCGCATTAACCGGCGAAATGGCAGATTTCCAACAGTGGTAAGTGGCGATAAAATCCTCTTGTGGTGTAAATCTAACGGTTTCTTTTCCTGCGCAAAGAAACGAGTCTCGTGGTACTGGTTATACAGTTTTTTCTGCCGATGTCTCTTGGCCTCCAACTTCTTTTCACGTTGTTCGACTTGCGGAACTCCATCCACAGGTGTGATCTCTCTCACCTCACCACTCTGCTCTTTAGCACCTGGTTCCTTCATCGCATCTCTAAACTCCTGCTGGATTGCG
This sequence comes from Eremothecium cymbalariae DBVPG#7215, assembly GCF_000235365.1. Lineage (NCBI taxonomy): Eukaryota > Fungi > Ascomycota > Saccharomycetes > Saccharomycetales > Saccharomycetaceae > Eremothecium > Eremothecium cymbalariae. The sequence goes on along the minus strand of NC_016451.1, from coordinate 485,083 downwards.
TCAATTATCTCCAACACAAATTCACTCTTGTCAAAGGGGAACCTCCTCTTCACCAAATCGAGCTTCTTATCACCGGCAATCTGGTTGATCTCGTGGTTGGCGTCCCACAGTACCTTCCGCTCCTCGTCAGGCTTCTCAACCAATACCAGGGCATCCATATCACAGTGTGTAGACAAAAACCTGCACTTAAACCCCATGGGGCAATACCCCAGAGATTCAAACACAGGACAGACCTTGAACTGCTCGCACACAATTTCCTCAGCCTTGAGACTCAAATACTCACGTACATCGTGGATATAGCGGCATTGACTTCCGTACGGACACACATTGTCATCTGCAGCACCTCTGACCAACCGCGAACACAATTGGTGCTCCTCCTTGGCTTGCCGGTTATCCCGATTCTTATTCTGCCCACGCTTCTTGTTCTTCTTCCGCGCGCTACCACCATCACCATTCCCACTGCCGGACGCATCCGTCTGTATCCTCTCAGGACCAAACTCCTCCTCGATATCCAAACCGCCTCCAGCAACGCTGCCCCCTTCCCGCACATCCAGAACAACAAACTCCGCCTTCACCGGCGCTACGCCCTTCCTCCCGTTACTGTGCTTCTTGTATGATATCCCTTCCTCAGCGCCATCACCACCATCTTCCTGACCACCGGAAAGCACCCGCTTCAAACACGCTTCTTTACCACCCATTGCCGCCGTTCTGTAACAAGGTACCAAACTTCACAAATAGCTCCCTTCTAATTGATCCAGCCCCACAACTAACCGACAGACAGAAACACTTACAGACAGGAAGACCACTTATCCACTGTACGCGCTCAATACATCATGCATCAGGGTCAAAATCAAACGCACCACGGGAAAATTTTCCACCTCACTATCCACGAACACGTCATCTCAGCAAACTCAGCTTACGTGATCATGGCATTATCCGTCCCGCTCTCTCGAAGCCTCTCTTGAAGCACCTGACAAAACCTCTGGGTCCCTGGACCCCTGTGTCCCTGTAACCACCCATCCACCCAGGGACACAGCGTGGGACACAACTTTTCCATGTACGCATGTACGGCCTGGACCCCCGTTAGCCAACCCGCCTTTGCCAGCCCCCTGTCATCCTCATTGTCCGTTGTGTTCAGCATCACTCGAGAACTGCACATTTAGGACGTAATAGTGGCTACAACTGTCCAGGTGATTAGCTACCAGTCAAGTGTTTACTTTGGGCAGGATCAGGTCTAGGGATTCAAGACTATTTAACGCTGTGTGTATCTACTAATCTAATCAAGCTTGGTTGAACAACTATAGCAAATTCAAAAACGCACATTCCTGAGAAGATACGTAAGTACAGAAACTGACGCTCCGCTACTGTTGCTTGGATATACGGAAGATCGACATTCCCATCAAGCAATATAACTATATTGAACTTTAAGTGGTCGCAGACGTAAAAGGAGTGCAACCTACGGTATATACATACATACTGTTGGCAACAACTGTGTAAAGGGGCTACACTGTTTCAAGGTTTTTGGATATCCCCAAATATTGTTTGATACTCATCACTAGTGTGCAGGGGGCAGGTTCAATAATAATAGGGTTTTATTATAGGCGATTTCAGAGAGAGGCGGTATTATGGAGGTTACTACAGCTACGTCTGCTACGCCGAGCATTTATATTAGTGAAGCGCAACAGGGCCTACAACCCAATGGCGGTCATCAGCCCCACCAATCGCAGCACCATCTAAACACTCAGCAACATCAGCATCAGATGGCCAAATTCCGCCGAGAATCTATTGCGCACTCCCAGGGAATGGGTGGAGTGTCTTGGGGGTCCTTGACAGTCGGTTCCTGGCTGAAGGAGGAGGTTATGATTCACGCCCACATGAAGGATACATTCAACAATAACATTGCCTCTAATAATATGGCATCTTTCGCTTCTCCTCCGTCGTCTTCAGGGTCTTACTTACCGAACCTGGAAAAAAAATACTGCAAGGACTACAGCTGCTGTGGGCAGCTGCTGCCAAGCTTGCATGATCTTCTGCGGCATTACGAGGAGGCTCACATTGCGACATCCCCAGGGCATCATGTCTCAATCGCTGGTGGCAGTGGTAATTTGACGGGGAATATGGGGGCGGCTGCTACTCAGAACCCTTCTGTTAATACTAGGAAGATGGGGGTTCTTGCGCATCAGCAGCCACAACACCCCCACCAGCAGCAGCATCCACATGGCTCCTCTTCTGGTCATCAACAAACTTCTGTTCAGCAGGCGCATCAACTCCAACACTCACATGTACAAGCACATCACTATACTCAGCCACACTATAATAACGGTAACGTCCATTCATCTCCGCTGCTGCAACAGCAGATGCAACTACCGAATCACCATCACCAAGCATTAGCTCCCGCTGGTGGGCCAATGCAGGCCCAAGCTAGTATGCCGTCCTCTCAGCAACAGCTGCATCTTAATGGTAATCTAGTGGACGCAGTTTGTACAAATGATGTGTTTTTGCAGACAAACAATGTAGCAACTAATGCACCTTCTATAACGCATATACCTGACCCCAGCAGTGGGTTGGGTGCTCAACCAGGCTCAAAACTTGGCATGGTTTCCGGTGAGCGTAGTAACAGTAGTAACACACAACAGCCTAAAGGTGGTCGCAGGCAGCTTCAGCAGCACCAGCAACAAGCGCAACAAATGAACTTTAACACGTATTCTCTCCAGATGAATACTTCCAAACATAATTCTGGTATGAGTAATCTACAACAGCAAAACCAATCCAGACTAGTACAGAAACGTTCTGCAACGAACTCCGTAACAGGAGGTGTGGATTTGGATTTCATGGACCAGGATATGATCGATGCATTTAACCCAGAAAATTCGTCTGCAATGGTCGGGATTCAAAATCTGGGATCTATGGTGGATAGAACCTCTGTGGTTGGGGGTAGTACAATACTAAATCAACAGTCAGGCCCCGTCGTAGCGGGCATAACAAAGAAAAAACAATGCCGGTCAATTAATGGTAGCAGCGAGGCTAGCGGGGTTGCTGGTTCCCTCTCCAACAAAAGGACCCATGGTGGTCCTCTTACAGCAGGTAATTCTCGTCACGCGATCAGCAGCGACGACGAAGATGATGATGATGACGATGATGATCAGGATGATGATCAGGATGATGATGAACATGTTGGTAAGTCCAAAAAACAAGGCTATATCGATGACCCCGCTAGACGACTATATGTTATGGACCACGAGGAACACAAGCCTTTCAAGTGCCCTGTTATCGGTTGTGATAAAACATATAAGAATCAGAACGGCTTGAAGTACCACAAGACACATGGTCACCAGAACCAAAAGTTGCATGAAAACCCTGATGGTACGTTTAGTATTATCGACCCGGAATCCAACGAACCTTATCCCGATGGTATGGGCTTTGAAAAAGATAAACCATACAGATGTGAGGTTTGTGGGAAACGGTACAAGAACTTGAATGGGCTTAAATATCATAGAGGCCACTCCACCCACTAATCTTCAGAACGTGTGAAATTCAAATTCGCTCAAAGTATGCATTGTTCGCTTAATATTAAAGATGGTCACGTTATAATTCAAGATTTTCACTGTTGCATCGCAACAGGTTATTCCTGTATTTCTTCTATTTTTGTATCCCACCAACCTTTTCTTTATATGTTGCAATATCGCATGCATTTTACTGCAGGTTTTCGTTAATGGTCAACCGAACATTAGAAAACCATGGTTTTTGATAAACGCCTTCTTTGAAATACGACAGAGAATTAACAGCTGATTTACTACAAAATACACTCGTCTTTATTCTCTGTCCTCTGACTTTCTTCCTTTTATCTTTTTCCTTTAACTTATTAATATTTTTTACTTTATCCCGCTGTTGAAGGTATTGTTGAATGCGTAGATAACCTATATTCTCCAAGGTATAGTGTCTATATATTTTCACACATAAATACGCTTATTTGCAGTAAACTGCTGTATACTCACATGTATAAAAAGTATGTATTTGTATGTATATATGGGCATATCATACCTTTCCTGTTTTATAGCGGAATTTCCAATACCTTTGGCCTAGTTTTGACCCCTTCTTATATCTCTACTCCTTTTTGATTGATGATCTGATTTTGTTGATCCTGATAATTTTGTGAAGTTTGAGCTTCTCATCTTGACCCATGACAAGTCCGATAAGGTTCTGACGATTTTCAAAATTGTTAACTACATATACAAATAATTCAGACCAGTTAGTATCGAGGCAAAACGTCTGCAAGAGAAAGTATATTGGCAAGGGTATGCAGATTAATATTCTATGGCCACTACAATGGATACCTTGGTTTACATACACTACTATTATTATATGGGTTCAGGTAATCTTAATAGTACCCTTGTCTACAATGTTATGGCAAGAGTTCTACGATCAACTTATTCCGAAAGAGTCAAGGTACCAGGGTACGTTTCATCCAATTGAAAGGATATCTAGTACTGAGAAGACTTATTCGTGGCATATGCATTTGAAACGAGAAAATTCTTTTACCGCTCAAGGATCCTTGATGGATTTCGGTGCAGGGCAGATTCCTGATGCCTTGAAACCTGATATGTTTGAATTAATTGTTTCTAAACACAGTCCGTATGTTCTAAATATACAGTTAGAAATTTACTGTCTTAAAGCTTTACCATTAGAAACTGTTGAGGTGTGTGTTAATAACGAACGCAAAATCTTCATAGTAACGTGTTTTAATTCACTGGAACATGCAATTCAACATAAACCCTATCAACGTCGATTGGTAGAACATGTGCAACATGAATATGTCAATACCCTTGAGGTGAATGACTTCTTAGTCTCTACGCATAGTGATATGGTGAATGTTACAGTAACATCTACTGGAGGGGGCGCCATGCTGTTTGGCCAAGATACTCATTACGAATTAAATATGCAATTAGAGGGGATACGATATGTAATGTTACGCTGGTATAAGACATGCCATATCCTTGGTACAGCAAGTTTTGTAGCAATAATATCAGGGTGGTTTTTCTTCAGCTTCACCGTTGCATTTATGATTATTGGGTTTTTACGTGGCAAAGGAACCGAACTAGCAACAAGTTAATAATAACACATCATAGTGTGTAAAAATGCTGCTGTTAAACCAATCGTCTTTCAATCAAATGTAAAATATTATAGTGTTGTTTACATTGGTTTCGGTAAAACTCCACGCTACATTAATCAGCTTGAAAGAGCTCTTTCACTTCCAAATCATATATTAAAATCAAGAAATATAACGAATTCATAAAAACATAATCAGAAAAGTAAATAAAATACAAAATATTATAAATATTATAAATATCTATCAATACTGAACTCTTCATATAATATATTTATCTGTCTCATTCATATGCTGCGAACGCATTGACTGCACAATCTTTATTGGATTTTACATGCCGGTTAGCCTGCGACCCAATATCGAATTCCATAAAGAGTTGCCCTCCTTGGTCCTCAACACTAGACCTGTTGACGTAATCCAAAAATTCCTTTACTGTGCAGTTGTAAGTTAAAATAAGCCGCAGCAGTTTACGCATTTTAGTGGCTTGCAACATCCTGATAGTTTGTTGTTTCTTCTCACTATAAACACTACTCAAATCTGTTGAGTACTCATTCTGCATCTCTTCAATAGGTAGTACGGCGTCACAGTTATCAGGGCCAGCAGCTTCTTCTGGACAAGGACTCACATCCACTGTATTTTCTGGGGCAAATTTGGAGTCTGTTATTGTGGCGTTTCCTATTGTATCAATATCATCAATATTAGAGTTACTGCGTTTATGAAATATAATGAAGAAATTCCAGTTAGGTTGTGGGATTTGATCTGAAGTTATAGATCCTACGGATATTGTCGATTCGTTGTTATTTGTAGACGTCCTAGAAGAAAGATCAATCATCTCAGGAATCTCATCAACTGCTGATGCATATAAGGACTCAAAATCAAACCCGTCTATCAGTGTATCGTTTCCCAGTTCCGGTGCATCCGGTGAAGAGGGCAGTGGTTTATCGTACGGATGTAGTTGATTATTCTTGATACCCCATTTTTCATTTGCATCCCGAAGTCTAATGAGAGCAGTAGCAAAAGATCCAGAGTGTACTGGCACCTGGGTGGTCGTTAAACGGAAAATACGACTGATCCCAGCGCTTTCTGTTACTGCTGCAGAATATTTCAGTTCTGGAGGAGCAAACAGTTTGCGTTTTTTTTGCCCTTTTAACAAACTTTCCTGACTACGACTGCAGGAAACCGAGCCTCTAGATCCAGTGGCGAACCTTTTAGAGGGCCCAAAGTCATCCGAAGAATTAGTAACAGAAGAGATTTGAGAGGCACTAGAGTACATAGACAAAATCTCCCCAGACTCAGAATCCATGCTTTCAGTTGATAAAATATCTTCTCCACGAGATGAGCCCCCCACAGTGCCGGTAACTGGAGAGGACGAACCAGAGGGGATATTTGATTGCTTATGATAAGGGCTCAACTTCGAAATAATTGTTGACCATGCAGAAACAACCCCGTGGTTACTATTAGTGCTTGTATTCCCTTCAACTCCAAAGTCATCGGAACTATTCCAACTAGACCTCCTACTTTGCCTTTGTTTCTCCAGCTCAGCCCTTTGTTTCTTCCTCTTTTCTGCCATTGCAAAAGCTGCCCTAGTTACCATTTCATCAAAAACATCAAACGGATATTTGCCTTTCATTAAGACTACGGAAGGTCGCACATTTGCCAATGAGCTAACCAATGGAAAGGTAGGCGATACTGATGTGGGGTGTTGTGAAGAGGTACCAGTACTTTCATATTTCTTTCGTTCTTCTAGCATCAGATCATCCTCTGTAACAGTTTCATTAGAAACAAGAGCCAGCTTTTTATTGACATTGAAAGTTAGGATTGTCCTGAGATTGATATCATCATCTTCCAAGATGATGTGCTTGTTGAGTTCTAAAGCGTCGTTGTATGTAGCTTCCAATCTTGATTTAATCAAGACAGAATCCAGTTCAGGATCTGGTACAATTCGGAAGACCACCAATTTCATAAATAACACTCGCACCATATGAAAATCAGTCTCCGTACTCAAGTTATACCAAAGATCTGACGTCAGGATTTCTTGAATATGAACTCTGACTGTGACAGGGATATAGTCCCAAATATTAAAGAGACATAATAGTGCAGTACTTTGACAATTAGAATTCAGAGTCCATAACATACCTTCTATGCCTTTAATCCACAAAGGCCAATTCAAATCAGCAAGAAAACAAGATTCCGAGTTGGAAAACTGGAAAATTATGAATTGAAGTAACTTATTGAAAACCAAATTGCCAACCATTGAATCATAAGCCGGTATCTTAGAGATAGTATTTAGTTGCTTCAAATCGTGTTCACGGATTAATGCATGTAACAAATTATCTACTCCCGTCCTTTTGCTCTTTCTAAAGCACCCAACAAGGTTGCGTAAACACTCCCACAATTTAATTGTTTGAAACTTAGAATATATGTAATTGTTCAATTTATCACTGGTCAACGTCATTGATAAGTTGTTTAGCTTTGTAGCCAAAACAGAACCATTGTTATTCGGAGTAAGTGGCATTTCTTTTAAATCCTGAGTTCTCATGTATTGCGAAAATTTGGGCAGATCTTTGTTTAAGAACTTTCCAACATAGTCCATACAGATGGATAGTCCAGGGCAGTGTTCAAACTTGATTCCACCAATTTGGCCAGCAGAAAGGTGCAGTTGTAACAGGATATACCAATAGTGCCAGTAAAAAGTGGAAAACACCTGCTCATTTTGTAAATAAGATATCATGACTTGGAAGATTCTGAGGTCTTCTTGCCCAGGAACTGTGCCTGCAGCTTTTAGATAATTCAAAGACTGCGCATTCAGTGGTGCCTGCTGCTCAAGGTCTGTATCTTCCGCCAATTCATACTGGACAGTTTTCCACGGCACAATAACGTTTTCTGATAAACGAACCACCTTAATGTTGTTACAAAGAAAACGCAGTACTTGGAAATCGTAATTTATTGAGTTTGGTAGGTAGAAATAAGCATAAGCGACAACTTTACCCATAAACGCACGTAACAGATTATTATAGGCTTGGATAAACACCAAAGCCGCTTTCATTTGTGCTGCTGGCAACTGTGTATTCTGCGATATAGTCTTTCGTTTTTTGGAATTCTCTACCAATCTATTGGTAATATAATGTACAGTTAGCAATAAATGATGCGAATATATCTCAAACTCCCTTTGGTCAGTACTATCGGTCAACATTAGTATCGTGATAATCCTGCTGATAGATTCTAGCGTAACAGATATAGTATCCACCGTCGGCATCGACTGCTGCCGCAACATCGAAGAGTTCAGATCCGAATTAAGATAATTCAACAGCGTAATCCACCATTGTATCAGTACATCTCTATGTGGCTTCTGCCGCTGCTGCTGCCGCTGCTGCTGCTGCTCATGCTGTTGTAGACTCCCCTCAGAACTCAAATCCTCCTCCCCATCCTGAACCTCACTTTGTATCTGTCTCATCTGCGACAGCAAGTGCAACCGCAGAAAAAACGCAATGTTCTTACTTAGATTAATCCCCACCCCATTCTGACCCCCGCTGCCCCCACTACTAATCAAGGTCACAAATCGCTGTAAAGCCTGTAGCAGCACTGCGTCCTTACTAACATTCGCCTCTTCCATTTTAAAAACAACGATGAGACCCTGCCAAACCTCTACCCGACGTCCGCCACTCTGCAATATTTCTTTTAAACTTCGAGAATTGCGAATCTTGTGCTGCTGAATACAAGCGAAAACAAGCCACCAACGACCTGTCAATCTCTTGATGCTTGATGACACAAATAAATTATAACGTGTTGAAAACTAAGTAGCTCAAATCCCCTGCTAAACTGGAAGGTGCAAGCAAAACCAAAACTCCAAATATTCATAAAAGAGAACTAAGATTTCTAATCAAATTCAAAAACCTCCCGACCCACACCTACAAAGAATGCTCTTTTCTTTTCTACACGCCGCAACTATACAATGTGCTACATGCCGTTTTCAGAATTCAATGCACAGTCAGCTACCGAAATACCATGCTTGCTACATTTTCTGGTACTGCATAAGCACCCATCCTCCTCCTCCCTGCTGTCTAGAAGATCCTATGCTAAATTATTACTTCCATGGACTGCTGACTGACTCCCTTGACCAACTAACTTTCTCCCACAGCTTATGAAATCACGTCACGTGGCAATTGTTGAAACTCCTGCCGCAGCCTGCAGAGCCTGCAGAGGGCCTCGGTATAGAGCGGATTACGTACACCCACGCAGCTTGGCTGTGGGCAGCCCGGGTCAGCAGGCTGACACTTTATGGCGGGAGCGTGGCGTGGACCCTTGGTACCACGTGCTGAGTTGGCTGGCTGTATAGCTGTGTATGTATGTACGTTGGGATGTAAGTTGGGATGGACGTAGGCCGTGGAAAGGAACTTAGGCGATGATGTGGGACCGGGCAGAGCAGTTCAGCGCAATGAACAAGACTTGGGGCGGGTGGGGGTGCTTGTACAATGGATGACAGAGTTGAACTGCGTGTCGGGATATAGTCTGGGTAGAGGGTGATGGGAGATGAATCGCTATTCTTCGGTTTCAGGTATGGGCTGGGCCTGTGCTGGGCCTGTGCAGGGAGGGTATGCGGGGTGGCCGTCGGGGTCCGTGGGTGGGATCGGGGCGGGATGGAGAGACCGGGTAACGTTTTTTTGGTTTTCGCTATGTTTGTCACGTGATATCTAAAACATGATCTTGTCCGGTTCGTCTCATGTAATTTTTCGAAATTTTGACGACATGTTTTAAAGATTGTTTTGCCATAACACATACATGAACAACAGAACCAGGCACTTTGAGTAAAGTAGAGCTTTTAAGACAAAAAAGGACGAGGCACTTGTGGAAGCAGTAGTGGAATATGACTGAACCGCCTGCGAAGAGAGTCAAGCTGGAGCTGTCGAATCCGTCGGAGCCTCTGACGCAGAAGGATGTGATTTTATTTCAGAAAGAGGCTTTGTTTAGAAGTTTAAATCAGTATCGCTCGGAGGCCAAAGTTTCACAGATACAGGTTGGGGAACTAAGGCGGTTGCAGGATGGGTTTAACGAACGGCTGTCTGCAGTGTGTGGGGGGTTGAGGAGCATAGCACGTTTGGTGGTGGAAGCGATTTCACGCGACGACGAGGTTGAGGATCAGAGTGCGGTAGGTGTGTGCGAGCAGATAATCATGGGTGATGATGCAGTGGTTGTTGAGTGCGCTTCTTCTTTCACTGAGATTGTCGGCAAGGTTTTAGGTTGGGGCGGTAAGGGAGCGTCTATTGATGCTTCGCAATGGCAGGAGTTGGAGGTGCTAAATAGTAGACTGTCTGTGGAAAACAAGCAGTTGCGTGCCGAGTTGGACTCTATCAGGTCATATTATAGTGGGGTGTTGCGCCAGTATGATCGGGAGGATAGTGTAACTGTAAAGCGAGTCTTCAAGCTGGACGAGGACGGGGTGCAGCAGGAGAATCTCGAAACGAAAACTCGTTCACCGAAGACAGGTTCCAGTGTTGCTGTTGCTATGGGTCAGGAGGAGTCATCCGCATTAGCTTCTCCGACCGAAGATAAGGTCAACGGCGAGCCTGTGAACCCTCAGGAGGAGAATTCTTTGCAACTGGAGCACGAATTACAAGTAGCTGATTTTCAGGCGGAAATCCAGGTGCTAGAGGACACAGTGAAGGAACTGTCCAACTGGAAAGATAGTAATCAACAAGAAATTGTTAAACTCCGCCAGCTGGTAGGCATTTCAGAACCAAAGCAGTCGCAGAACCAACAACAGCCACAGCAGTCTAACTCCATTACTGATAGCCAGGTGTTAGTAACCAAAATCGATAAGCTCTCCGAGGAAAATAAGGAATTGCAACAATTGAATGATGCTTATTTGAGCAAGTTTCAACAACTTTCAGCAGACCGAGAGGTATTCACAAATAAGTTGTCTACGGAATTTCAAACTGCACAGGAAACACTGAAGAAGCACAACTCGAATCTGGAAAAGGACCTTGTTAGGATAAGAACTGCGCGCGATGAATTACTCAGTAAAATCGCTGTTCTTGAGGCTCAAAAGTCAAAATCTGAAATATTGAAAGATCTTGAAAGTATGTTACAACTACAAGAAGAACAGATTAATAAATTAAATGAAAGAAGAATCGAGCCTTCCAAGGATGCGTTGATGAAGGAGCTGCAGGATCTAGAAAAGGCATTCAAAGAGTTATCGCAGTATTCAAACAAGAAGTACTCCAAATACATAAACCATGACTCACTGATGTCGAAATTAACGGTAGAAAAGACCAAAGCTGACCAGAAATACTTTGCGGCTATGAGATCCAAAGATTCTATCTTAATTGAAAACAAGAATTTGTCAAAAAACTTGAATAAGTCGAATGAGTTGATACAGCAGCTTAAAGACATCGAGAAAACCCTACAATCAAAGATTGAAAACTTAAACAAGCAATTGCAGATTTCTCAGGTAAACGAAAAAAGGTTAATTGATTCAAACAAGGTCACTTCTTTGAAGATTATGGACCTGACCTCCCAATTAACGAAATGCAAGAAGGCATCTGCATCTTTACAACAGAAATACTCGAAATCAATTGAGGACAAGTCAAAAGTAGAATTAAGACTAAGCAACTTGGAAATTGAATGCAAGAATTTGCAAACTAAATTAACTTACCAGGAGAACAAATCAAAAAAGCTTCACAAAGCATTGGTATCTAATGGTGGGGATAACGGTGCACTAGCCAAAGAGCTAGAAAATTTCCGCACTGTTGTATACTGTTCATTGTGTTCTAAGAATTGGAAGGATACTGCTATTAAAACTTGTGGCCATGTATTTTGTGCGGATTGCTGCAAGGAAAGATTAGCTGCGAGAATGAGGAAGTGTCCCACTTGTAATAAGGCTTTTTCATCAAACGACTTACTCGTTGTTCATTTGTAAATATATTACTGCTCTTGCATTTGGTTTCAAAAGATTAGGATCGCTTAATGAACCAATTTTTTTAAATGCCAAACTGTTTACGTTTCCCGTTTACTGTAATAATATATACATGTATAATGTTCCTATGTATATAGTTTTAGCATCTTTTTATTTTATTGATCAAAAAACGACTTTTATTTATCATATCTGGGTATGATAGAATATGTCGGGGCATTCAACACCAGGCTACACCTATGTTATGCGTGCATTGAGGGGATGTATTTTATTTAGTTCCCACCTGTTGACGATTTGACTGTTTTGTAAGCAGCAACGATAAGAGATTAGTTTTTCCCAAAGGAGATTAAAGTTCTTAATTTTTCATATCGTCAATACTATTTAACAAACAGCTATAACGTTGCCCTTCGAAGTGAACGTCATAACCATTCTTCGGTAACTATCAGTGAGTGCATTTTTAGATCGACTTACTGGAGTAGAGTATTTTTTATGTCCGGTGACATAGTGGAAATACCCAAGCCTAAACGGTTAGGCATAAGAAATGACCCACTTCTAATTATCAAAAATAGCCGAAAGCTACATGGCAGACCTGCAACAGTTGCTGGGCCTATGGTACGTTACTCCAAACTGCCATTTCGCCAAACTTGCCGACACTTTAACGTTGACATAGTATATACCCCAATGATACTTGCACGTGAGTTTGTTAGAAATGGCCATGCCAGAATGGCAGACTTTACCACAAACAACAAGGACTTCCCCCTAATAGTTCAAGTCGGAGTGAACAATGTTGTGGACTTACTGAGATTCGCTGAGATGGTTATTCCCTATTGTGATGGGATCAGCATAAATTGTGGTTGTCCCATAAGAGAGCAAATCAGGGAAGGAATTGGATCGGCTTTGATTTACAACCCTGAGCTGCTGTATAATATGGTGAAAGCAATAAAGGATAAATATGGAGATAGTTTAAGGCTGGAAACAAAAATAAGAATCCATGACCATCCGGATCAGACAGTTGCTTTATGTGACAGGATCTCCGAGGCCGGTGCAGATTGGATTACGATCCATGGGAGAACAAGAACCACCAGATCATCTGTACCCGTGAATATCCGGGCAATTAAATACATTAAAGAACATATTAAAAATCAACAAATTCCAATCGTCGCTAATGGAGATTGTTTTAATATGAAGGATTTCTGGAAAGTTGCAGAATATACTGGCGTCGATGGTGTCATGGCTGCCCGCGGCTTGCTAGCAAATCCAGCACTATTCAGCGGTTACGTTAATTGCCCGTGGAAAGCTGTTGAGTTATTTTGGTACTACACAATGGAATTTGGAGGTCTACCATTCCAAATTTTGCTGCATCATTTACACTGCATGCTGGAAGATATGAACATCGACAAAGGATTGCTGAAAGAAATGATGCTTATGAGGTCCACTTCAGAGTTAATAGACTGGTTCGATAAATATTTCATACTAAGAAGGATTCCTGACTCAGATCTCACATACACACCGGGGATCCCATATAGAATTAGTACGCCCAAGATTTGACATTGTGGGGAGTTATTGTTAATACTACCAAGAGCCCTAGATCAACGGCATCTGGGTCTTGTATAGATAATATAGGCCGGGTAACCATATAACATTTCAACTCTTGGTTTTTGAAAACTTTAGAGGCAACGTTATACTCTTGTACTTTTCACAACTACATTTAGAAGAAAAAGTGTAGGTTACTAGGGTCAGATATGCGATCAACCAAGGGTTCAGTTGAACCCTATATAGATTAGTAGTGTTGATCTGTATTTGAGTAAGTATCTGATATGGAATTCACGTTTTAGGTTACATGATGATGAATTTTTTTTTTACCAGTCGATTTTGGAACAGGACGTGGAATTTACAATCTGCGTCTTAAGGCCATCCCGTGAATCATCACGTTCGGGACATTCGCAGTCTGGTTGCGTCTTTCGTTTTGATATACGTGCTATAAAGATTGTCTGTTGCGGAATTGGGCGCCTTTTTATGTGATGAGTTACTGGGTTATTTTGTCATAGTTACACTGATACAACCGATTTTACGTTTGAATGAATATCTTTTTAAAACTTTGTAGATTCTTGGATCCCTTCAGTCTTGTTAAAAACATGCCTTCAGCACCCAGACTGGCAAGCGAAGATCTATCTAAAATATCTTCAGAAAATGGTTTATTATTGAACGTACATAAAACCTAAAACTACAATGACTGCACAAAAAATAGGATTTGTCGGCAAATTATCCAGATGTAAATAACAAACCAGTAGTTTAAGCTTCATCTTCTTCAACAACAACGGTTTGCAAACCCTTAGCGGAAGCAACTAAAACTGGCTCGACATAGGAGAACAATGGGTCCTTGGCGTTGTCTTCTTCATTTCTTCTCCTGGAGATTCTCAATCTCATTCTGAAAGGAACGCCCTTGATGCCTCTCTTCCAGATCTCAGTGTTCAATTTTGGATCCAATCTAACATCCTCAGTACCCATGTGCAACTTGGCGAACTTCTTAATCTCCTTGACAGCTCTTGGAGCTCTCTTCTTAAAAGTAACACCATGCAACTGCAAAACACTAATGTTAGTATAACTAATCTCTAAGAACCTAGCCATCGTGCACTAAAATTTCGAACGATTCCCCCGGACGATAGCAACACCCGCTAACAACAACATCATCATCATTTTCAATACACTAAATCAATTTGGTGTTCCGACATAAATCTTCCCTACATGTAAGAGCCAACTCTTCCCCTTAGTACCCAAACTATTACAGATCCATATATAGCATAAAGATCAGAAACTGTTCCTTAGTTCTCTAATATTCAATGCTCTCTATTCAATAAATACTCCATTTGCCCCAGATATCCATCCTCAATCTAAAACAAAGTACACGAGAGTCCAAAGTTGGTTTACAACTTCAAAACGGAGAAAAATCTTCAAAACATACCCTCTTGTGCAAGTTAATGGTGTACTCACGAGTAACAACGTCCTTCAAACCAGCCATTTCCTTAAGTTGATTGTCTCTGTTGCTTGTATGTCAAATCAGCAATTCAACCATAAAGCCTTTTTTACTCTAGTTTTACTTTGATGAAAAAAATCGCTACAGTACTGCGATCGCTGAGCCAGCTGAGCTCTCCTGGCGGGAGCACGGGCTCAGCGCCTCCGAAGGGCTATCACAGGCTGGGGCTCAGCGGGGCGGGAGCCTGAACGGGAGTCCCTCACTACGTGATGCGGGGGCCGCGATTCCAGGCCGATGTGGGCAGGGCGCCACACCGCTACTATACTGGCCGGCACATCGTCAGGCGGCTAGGCAGCTTGCCGTTTTTCCACCCAGTGGCACGGGTGCGGGAACACGGGCAGCAGACTCGCGCTGCCGCCACAGCTACCCATGCACAAGGCGCGCACTAGTTTCGAGCGCGTTGACCATTTCCACATGTATGGGTTTACATGTATGGGTGTAATCCCACAACAGTCACATGAAAATTCAGCTGTTTATTCGCAACTCAATTGCAGTCGATTCAAGCAAAGTACTAGGGAGCGTTCCTAAAGGATCAATTAATTAACAAAGCTTTCTGATTATATAGGAGCAACAGGCGGGTGAACAAAGGTTTTGAGGAATATGACAGTTATGAATGCGAGCGAGGAGGCGTATTATCGGATGCAATCAGAAATCTACAGGATGCAAGAGACGTTACTGAACGCCTCTAAAGAGCAGGGAGCTGAGAGCCAGAATACCAAAGCAACAAGCTTAAGCGCAGAAACAAAAAAGGGAGCAGAGGGGATTACAAAGAAAGATGATTACGAAGTAAACTCTATACAGGTATTGGAGTATGTGGAGGAGCATTACGCGCAGCAAAGGCGAGAGATTGGGATTCTGAAGTACGATCCTTTAAGGGAGGGTTGCTTTGAAGAAGCGGAGGGGGGTGAAGAGCAGCTGCCTAAAGAGACTTTACCGTTTCCCTATGACGTGCAACAGAAACTCATGCCTCCTCCGTTTCTTCCCAGGCTTTCAAACAAGGATATCAACGCAATTGTGACGGTCGTGATTAAATCTGAGGACTTGCTTCACGCACGAGAGAAAAATGGGAACATTAGAATTCAGAACCGGGAGCTATGGGGAGTAGACATATACAGCTGCGATTCTGACCCCCTGCTGGCACTGGTGCATTGTGGTGCTATAGACCTGCGTTCTGATATGGACTTGGTAAAGGGAATGCAACAACGTGAGCTGCGACGCACCCCCGGAAATATCAATAACCAGGATAATGTTATAAGCACGCTTGTTCCTGATGGCACGGGAAACCAAGGCTACCTTCCTTTCGATGTAACGATACAGCTACTAATGTTCCCTCCCTTGCGGCGATACCCTTCGCTAGAGCGCAACGGCTTCGTTTCCCGGGAGTGGGATGGGTGGCATGATGGGCTGAGCTACGGAATTCACGCTATAAGGTTCCAACCTCGGGACACCTCAGTAAAAGATGTGGCTGCTGAAGAACAGGTAGCTCACTTACGGTGGTAAAAACAACTATTAATACTAACGCAAATGTCGCCGTTAAATTTCCCCATCCTCCTCGGTTTCACAGAGCTGTTGTAATTAATATATTGTAGGCATCTCTTTGCGATATCATTACCCGGCCTTGTGATTTGCGCTTTTTTGCTCTGCGGATTGACTAAGAATAAGAATTGGCCTAATAGTCCCTTTTATTATTAGCGAGCCAGGAGGAGTGTATAAAGAATCCCAAACTCTTACGCTCGTACACCGATGTACCTTCCTATAGAGAACAGCGCTATTAATTATTTGACTAGGTTGTGAGTCCAGTTGAAACCTTGATTGGCTTTCTGATTGAAGTGTGCTATCGATTAAGTTCTCGGTATGGTTCAAGTCCGTATTGCCACATCGAATAATACAAATCTGAACACGACTAAATTTCGAAAGCGGGAGATTATAATGCTAAGTGTCAAGTCTTCGATGTCTTCATGGATGCATAAGTTTAAGCTAAATTTGAGAAAGGCAGCGGCGGAGGTGTTATCGGACTCAAGTGATAGTGAATATGGTAAGTCCACGGTTGAAGCTTTTTTTGATGGTGATACGGAGGTGCCCGTCGAGAGAGCTTCAGAAGTTGAGGCCGATGGGGAGGAGAACAGTCATGCCACTACCCTTACTTGTACTTTAAGATCGGACAGAGAGGCAGCTATCGGGGCTGCAGCAAGTACAGACCCAGACCGGCCATTAAGCTTTACATTTCTAAACTTTGATCCATCTGTAGCTTGCGACGTATCACGAAGCCAATCTGACGAGCCGTTCATAGATGGGCCTACCATTTGGAAGGCTAGAAGGCAACTCTGGACCGCGAAAACAGAACAAAATACCATTAAAGAAGCATCTGAACATAGAGCTAATTTTCAAAAAATCAGGCCTCAGTATTACACTCGTATTTATAGAAAGCTAGTCATAGAAGGCAAGTCCTTGAGCCAACCTGTCAACTTGCAGGATGTGATGAAGATTTTAGATTGTGGCTGGATAGAAACGAATAAATGGGAACGAGCAGCAAAAGGACTCGGTTAGAACATGTACGTGATACATTTTAAATAATGTAATGGTCATTTTGTATTCCACCCACCAGTGTTTCATTTTTTCGCACTCCCACCTATTATTTTTGCAGACTTATATTATAATCCATGAGATATATGTATGTATACATGGAATGGATTATATTTAACTACTCCTGTACGTACTTTAAATGTAATTTAGCATTACTCATAATATTAATACATTTTTTCTATTGTAAGCATAACGGACAAATAAACATTTCAACCCTCTCTTGGCGGGAGCCTCTAACAAAAGATTTCCGCTGTTCACTTGTTGAACTAATTATACCAATTATTGGCTTGGCCAACCTCCCAACCCCCTTAATCTAGATTTTCGGGTTCGCCCTCCTGCTTTACGATCTTCAGTGTAGTTTCCAACAGTCTCAAGTCTCTCTCAATATGCTCTGCCCAGTTCTGCAGATCACCCTCCCCCAGTATTTTATCGTTGTATTTATCATAAAGTTTTTTCAGCGGGATATGACACCTCTCTTGAAGGTTTTCATCATGCAGCTGTATTAGCTTTTTTAACTGTACTTGGTTTATATATGCATGATTGGTTTCTATCTCGGATTGCACGTCTGACACTGCCGTCGGTGTCCGAGATTTGATAATTCTATTGATAGTTTGGTCGATATCCATACTGTTCATAAGTTGAACGACCTTGAATTTTCCTTCTAGTTTGGTGTAACTTTAGCATTGTTCTCTTTTGACGACGGCCTTAATGATGATATCTTTTAAAAAAGGGAAAAGGAAATTCAAAGAGGGTTTGCTAGCTAAACAAACAGGGAAAACTTCACTTTGAGCAGGTAGGGCACAAGCATGTTGAAAGCCGAGGTTGTTAAGTTGGTATCTGGTGATGGAAAATTCAAATCTTTGGTACCAATAGGCTCTAAAACGATACTAGTTGTTCAACAGAATGGTGACTTCTGGGTTTATTCTGCCAATGAAGATGAAGAGTCAGGTATTCAACTTTTACATAAATATCCGAGTTTGTTGGAGGAACATTATGAAGTCCAGAGGTTAAAATATTCAGCTCAGTTGGATACTGTATTTGTGAAATGCGAGAGGTGTTTTGTTTTGCTACATGCTTGTAATTTGCAGCAATATGATAAAATTGTCGATAAGAGAGGTATCGACAAGTTTTGGTTGCTAGAAAAGGGTCTGGAGAACGGTAAGGAGGAGATGACTGTACTATTTTACTCGATTAAAGGTTCTTCAAAATTTAAAATGCTCACTTGGATAGATGGTCAGTTTCGGTCTATTCAGGAGCTGACCTTGCCGACCAAATCAGAAGTTTTGAAATCTACTTCGATTGGAGATACAGGTTGCGTTATAGTATCATCGACAGCTGTTTATCTTTGTACCTATATGAGTTCAGAGCTTACCAAAATTGAGAAAATTATCAAACCTATATGGTCTAAGGAGCTGTATGATTTGGTTAAAGAATTAGAATTGACCCAAACTGAGGTCAGAGTCCTATCCAAAAGTACTTTTGATGATGTAAAGTCGATACTTTCTACTGAGAGTCCTTCTCAAATTTCTAGAAAAACTACCTTAACGAGTCTATGGTTCAAAAAGACGAATGGAAGGTCATTCAAGGACATTAGATTTACTTTTCAGCCATCGGATTGTTGTCACCCAGTTGTAATGGACGGAAAAACTGAGATGCTATCCAAATTAGATATAAGGAATAATGGATTAGGTTACATTACCATTCTTGATAATAAAAGATTTTTCGATAGAAACAGGGATTTTGATTATATGCAGTTTTTTGCATGTCGTTTTCTAGTTATAAACAACCAAAATACCATTCGAATTGTTGATTATAACCAAGGCTTCGTTTTTCTGGAAATATTTGTAGAAAAAGAGATCAGGAAGGTTTTCATAATGTCAACTTCCTTTCTTTTGGTGTGGACTATGTCGAATGATTTAGAGATGTATCGATTATCTGTCGAGGATTCTTTAGAGGCCTCATTTACACAAGAAAGCAAATCGATTTATGAATACACAGAGGCCAATCAATATGAGGCATTGCAGAGAAATATTACATTTTATGACAGTATATTAGATCCTGGCGTCTCATTAGATATTTTCGGGTTGGCAGAGTCTGATAACATTCATGAGTGTTTGGATAAATATTCTTTCAAACTGCGAGACCTAAATATTTTATTTGCTCTAAAATCCTATGAGAAGTTTGAGACATTGCTTGCTGTTGATGCAATAAAAAAGCCTGATGATCAGTTCGCACAGCTTCCAGATCTACTCGTTAAGCGTATTTTTGAAACATTCATTGAATGCTTGGCTCCTCCAGAATTGGTTATTAAACGCTGCTTACCGCCCACGATCTCATTCACAATTGATAAACTTTCTACCTTCCATACGTCTCCACCCAGCAATATGCAACCCGAATTATCCAAGAAACTTATTAACCGTTGTTGTCTACCTTACCTTACTGATATCAGGAGGAATTTGCATAACTTGCAGCGGGCAGGTCCCAATGGCACAATTAGTTGGAAATATCGCTCGCATTCGATTAAAGTAGATTTGGAATTCTTTCAGGTTGGTTCAACTTTGCGTCTTGATCTTTCCAAACTACTAACAGGAATTGATACCGTTTTGTTCCAGATTTATGTACACTATAACAAAACTTTAGTAGGTCCCTTAATCAGAGTGCAAAACAACTGCGATTTCAAAACAGTCGAAGAATCGTTAAAATCCAATCAAATGTTTCAGGAATTAATTGATTTCTATTATAATAAAGCAGAGCATGATAAGGCATTACAATTATTAACACATTTATCTGATTATGTTGATAAAAACTTCACTGCCCAAAAGGTGCATGAAGAAATCAAGAATTTAGTTATAGATTATTTGCGCAAATTGCCAGCCCAATATCTAGAAAGTATTTTTGAATACACTGACTGGTTACTGAAGCACTTTAAAGATAAGGAGTATATTATCTCCAGTATATTTATGAATGATACACCTTTATGTGGTACCTATAACTATGAGTTAGTGTACAACTATATTAACAAGTACGAAGACTCACTGTCATTGACTTATTTGGAATACATTGTTAATATTTACCATCATAAGGACCCAAAAATCTTCAACTATTTGATTATGAGGTATATACAAAATATTGATGAAAAAATTTATGACAAAAAGTTAAAAGCAATATTAAGAACCACTTCATACTATGAACCTCGTGTTGTATTAAGATATTTGTCTTCTGCACTTGAAGGTGATACGTTAAACCCAGAAAAGGTAAAGCTTCTTAAGTTATTGAAGATATACCCTCTCCGAAAACTGGGCGAGCATGATGCTGCATTGAGTATATTAATTGATGATTTAGGGAACTACCCGCAATCATCATCATACGGCAACGAATTATTTGCCTCTGATAAGAGGCTTGGTCGGAAGATTTTGATGTCGTTATTTGAAAAGTTGTTATCAAAAGTTGATTTCAATGGCTGGAAGAATTTGCACTTGTTTCTTATCGAGAATGGTTCCAAATTAGATCCTATAAGCTTGTTCGAGAAGTTGCCTCCAGATATCCCAATTAACAATCTGAAAGATTTTTTGAGCCGAAGGATTAAAAACTCTTCAATGAAGAAGAATCAGTCTAGAATAAAGAGTAATTTATTAAGGGTAAATCTTATAGAATGCACCTACAAATCTTCAAGGCTTAGCTCAGATTTTGTCATCATTAATGATGACAGCAAATGTTATGTTTGCCACAAATATTTAAATATCGGTACCAGCGAATGGCTTTCTTTATTCAAGATCGGAGATCACAATGTTGTTGCACACTATAACTGCGGCCGTTCTCTTCATGGAAAATTGTTGACCGAAGATCGTGAATTTAACGTTCTGCCAACTATCAAAACATTGGGGGAGTACAAATATTCACAAGGAAATATATCTTGACATCAATAATTATAAATTGGTGCTATTACTATAGTTCAATGTTGGTAAGCAGTAATAGATTCTTATATATAAAAGATGTTTACTCCATTAGCCAGTAGTAACAAAGTTTATAACACCTGAACAGAATTTAACTAAGTCATCCAACCTTTCAACTTGTATGTGAGCTTTATTCCAATTTTCTAATGCATTAGCTATCATGTCGTCTTTGTTATTAGCATTTATTACATCACCGTGTATCTTAATCAACAAAGACATAAAGACTTCGTAAAGCTCAAAGTTTTTATTAGTCCGCAAACCATGCGCCAAGGCATCAATGAACCATGCTATTTCGTCAAATGGTTCAAAAGCATTTAATGACCTGATTTCCAAATCAATAGCGGATGGAGGCATAGCAACTAACATTTTCAAAATTATTTCATAGTCTTGAGATTCTGCACTTTCTCTTAATTTTTTAGTGAACTTAGATTCAAACCCTATATTACCTGTAGGTTTAAACTTGCGTAACTGTTCTTGTGCATCAAGGTTTCTTCTCTCAAGTTCTTGCTGGGCTAAAATGGCGGCAGGATCTTTATATTCGACTCCCTCTCTACCAGAGGCATCATCTCCTACTTTCTCACCTTGCAGTTGTAGGAAAAA
Source organism: Eremothecium cymbalariae DBVPG#7215 (assembly GCF_000235365.1). NCBI lineage: Eukaryota > Fungi > Ascomycota > Saccharomycetes > Saccharomycetales > Saccharomycetaceae > Eremothecium > Eremothecium cymbalariae. Next base: position 462,899 of record NC_016451.1, on the reverse strand, counting down.
AGGAATACCTTCAGCCTTCTTTGGCGGCTCCTTTGGTTTGGAACGTTTTTTTATCACATCTAAGTTAAGTAATGTACCCATTTTATTCCTTGGACCCAAGGACAAGGTTACAAGATCATCACTGATTTGTTCAACTGAATCATATTTACCAAAAGTAAGATCTTCTTCTGATTCATCTTCTTCAAATGCACCATCTAACATTGAAACACCACCTTCTTGGGAAGCATTTGGCAACAAAAGTTTGTGGAACTCCTCTTCATCAATTATTCTGGTTGAAATTGCTTTGAATTGTGCTCTGTTAGTCCAAATAGATATTCCATTACCAAAAACATGTGAAGTTGCAAGGTACTCTCCAGTTGGGGAAAACTTCAAGCTTGTTGCAACGCTATCTAATTTAACACCATCAATACAACTGCCAGTCGGTAGGTCCCAAGTTCTAATAGTAGAATCTAATGATGCAGAAACAACCCATCTGCCATCTGGTGAAAAATCAAAAGCAGTTATCCTATTTGAATGGCCCCATAATTGCCTGACAACTTTGTGTGTTAGAGAATCAATAATAAAAATAGAAAAATCATCTAATGCAACCGCGAACAAATCAGAAGATCTGTGGTATACCATATGTGTAATTGGGCAACCAAGTTTTAACTTTCCTAATAGGGAATTGCTGTTAAAGTCATAAAATCCAACTATGCCATCGAGACCACAAGACACCATCTTTCTATTCATCCCGTCTATACCAAGTCCTGTGACAGCCTTATTATGAAGTTTGTAAATCTTACGTTTTAAACCACTCTGTAAATTATAGACATTAATGCTTCCATTAGAAGAGCCAACAAAGCCAAAGTTCCCACACTGAGATATTGCGACACTCTTGACAAAGCCATCATCCGAAGTGGACAAGGTCCATCTCCCTATTCTTTTTGTTTTAGAATTCCATGTTCGGGCAAACTTCTCACCTCTATTTCCGGTAATAATATTATCCCATTCGCCTTCTCTTGCATTCTCGATAGCCATCGTTATGATTTCTGGAAGCTTTTCTTTCATAGTAATCCCCGCTATTCTCGATCCATCTTTATTCTTATGTTGTCTCTGGGAAAGTTCTTGAGATTGGGCATCCTTACGCAAAGAAAACCCCCACAAGGACCTGTCTTTTGAGGCTGAAAGCAAAAAATGGCTTTGCTTGTCTGCAAACATAATACAAGAAGGTGGTTGAGAGTGTCCACCCCTAGAACGCAACAGTCTGGGAGGTTGTACAACAGTTTCCCCATCGCTCTGTGATAGAGATGGATCAAATGCAAACTCTTTAAGTTGATTGTCGCCACCAGATGTCACAACTATAGGCTGCCCATTCAAAAAGCAAGCCTTGACAACACCACCCTCGCCTTCCTTATGGATCCCCTTTAGAATATGAATTCTGGTAAAGCGATTTAAATCGTAGAAAATCAGGTCACCGTTTGATGAACCGACAGATATGTGTGCTGAGCCATCGGTTCTGAAAGATATGGAAGAGACTGGTACCAGCAATTTAATAGAGCGCATAATACGACCCTTCTTCATATTGAACAGTAAAACTTCACCAGATATTGAACCTAGGGCCAATATATCCAATGCAGGCGCGGGTTCTGCTGTAGATATTTGCACAGAGAATTCGTCTGAAGTAAACAGTAGCTTCCTGCTACGAACATTGTACAACAATAAGTTCGACTTAGTCACCACAACCAATTTATTCAAGTATGTTGGCAAGTGGATTAAGCTCACGATTTCTCCCCCTTGCAACTTATTAATGGTAAATTTCGTATAGAACTGCGTGGGAACTTTATCATCAGATGCCGCTTTCTTAAAAACATAGACAGTGTTGTTACTAGCAGACACACACAGAAAATCACCGAAAATACGTATCGTGCACACCTTGACGTCACCCCCTCCTTCTGATTCCTCCGGTAGTTCAATTAGATGCTCCTGTCTGCCTCTTTTGTACACGCCGACTTTGGATCCATACCCGACGTATAAATGATGGAAATGTGCAGCTAAACAGCTAATTTTCGACTCGACCTCTTTCTCTGCAACAAATAACAAATGAAGATTGCTGGCATCATAAATTTGAAAACATTTACCCACACTGGTCGCAACATAAAAAGTGCTTCCAAGTGTCCCAACAGCAAAAGGCACCTCATTAGTTACATTACCAATAATTCTGAAGGGCGAAAACAATTTCGACGCTCTTACACTGCCTGTCACATTAGACTGATTGCTTTTGTGTTTTTTATAAGAACCAATATCCGCCATTGCTTGAAAATTACCGAAAACGAGGCAAGTCCTTTCTCAACCGCCAAACCAATTGAATTACTTTCATTCAATTAGATGAATATAACTTCATTTCTCGAATTCATCTCATCTCAAAATTTTCAAATCAACTTCCACGATCATCTTTTACATCAAAAAAGAAATGTAACTTCAACTACTTCGGTGAGGAAACATAATCCAACATAGCAACTACAATTATAAACGTATCTGTTGGCTGCATCGGGAGTAGTGTTATTTTGGGACCCATAGTTGTCTCTTATACTTGTCTCTCAGCCGTAACCTGCCTTCTGAAAAGCTAGTTCTGTCTTTGTGAAGGTTAAAAGTTCAAGTTGGGAGTTACATAAAAACATGTGATTGTATAGAAACATGGGAAGCGAAAATAAAGGCAGCTATTAGTGCCAATCTTTCATGGCAAGTGTCCTTTCTATTGATTACTTTTGGTTGATTAGAACTAGCTCTATTCTTGTGGCCATGATTTTAGGCACGAGCGCATTGTGAGCGCAATGGGCCCTGGCAAGGGAAAACGATTTCGTACTGGAATAAACATGTATTAATTTGTTTGAAGTGTCAAAGTACTCATCTCGCAAAGATATATATATATAAAGAAAGCGCAGGTTAGGTTTAATAGCTTGAAGGGAAGTCAGATATAGCTAGGAAGAATCAACAGTTAATCGTGGACCATGAGTAAAGATAACTCTGCTCAAGCTCAACTGTCTCCACTGTTTTTGAATTGCAATACCAAAAAAGCAATGGAAACCATAGCTCCCATTTTGGAAGGGTTCACTCCTAAAACGTCTTCTAGTGAAAATACCTCATTGAAGCTTCCACCAGCTAGTATTCCTACCGATGAGGAGGCTGAGCTCGGAGAAAACCAGGATCTCAATCCCCTTGCCAGATCAGTTAGCGTGCAGTCTCAGCAATCAAATCTAGGTGTTGGATGCTCTGTTGCAGCTTCACAGACTAATCTCTTTGATGACTCACCTTGTGTTTCAAAGAAGACTGGGAGCCTTGTCAGCGATAGCGTATCTCTTAATCAGTCTTCGGATGCTGGTTTTGTCACTACTAGAAATAACACACCGTCGGAGGAAGCATATAGTTCTAGTGGGATCTCCAATGCTGATTCTCATGATGAGTCGACGAGGAGGCTAGACCAAGAACAATACGAAGATATTGATGAATCGAAATCACATAAAGGCGACCTGTCAACTGCGCCTGGATCCTCAAGCTCTTCACGGAAATCATCGACATCGATAAGCAAGCCTCAATTGCCAAAAATAGGTAAGATTGGTGTGTGTGCAATGGACGCCAAAGTTTTATCAAAGCCATGCAGACACATTTTGAATCGGTTGATTGAACATGGTGAATTCGAAACGATTATTTTTGGCGATAAGGTTATCCTGGATGAGAATATAGAGAACTGGCCCACCTGTGACTTTTTGATATCTTTTTTCTCATCTGGGTTTCCATTAAATAAGGCCATCGACTATATCATGTTACGGAAGCCTTTCATTATAAATGATTTGATAATGCAAAAGGTTTTATGGGATAGAAGGTTGTGTTTGAAGTTGCTCGCAGCCGCTCAGGTTTCCACTCCTCCAAGATTGGAAATCACCAGAGATGGCGGTCCACGTGTAGACGATGCGTTAAGAACCAAATTATTAGAACGCGGTGTTGATGTGAAGCCAATAAAAGAGCCTATATGGAGAATGGTTGATATCGATACCTTAGAGGTAAATGGCGAAACTATGGCTAAGCCCTTTGTTGAAAAACCTGTTGATGGAGAAGATCACAATATCTATATTTACTACCATTCAAAAAATGGTGGTGGTGGTCGCCGGTTATTCCGTAAAGTGGGCAATAAGTCATCCGAATTTGATCCGGCGTTAATTTACCCACGTACTGAAGGATCATATATCTACGAACAATTTATGGATACCGATAACTTTGAGGATGTTAAGGCATATACGGTAGGTGAAAGCTTTTGTCATGCCGAAACTAGAAAGTCACCTGTTGTGGACGGAATTGTTCGTAGAAATACACACGGTAAAGAGATCAGATATATAACTGAACTATCTGACGAGGAAAAGCAAATGGCAGCTCGGGTCTCAAAGGCCTTTTCACAAATGATTTGTGGGTTTGATTTACTGCGTGTAAATGGCCAAAGCTTCGTTATTGACGTCAATGGCTTTTCTTTTGTTAAGGATAACGCTGTATATTACGATTCATGCGCCAAAATCCTAAGGGACATTTTTCTGAATGCAAAGAAGCAAATTGATTTGAACAAACGTCATCTGCCAGTAATTCAGGAAGAAAAGCGACAGAAATGGATGTTCAAAGGTTTAGTCACGATCATTCGTCATGCCGACCGCACTCCGAAGCAAAAGTTTAAACATTCTTTTAGATCCCAGATTTTTATCTCATTATTAAAAGGACACAAGGAAGAAGTTGTTATCAGAAACGTTAATGACTTGAAAATAGTTTTACAAGCTTTGCAAATTGCAAAAGAGGAAGGTGTTGAAGATATAAACAAACTAAATGTTTTAGCAAATGCTTTAGAAAAGAAGCTAAACTTCCCAGGAACTAAGATTCAGTTGAAGCCGGTTTTAAATAGTGAAAAAGACGTTGAAAAAGTCCAATTCATACTTAAATGGGGCGGGGAACCAACACATTCGGCACGTTACCAAGCAGAAGAACTAGGCGAACAAATGAGACAGGATTTTGATTTGTTAAATAAAAATATTCTTCAGAACATAAAGATATTCTCATCATCCGAACGGCGTGTTCTAGCATCTGCTCAAATATGGGCCACCGCGTTATTCGGTGCTGATGCGCTAGGCAGTGATGAAATCAGTATTAGAAAAGACTTATTGGATGATTCAAATGCCGCCAAGGATTTAATGGATAAAGTAAAAAACAGCTAAAGCCACTTTTGAGAGAAGGTAAGGAGGCCCCTCCTGAATTTGCCTGGCCTCCTAAAATGCCAGAGCCATACCTGGTCATTAAGCGTGTTGTAGAGTTAATGAACTATCATAAGAGAATTATGGACCATAACTTTGCCACGAATAATGTTTCCGAAATTCAAAAAGGATGGTGTTGTGGTGAAGACTCTATGTTATTTAAAGAAAGATGGGACAAATTATTCAAGGAATTTGTTAGTGTTGATAAGGTCGATCCTTCCAAGATATCTGAGTTGTACGATACTATGAAATATGATGCTCTTCACAACAGGGTCTTCTTAGAAAATATATTTGCTCCTGATGCAACTACTGAATTGAAAAACGAGGACCCTTGTCAGCACTCTTTAGTGGACCGTTACCCAATTAATATCTTGGCTAAGAATAACTTCAAAATACCTGAGAATTCCACAAATGGAAAGACCGCCAATAGCGTTGGCTCTTTAGGTTGGGTTCTAGAAAAGGAAGGTGGTATCGAAGCGCCTTGTTCTACTACAAACTGTATATTCGATGACCCTAAATTCATGCAACTCAGAGAGCTATATAGGTTGTCAAAGGTTTTATTTGACTTTATCTGTCCTCAGGAATACGGTATCGAGGATAATGAAAAATTGGACATTGGCTTGTTAACTTCATTGCCTTTGGCAAAACAGATCCTAAATGACATTGATGATATGAAAAATAAAGACACCCCGGCTTGTGTTGCATATTTCACAAAAGAATCGCATATTTACACATTGTTAAATATCATATATGAGGCTGGACTACCAATGCGGATTGCTAGAAACGCATTGCCAGAATTGGATTATTTGTCTCAGATTAACTTTGAGTTATATGAAAGTGCCGACAGTTGTGGCCAAAAGTCTCACGCTATTAGATTGAAAATGTCACCTGGGTGTCACACTCAAGACCCGCTAGATGTACAATTGGACGATAATCACTACATTAGCTGCATTACAAAAATTTCTTTAACCAAGCATTTAGATATGGACTACGTATCTCAAAAGTTGAGAACCAAGTTTTCTAGGGTCAATATGCCTCAAAAATTCACACCAGTTCATATCACTAGTCCAAACTTGACGTATAGAAGACCTGCCATCAAAAAAGAGACTGCATAATTTACTTGCAGTGCTTTTACGTATCCCACTTCACTTTGGTAAATCTTTACTATTTGATGATGGTGATGATGGGTAGAATAACCCCGATTCCTTTGAGAACAATTTCTAACCTTAATAAGACATTAACTAGGATTCTACGATAGTTTATCTAGTATTGAACAATATATGCAAGATTCGGAAATGACTAACAGGTCGCTAGGTAGCTGACTTTTCAATCTTCCAAAATGTAGGACTTCGATAGCGGCGAAATCGTACATTTTTTATTTGCAGTTTTTATATTCCAATGCTCCGTTAGTACTATGCTTCTTATTAGGAAGACAAGTCCTGCAGTCCAAGATGACTGCATCATTGGGTAACAAATCCGAAATAACTTCCGGGAAAGAGTATCACAATATTTTGATCAAAATAAGACAAAATATCTAAGTAATAAAAAACAGTCGCTTAATATTAATGTAGCAATGGTAAACTGTTATAACAAAAATAAAATACACAAATGTGTAAAACTTTTTTTTAATTCTTTGGTAATTGATGATAATGCAAGTGTAGCTAAGCCTCTTAAGCTATAGCGAGGCTAAAGATTCAAACAGAACAGAAATGGATTCACCGTAATGGTCCCGACGAATACACTCAGCAAAGATCGAAGATACATCAATGATCACAAGTTTCTTAGAGTATTTTAAACGTCCTTGATCAATAGGGTAAGTATTCGTGACGACCACTTGGTGAATTGCATCTGATTTTTCAAGCTGCTCTAGACAGTCGCCAGTAAATAATCCATGAGTGGCTACAACATAAACTTTTTTAGCACCACAATTCTTTTTCATGTGCTCTGCAGCAGAAATGAAAGAACCTGGTCTGTCGATCATATCGTCCAAAATAATAGCCGAACGTCCGTTAACGTTACCGACTAGTGTTATCAGCTTCTCTTCTTGTTGTTCTTCGGCTGTCTCATCGTCATCTGAATCCACAGCCGCCTCATAACTTCCTCCAATAGGATGAGAATCACTGCTAATAGAGCCCTCTTGATCTGAATTCATTGCTCCAGACTCATAACTATCGTCTTCATCGTCATCAATAACATGACCATTCACTAACCTAGCCGTTTGAATTCCGTTTGTCAAAATGATATTTTCCTCCTCATTCTCCTCATCACCGGGCCTTACAATCGGCCTATTTTTTCTTAACATAGACTGCTTTCTCATCTTCAGTTGCTTCATGTCTTTGTTCTGAGAATAAAGATCTTTCGAACGACGCCGGTCGGTATGGATCATAGCAAAATTGATCTTCAACGAATCCGCTAAAGCAGTCACCCTTTTAGTCCCGCCAGGGTTCTTAGAAACAACAATAGAATTCTGATAATCCTCAACATGCTCCCTGATCCATTTAGCCAAACTTGGACCCCCGTATAAATTATCAACGGGTTTTGTAAAAAACCCCTGCATCTGAGAAGCATGCAAATCCATCGAAACAACATGATCCGCCCCTGCCATAATCAACAAGTTAGCTAGCATCCTAGCAGTAATGGCTCCACGATGCTTCTTCATCTTACACTGCTTGGAATATGGAAATTGTGGAATCACCGCCGTAATCTTCTTGGCCGAACCACCCCTACATGCCGAAACTAAAATTAACAGCTCCATAATATGATCATTAATACTAGATGATCCCGATTGAATAACATAAACATCCTCATCACGTACAGAAACCCCAATCTGAACCGAAGTCTCGCCATTTGCAAACTTCTTTAATGAACATGGAGCTGGCTCGATGCCTAACCTTTGACAAACTAACCTCCCAAGCTCCGCATGTGAGTTACCAACGAACACTTTACACTTACGCATATCCTGTCCTTTTTCACTCCAACTCTCACGATTTGAACCGATACCCGAAGACGACGACACTTTGGATTATATTTATAAAAGAACTTCTTAGAATAACAAATTTCGAAAAAATAAATCCTTTTAATTGACTCTTTTTAACAATAAAATTAGCCCTCTAAAACCTTTTTTAAAGAGATGAGGTGATGAAAAAAAATTTTCTATACAAAAAAATGGTTCCGGACTTTCCTTCGAGCGGAAAACTGGATTTCTCGAGGAATTAGAGATAAGGCACCGGGTAACGAGGGCGCGAGATAATTGGTGTGGTGTACGGGTGGTCTCAACGGTCGAGGGCAGACTGCAGGAATGTTGCATGGATGTGCATATTGTATATATATTTTAGAGATGATGTAGCTAATTGGCGGTTATCTATATGGAGAGAGCGAGACCAAGTACAGGAGTGGACGGATGGATGGATTCATCAAGACGAAGAGGGACGTTAGGATTAGGCGGGTGCCCTTTGAGGAGGCTTTAAAGAAATGTCGAGAGACGGTCAAACGGAGTCAGATGTTTTGTGAGTTGTGTAGCAGTCTGGAGCCATATCAGGAACAAGTTGTACGTGTGCGATGTTTGGCTATTGGGAATTTTTCCGAAGAGGAACAGGCTAGATACCAGCTATGTTTGCTGTTGGAACTTATTGATTACTTTGGTGGGATAGAGGCGGTACGATGTTCGATCTATGATCCCGTGTTCACGCCGGAGGATAAGGCGTTTATTGGGACAATCGGGGATCTGTGGACCATTGACGAGGGCTCCCCGTGGGGGGCAGATTGCAATGAGAATACTTTATTCTTTCTGCCGCACTCGCCGTTGAGTCTTACGGAGCATGTGATTAGGGCGGAACAACCGAGACTGTGGTTGGCCAACCACCTGGTGCTGCATACTTACAGATATACCAAGTCGGAGCTATTTATAAAGTACCCGTTGCTCGCTAAGCTTGTCAGGTACATTGAAGATAAATCCGATGCCGCTGCCAGCAATAATTGTAACGTTATTGGCGGATCCAATGACATGCCTGGATTCACTTTGTTTGTGTCCAAACGTTCTAGACGGAGGAAACATAACAGGCGTAGTGTGTTTTATCAAGAACCACAAGTGGATTATTCCTCTGTAGAGTCCTACTTTGAGGATTGTAATGTTTTGACAGATTTCAAAGAGGGTAAGTTGCTCAAAGATGAGCCGTGGGTTAACGCGTTCTCGGATTTGGCGTTACACTACATTGAATAAAACTATACAAGATTTTAAATATTGAAGTGTATTATTTATTTACCATATACAACATCATTTACTGGACTATATGCAGCATATTTAAGTGGTATCTCCAGAGTCATTTATTATTCCTTTAACTTTGGTAACTGTCCCAGTTGTCCAATATATCCTTGATCTTCTCGGAACCAGTCAAATTGTAGACATCCTCAAAGTATTCCTTTGTGAGCTCAAAAGGCTTAGCCGTTAAATTAGGGATGTACTTGCCGACTAACCTATCAACTTTAACGTTCTCCTTGATAACGTTTTTAATTAAGAAATTTTTGAATGGTTTTACACCGCTTCTCAAGTAAGAAGAGTGGAAAGGAACTGAAATACCACGCAATGGAATAGAAGCGAAGCCTCTTTCCAGCTCGATTGGTTGCTGCTTAGCCGATGACTTTTTGCTGACTTCACCAACGATCTCATTTAACTGTGACTCAACCTCCTCCAAACTCATGGATTTTTGCAACTGAACAATGTCAATATTTTGAAGCTTGAGGAAGTTGAGCACGTTGCCCAAGGTATCCAAAGCTCTTAAGTCACCAGCAGCAACGTATTGTTGATTTTCAACATTATAGTTAACAATTTCGACCAACCATCCAGTAAACTTACCAACACGTTCAACAACAAACGACAAAGCATCTTGAGTAAACGTAGAAGATACCCTACTAGGATTTAGGGCTATCATTCCATAGTTAGACCTGCCTAATTCATCTCTAGGAACCGCAACTTGCATTGTCATACCTCTGTAAAAGACTACTTCAACAAGAGATTCGATAGACATAACTCCAGCCATGGAAGCAAGTGCTGCGTATTCACCTAGTGAGTGGCCTGCAAATGTTGCTTCCGCTGGTATCAACCCCTTGGATTTCAGGTCTTCAAAAGATGCCTTTTCCATCAAAGTTAGTGCAGGCTGAGTAAACTGCGTAGCAGATAACAAGCCAGAATCTGAAACAAACTTATAAGATGTAGTCTCTTCAGTAATTGACTTGAATATTTTTTCAGTTTTAACTTTACCATCAACAACAGTTTCAAAAATCATAGAAGTGTAATTTTCCTTAATAGCTCTACCTTTCTCACCGCCAAAATAGATAATCAATTCCTTTGGATTATTTCTCACAATGTTTAGTATAGAAAAACCATACGTGCTCTTAAAATGTTTATCTGCTCTATCCCAAATCTTCCTTGCAACGGCAGACTTCTCGTATAGGTCCATGCCCATACCTTGTTCTTGAGATCCCTGGCCTGTAAAAACAAACGTTGAGACCGGTTGTTGAACTTCGGCCTCACCAATCAAAACAATCTCGTCCGAATCATTCTTAGTCTCGAATTTTATTAATTTACGACCATTAATCATACCAACATGTTCAATTTTTGTTTTCAGCTGAGTATTTGGAAGAACCATTCCAACAAATTCAGAACTGAAAGCAATAACTCTGGAGGAAACATTTTCTGCAGCCCAAGTTTCAACTAATGCACGAACAGAAGCAGATGTATACATACCATGGGTAATAGTACCTGGTAAGTTAGCATAGTTGGAAAAGTGACGTGAAACGTGAATAGGGTTAAGATCGCCGGAAACTCTTGCATATGGCTCGTTAGTACCTGGTGCTTGAGTCTTGACTTCGGCAATTGGAATAGGGTTTTCAAGATTAACCTTATGTTCTAAAGTAGATCCATTTCTAATTAAGTAGTCAATAACAGGATTGCCATGGGACTCGCCAGCTTCATAGTTAACAACACCAATTGGAACATTTTCTCTAGTAGATAGTTCCATAAGTACTCTCCCCTCACATTTCAACGAGGAGAATATATTTTGGTTCTTAAAAGTCACGTAAGTTTCTGTTTCAAAGGTTAGCGTTTTACCCAACAAATCAAGCTCTTCGTCATCCAAATGGAACCACTCCTTAGATTTTAAGACAGCAAAATCTTTCGGAGAGTTCACATTAATAATGTAAGCCTGTTCTGATATTCTTTGAAAAGTATTTTCGTAGTCGAAGTAATTGCCTCGGTACAAGAAAGAAGATGTCACCTCAAGTACAGGTTTACCGTCTCTCTTCAAGGTACCTAGCACGGAAACAACCTTACCATTAGGTTGATTAATAACAGACTGAATGACAGCGGAAGATGTAACAAGGTCATTTTCCTGGAATGACTTGGCCCCAGGAACCATCCTGTAAGAATTAGACAAATGAACTAACTTCAATAGATCACCGTCAATGCTGTTAGGGAAGATAGCCTTCACCAAAACTCTCCATCCAATAACTATAGCAAAATCCATTGGTGCAAGCAAGACTTTACCTGGTCTGCTCACGAAATCCTCACAATTGTTTCCTATAGCATGAGTAAATTCAGCAATAGCGTTAGAAGTAATTCTGAACTCTCCTGTTTCGAGCACTTCTCTTGGATCAAAGTCCAAGTTAAAGGGTTCATCCAGCCATAATTTCCAATATAATTGTTTGATTCGTTGGTTACGGCCTTCCATAACTTCCGAGATAGGAGCGAAGCCATCCTCAGTGTTGTAATCATAAAACATAGGCAGTGAAATGGGAGTTCCATCTAAAGTTCTATTTTCAATTAGGTCTAATTGTATCAAATTTTCAGAAGCCAAAGATAACCGTGCAGTAGCCTTCAATTCTCCTTGTACAGGTTCTAACAAGACAATTTCAGTCTTCTTAGAGTTTTCTGAGTTATAAATACGCACAACCATTTTGTCACAAGGCTTAAAGATTTTATGAGCTGCGTTTGAATCATACATGGAGTTCTGAACAACTCTTGGAACGGTGAAAAATGCAAATCTCCAATTTCTGTGAGAACCACCCAAAACCTTGAACCAAGTAACAGGATCAGTAGATGCAGAAGCGCGATATTCAACGAATTTTTCCGTTTTCGTACATTCATAGTCCAGAGCCTCTGGGTTTTCACCACCGAAATATTCAACGACAGGAACTTTAGATTCATCATTATCGTAATAATCCTCTAACAATTTAGAAATGTGGCCATTATGAATGCCATCCATTATAGATTGAATGGGTTCGTTAACTACCTTAGTAAACTGTGCTGCGACAGGTCCGTGAAGGATACAAGTTCTGTTAACATCTTCATCCACAACGGCTTCTAGGTTTTCAGATTGCCATAGAGAATCCTTCTTGAAAAAGAATTCAAACCTTTCATCCAAAACTGGAACAAATGGAACTGGTTTCTGGGTAGGTCTTTGGGCACATTCTAAAAAGTATGCCACATCCTGCGCATTAAGTAGTTGATCCTTAGCAGCCGGGAAGGAAGTGAAAATTGCATTCAAAACTGTTTCGGGGTTTTTCAACATGCTGTAAGACTGAATAACAGAAGCAGTCTTCGCTTTGGTGAAGCGTTCCTCAATCCTGCGTAAAAAGTCAACTGTAAAATTCCTTAATGTAAGGTCGATCCATTCACCAGTAGATTTAATATATAATAATTCTACCAACCTTCTAGCCACTTGTTCATATGTCATATCGCCTAAATCACACACTTTACCGTTCACAGTTGCAAACCATGGTTTCTGATAATCAGCATTCAATTTCGCAGTAATGTAATCTTTCTTGGAATCCAAAGCAGCTTGTAGCTTATTCTTTGGCAAGTTGAAAATTGTTTCATCCATTTCTTTCCAGAACAAAACACCACGAGTTGCAATCTTATGAATTGGTTCACCCATTTCAGAGCGAACAGTAATAATACCGCCTGCAGGTTTCTTGTAGGTTTGCTCCCATTGTTCATCTGGAACACCAGGACATGAAACAATTGCTTTCTTTGCAGCTAAAGAAGTCTTAGCTTCTTTAGCTGCCATGATTCTGGACCCAAAGAGGAAACCATCGAATGGCATACATGGGTAGTTAAACATTGTAGACCACTCACCAGTCAAGTAAGGATAAGTATCTTCAGCAGAACCGAAGCCAGAACCTGCAATCAAAACAATATTTGAACATTTCCTTAACTTACAATACATCTGTAAGATTGGTGCATGAAAGTTTTCAAAGGAATGGTGACCACCACCTCTGCCACCAGTCCACTGAACCACAATTGGGAATGTCGGGTGGGCTTTGGCAATAGTGATACATTGAGATATGGCATCAATTGAACCTGGTTTTAAACCTAGGTGAGTAAGGCCCAAAGTCTCGATATATTCAGTAGCAACATCCAAGGATGGAACACCTGCACCAATAGTCAACGATTGGATTGGATAACCTTTTGCTCTTAGATCCCTCAACATGGGGATACCCCATTGCAGCATTCTTGGATTAACATAGATCAGATTAATACCAAGACTGGTACCCTTTTTAACTTTTGAAATTACGTCATCGATAGCTTTTGTCATATGATCAGGTGAGAAATAGCCCCCACCCGCTAATTCAACATGGTAACCTGCATTAAGAACTGAAGCGACAAAGTCTGACGAAACTGTAGTAGGTGTCATACCTGGAACAAATAATGGTGCCTTACCCAGCAACTTTGAGAATTTTGTTTCAACATAAATCTTACCGGCTTTGGTCTTCACCAGTTTGGGGTGGAACTCTTTCAACCAATTTGGACCAAATTTCAAGTTGTTAGGATTGAGATCAAAAATTTCCTGTTTGAAACCATAATCCTCATCAATATTATTGTCTAAAGAACCAGCAATGATTACACGTACTCCGGATCCCTCTTTATTGCGATGTGTTAACACACCTAGGCCTGAGGACCCACCAGGACCAAAATCTAAGAGATGAGTAGCAGAGAATTTTGTGGCTACCTCCCAGTTAACAGGAAGTTTAGTAATACAGTGAGCAATTCTACAAGCCACAGAACCTTTAAAAGTCCTCAAATCTTCTCCATTAAATGTATCATAAACTGGTAGCTTCAAGTCAGCTTGGTTAAATTCTATCTTCGCGTCAAGTAAATCCTGTTCAATTAGCTTTTCAGCAGGTTCTAACAAATGTGAATGAAATGGGGAAGCAATTGGAAGGAATCTATTAGTAAACTTTAGTTTTCTCTCACTGTGTGGAATCCTGGATTGATCCAATCCGGATGGAGCCTTGGCTTTCCTTAAAGCCAAGTTCAAACCATACAATGGTCTTGGCGGCCCAGAAACAACTAAATTTCTGGCGCCATTAACTAAGGAAATAACAATATGTTTTTCCTTAGGTAAATGTGCGTTAGTTTTGTCGATAAAATCCTGTACTTCTTCTTTGGTTAAATTTGAAATAGAAAGCATCGGAGATGGCTTACCCTCGCCATTCTCGATAGAATCCTCAGCAATAGATGGTGATAAAGAAGTATTAGGATATACTTGGTAACAACGTACACCAATAAAGAATAACAATGAAATAGTCTTCTTTAAAGATGTAAAAAAGGAAGCCCAAGAGTCCGCTTCAGCAATAGCAGCGGCAGTAACAAAGCCCTGAGAGTGACCAGTTGCACCAACCATATGAGACCTCAATTCTCCAGGAGTAAAACCCAAAACTCTGGCTGTCACTGCATAATGTGCCAACTGAATTACACCAATTAAAGGACACGAGATGGGAATTGACAGCATATAGTAGTTAACCGGTGTACGCTCTGGATGGTTCAACCACTGCCTGAAGTCAAAGCCCTGTGTATATACCTTGCTGGCACCCTCTGTGGTTCTGACCAACTCGGCCAACTGATCGGCTGCTGCTTCAATAACATCTTCAACCAAGTAACGGTAGGTCTGATACAATTCGCGCAATTCTTCAAAATAATTGTCTGTATTGCCTTGCCCCCCAAATATCGCAACCAGCTGCGCTTCCTTCGCTGCCGCACTCTTAAATAGCGCAGACTGTGATTTGGGGAACCCTCCTTTGAAAAAGTGCCGAGCTTCAAAGTAATGTTGCACCAATTCCTTGACCTTCAGCAATGTCGTTGGATGTGTCTCACTCAGCAACAACCTTGCAGCTAACGTATGAACCTCCTCACCATACATATAACTCGACTCAAACTCCCCCAATGCAATCTCCAACACATCATCGTAATCAGAAACAGATTGCGGATCAAGCTGACTCACTACATACCCAAGAAACTTTGCTAACAACTCCGCGGGTGAAGATGGCTCTTCATCTGTTGCATAGCTCTCGGTCACCGGCGCTAAATGCTTCGAAAATGATGACTGAAGCTGGGTAACCGTTAAATACAATTTTGTAGGAACCGAAAGACAGTGTTCAATCGCCCCATGGGACAGCGTCACTGGCCTCGTCGTCGAATTCATATCTATCCTTGAAAAGAAATCTCTCTTGTTATAATTTTTCCTCTTTCACACTGATCTAAGAATTAAAATCCACGGCGTCTCTCGTCTTAATTCAAGCGGATAATACTATTAATATACTAGTGGTGAAAAAAAAGCTCTACCGTTTCTGTTATATATAATGAAGCTCTTCCCAATGAATATAGTACCCAAAAAAACTATAGTACATCAGTTAGTATCGAAGGTCTGTGTCAAAAGAATGAAAGTAAAAATGAAGAAAATCTCAAATTCACCCCCGAATCTGTCGCCATCCGTTTCCAAAACCTGCGTTTTCCTTCCAACAATTCTTGTAACTTTGAAGGAACGCTACCATTATTAATTCAGCCCTCCCACCACACTCACAAACGAGAAGTAGAACCTCATCGGAAAAAGAAAGGCCTTTTCGTCCTCCCAACAGCAGCACATGGCCAGGGCCAGGGCCAAAAACCACCTTAGACCACCCAAAAATACCGCTTTAGCACTGCCTCCGCAAGTGCTAAACTTACGGGTACCTGCCTAAGGCGGCGGGCAGGGGCTGTGAGTAACAGCAAGCTCGTCAAAATCAGCTCATCGACGGCAATTTTCAACCACGTGATCAGGAAGGCGGCTATCAAAAAAATTGTCCACGTGAAAAATCCCAACCAAAAACAGGAACTCGGAACGCTAATAGCGGCACCGGTGGGAACCTGATGGGAGCAGAATACAGTGTATCGCATCGTATTAGGATGAATCAATCAAGTGCAAATGGGTTGAGGAAAGCGGAAATGCGGTCATTTTAATTGTTATAAGTAAACATACCTTAAAAGTCTGTTGTTTATATGATATGTTTTCCTGAGTGTCAAAAAGAGGTGGATAAAATATAAACAGGAAGTTTTCCACAGGAAAAAAAGAGAAAGGAAAGTCCAATAAAGCTTGTTAAAGGCGAATATTAGTCTATCTATGTCCTTGATCGAGATTTGGTTATTTTACTTGGGTGAAGGTAAGGGTATGAAGTGATGTGTATATATAGTCTTGTGTATAGGATGATATGTATGAGTTTTATTTTTGGGAAGAGTGTTGGGTATTTTCTTTGATTTTTGGTTGGGAAGTATAAAAGCTTGGCGCGCGCAGCGTATATAGACTGGTAACGCCGTTGGCATACTCTTTGGTTAAAATGATAACGGTGGGTCAAAGTTGTTGGGATGAAAGCATTGTTGGATTTTTTAAGAGCAAGGATGTATGAATACAGTATTATGTAGCAGCAGCAGCAGCTGTATGGCAGTAGTAGCGGTATGGTAGTTAGTAGCAGAAGTATTAATTATCGGTGGGAGTTAGGATAAACGTGATATATATATAACTAGAGCTGCGGAAAAGGCGCATGATAAGGTATTTTCTTAGCGATCCCTGGGCCTTTTGTCCAAGGTATGGTAGTGATAGTGCATACTATCATCATCGTCAGATCGAATTTTTTTTTTTCCCGCGATCTGAAGACCAGTGTCGAATTGCAAAGACATGCTAGCATCTGTTCCGTCGTTTGATAGCGATGAGATGGTGACATCGTCATCGAGATCATCGGCATTTCCACGGTTTGCATAGGCGGATGCAAACGCTGATGGATCGTTAGCGAGGTTAGCAAGACCCGTGTATATGTGCAGGGGGTTTTCGTCAATGTTGACTTGGTTTTCGTCTTGGATGGAATTGGTGTTGCGATTAGTACTGGTATGTTCATCCTCTTCATCGTCATCCTCTATTAGATAGAAATCCATGCAGTTGGCTATCGCCTTGTTACAATTTGTGACCATGGTGTCACCTCTGTTGAGGCCGAAACCTCTAAATATGAATAGCTGTTCCATGTCGTCGTTGTAATGCCTATCGTAATTGGCATATTTTGGTCGCAGCACTAGTTCCACGCTAGACATGGTATACAGTTCTGACGCAGCTGTATTTGGGAAGAAGTGGTTCACAACATCATCACGTTGAACTGTTATGACGAGCTCGAGCCGGTGACCTTCCGGGAGATTTGGGTCATCAGTTTCTTTCACCGCGTGATAAACCACACATTGATATGGGATCTGGAGCCCACAGTTCAACGAACTTAACCATATTACAATGCAAGTGTTTAGGATGAACAATTCGGCAGCCTCGGAATTCTTGTAGCATTCCGTGTGAAATAGACCAAATAAAAAATCGCGTCCTCCGCCGTACAATATTGGCAGCTCGTTCTGTTGAAGCAAATGAACACCCTTCAGCCGAGGCTGCGTTTGTTGATAATGCACATATGGTATGACATTTTCCACAGTAGGTTTTGTGGCCACTATCTCACAGCCAACATTGTTGCGGCAAGCTAGATGAGCCATGCTTTTATCGCAATATTTAACGCAAAAAGCTGTGAATATTCAAAAGGTCACTTTTTTTATTTTTTTATTTTATCTTAAAATTTCACCAAATCTTGAGCCTCGACCAACTGGAGCTGAGCTAGAAAAGCCGTTTAGTTGAAAAAAATGTATTTCATAATTCTGCTGCATCATAACTTCTTATTTTGTTATATATATATATATATATATATAGGGTTAAAATAATAGATGTTGAAATTAGATCAAAAACATTAGATAGCGGTCAAAAAGATTACGTAGGAAAGAATGGAGGTCAAGCATCAGCGGCACATATCAACACATAAAATAAGGGCAATGGAGAGGCCTCTTCAATGGTCCTCTCCTTGATTTTAATTAGGTTATATGACAGTCAACAAAAAAACTTTTCTTTTCCTCTGACTTGCGACATTTGTGTAAGTCTATTATTTGTCTGACTGTATATAGATGACTTCGACGCACTGGTCGAAACCATTAAAAGATGTTGCAGCACTTGACGTATAAGCTCCTAGATTAGGAAAATAGATCCAATCTCCAACAATCAAGTCGTATTTCGTGTAGTATTCTTCAGTAATGCAATCTAAGCCATCACACGTAGGACCCCAGATTGAGACGCGGTTAGAACATTCGGCTGTCCTGGTTTTGGAAGTGGAATTGAAATCCATGTAATGGTAGTCACCAGCGTGGTATAAAATTCTGGCTTGGGGAGCTTGGTGATCGAACAAGATGCAGTTCATGTTTGCATATACACCGTCATTAATATATATCATGGATTCTTTTTCGAATTGTTGTCTTTTTGCAATGACGTGGGATGCTAAAGTAAATGCCGTGGCAGCCAAGAACCGTCCAGGCTCAGCAATTATTTCTACACCACATTCATGTGGGAAGTATTCATCTAAAGCTGTATTCAACGCAATGCTTGAGTTATAGAATGTTTCAAACTGGAAACCTCCGCCAACATCTAGTATTCTCAATGGGGGGAGACCAAAACGATCAGCAGCACGGTCAAAAACATAGCGAGCATCTTTCACCGCTTTAAAGATGCATGATAAATCAGAAGCCCCAGATCCAACATGGAAACAAACACCTACTAGATTTAACTTCAGTTCTTTGACCTTTAACAATAAGGAATCGACGTCCGAAAGTGCACAACCATATTTATTAGAAAGCCTACATTGCGCAGTAGAGTCATCAGTCGATATCCTTAAAAATAGTTCGGATTCTGGATGGAACCTGGCAATTTTGTGTAACTCCTCTGTATTGTCAAATGTAGACTTCCTCACACCCTTAGAAGCAGCAAATCTGATAAACGAAGATGCTTTACACGGATTAGCATATATAATTCTTTGTGGATCAACTCCCAAGTTCAAAACCTTCTCAATCTCAGACTTAGACGCACAATCAAAGTTCACCGAAAGCGACGCTAGCTTACGCAATATCTTCACATCAGGGTTACACTTCACCGCGTAGAATGGCTGTATCCTAGGTAACTGCCGTCTCCAGTACCTGTGCAATCTTTCAATCTCGCTCAAATCACAAACGAAAAAAGAATTTTCCTCGCCCGCATCGCATGAATCCTTATTAATAAGTTCCACATGGCTCTTCAAAGCTTCAAATATTTGATGATGAGCCTGTTCATGAGGCCTAAACAGCTCAACACCCTGATCACCAGCCCCTATAGTATCTACCTGTTCCGAATCAAATCTTGGCGAAGACCTTCTCCCGCACTCAACTCCAACTTGTCTTACAGTTTCAACCGCAATAAAGGAACCTTCAATACCCTCAATCAACATTACTAGCCTAGTTGACCACAATACTGACCTTATCCAGCTCTTGATGGTTGACAATTACCAAAAAAGGGGGTGGCCATTTATATCCCAGCTGACTAGTACATGTTAAAAACTTGAAAATTTTCAGAGATTTAAAAACGGAATTCATGCGTCAAAGTCAGATAGATTACAAAAGATAAAAGAAATCAAGATTTATCTAAGCGAGCGCAACCTCGAGGATCACCACACCTAAAATGGAATGCATTTACCAATTTTAGAAATAATGACTTATACGAAATATATACAACCGAATCACAAATATTACAATTTGCAGCCAAGAAGTTAATATGGCTTGCTCGAAGGCAATAAATCGTTAGAGGGTTCCATTTTTTTTAAAAAAAGGCAGTACTGTACATACATATTTGAATGTACATCCTTTATCATTGTTTATGAGTGAAAAGAGATCAAAACAAAAATAAAGCCACAAACTGTGTTGTTGTTGCAATTCTCAATGTTGTACAATTGTAGTAGTTACATTTAAAAGGGGTTGGTGACACTGCAATGAGTTTAGAATTTTTTTAGTTGTTCGCTGTGTGTGACAGACTCATCTAGACGTTGTAGCGAACAGGATGCCAGATCTTAAAAAATGCTAACTCTGATTGAGTGCCATTTAGACTAGGGGTATAATAAGTATAGATCATTCTTGGGTAGTTACAATATTTCCGCAGAAAAGACAAGACAGGCCGTTTATGACATAACCATCCTCCGACGTTCCTGTCGTAAGTGGATTGGTTTTCATTAATGTCAGTTCACCCTTGCTTGGAATCTTACGGCAGGCTGCGTTTAGGCATCTTGTGTGGGTCTTTTTGTACCTCAATCCACATGAATTGCACAGCTGGTCTTGTTTCTTATCCGACCAGGATGGCCTCCAACATGGAGAATCTGTGCAGTGGCATGAGAGACATTTACGGACATAGGACTTTCTGCCGGGGGATTTCAGCGACGATGTAGGGGACCGCCTAACAGATGTAGTACGTGATAATTCTGAAGACGCGGTATGGGTATCTGATGACTGAAAGTTTAGTGGCGTCATTGACGTCGCTTTTGTATCTGTTTTTATTATCTGATGGACTCGGTGCAGTTTGTCGGCGGCATTTTGGGGTGTCATAGATTCTGATACATGCAACGTGTCACTGGGAAAGCTGTCGATACGTTTCGAGTTCGCTGTTGGAGAAATTGATTGTTTTATTTTCCGCTGGTCGGGCTGCTCTTCTGTACCTGGTGGTAGTGTATTACCATTTGGTACTGTTGTGTGATGTGGTGGGGATGAAGGTCTCGAATTACCCGCCTTAGATATTTTCGTTATCCTTCCGGCAGAGGTGTTGTGGCTGCTACTTACATTACCTGGGCTCACCGAACTTCGGGTTTCCAAAAGCTTTTTGAGCTCTCGAGCTTGACAGCTATTCGACTTTTTATGTGTGGATGCAGAGAGCCTTTTTTTCCGAATTGTTTGAACCAATTTCTCACTGACAGCGGGATTAAATTTATTATATTCTATGCCAATAGGTTGGTCATTTCTGGGGCTAACCGGAGGAGTAATAACGATGTTTTCGTTTACTGAGCTATTTGATAGTTGGTAAAATTGGTCTTTCGGCGATAAAACTGAAGAAACATAAGCCGTATTGGCAAGAATATGTAAGCCTTGATGTCTGGCAGGGTTCATGCTGGCAACTTCGTCTTCAATTTGTTTGTACTGTTGGTAAGTCGACTTTCTGCACCAACTGATGAGGTTTTGTCTCCAGAATTGGGTACGTTCTGACGTGTCCGGGTATTTGCGCGAATGATTCTGGATATTTGGATTCGGTAATAATTTTAAATTCTTTAAAGTAGGTAACATAACATTCATAGCAGCAATTGAGTTGTTCTCATTCGTTGAAGATGGATTAAAAGTCATTGAAGACGCTGAATATGGATTAATGCCTGGGAATTGAGATTTAGGTGAGTTGTTTGGTGTAATAGCAGGCAGGCCCTTTGGTGATGACGGTGCAGTCATAGACTTGTTATTGTAGACGTTGAAAAAGTACGGTGACTCTTGAGCAGATAGAAAAGAATGTTTACTAGTTTGAAGGGAAGGTAGTAGTAATTCATCAAAAGACCACTTCCTCTTAATCTCTGAACTGCTGGAATCTGAATCAGTTTCAGTGAGGGATATTGTGGGTGAAATATCCATCATGATAATAATAATAGTAATAATAGTAGTAATAATAATAATAATAGTAATAATAATAATAATAATAATAATAAAGAGCGACTGACTTGATGAAAGAAATGCTAGGGTAACTAGGGTTTTGTGTGAAAAAAAATCTAGCAGGGGCTTTTCAAAAATAAATTGGGACTAGAAAAATGCAATTAGAGTTTTGATTCAAATACCAGATCAGATCAACCTTTATGATATAGCAGGTTCCCAAAAAGGACCCGTGTTGATGAGTTTTATACCTATATTTATACTAAAACAGAAATTAAGGAAGCATTAATACTGGAAAAAATATGTTATGCTCCTATTTTGGTTCTATCATTGTGCTTAAGTTGTGTTTATTTTATTGCTTAACTATAGTAACCATCTTTGTAGGCTTATCGGAAGCAACTTTTGGTCAATCAATTAGGCTGCATCTGTGCATGATTTTAATCATCACCCTCTTGTGCTCGAAGACATGAAACTTTCCCGGACAATATGAAAAGATTTTGGGGAAACAAACAAGCCACCGATATAAACTTTAGTATGTTATTTTTTTGCTGGGTAAATAAACAACTGTATATCTGTATAGATAAATATTATTGTTGTTGCTGATGCTGCTGATGCTTTAGAACAGATTAGCCGTTTTATTTTCTTTAGGGTTTAGACTTCTCGGTGCTAGCGCCGCGCCGCATGGCTGGTTCACGCCACAAGCAGTGAAACATCGGAGATCCACACTCACCAACCAAGCTGGACGACTACATCCGGTAATTAATATCCAGAACAACAAACCAGTCTCGTTATTTTCGTTTTAGTTAAAGATATGCATTAAACCTAATATGGAAGAATCTGTTTTTTTTAGAAGCACTTGTTTATTACTGGTTATTACCTATTATTTTGTATTATCTTTCCCACGTCATACATAAAAACAAACCTACATGGCTTGACCTGGCACCAAGCACCAGAACTGCTATCTAAAATAAAAATTGTCAGCATATCTGACATGATATAAACATGCGATATAATAAGATACTTTTCTTTCCAGTATGCACTAATTTTTAAACCCTCTTTCCCCGCCGTTGCAGTCATTGCAAATAATTGATTACGTAAAGATGCAAGATTAGATTTCCGTTTCACGTACATCGGTACTTGATTTGTTAATCCTCGAGGAAACGACACTCAGAAAAAATATCGCTGGTGCCAGCCATCTCTCTAAATACATTTCTTTACCCGCCCAATTGGAAATCCTCCTCTTCATTACGGTTTTCTCTAACTCTCTTTCTCTTAAATACTTTAACTACTTACTCTCCACATCTTTTCGAAAAATCCCCCCCTCATCTTTACCCATTTTGCACGAAATTTTGAAATTTGAAATTTTTTACACAAATCCAAATTACGAAAGATAACCTATTTTCGTGTGACGATGATGCCACACATAGCAAATACCACCAATTTATTGGAAGAGTAATTCAGAAAAGGAATAGCATTTCAGATATGAACTCGTCCAACAACCAGTCCCAGATCGTAGAGACATTCATCAAGAAGCTGCTGGCACATCTTGACGAATGTGAAGTTGAAAAGTTACAGCAATTCTTGCAACTTTTTAAACAACAGGATTGCAAGATCATCGTTAACGCCCAACCTTTTGCACAACCGACAACTTTTCTACAGATTTGGCAACAGCAAGTTGTTGCAACACAACATTCTCTTACTTCACTAGACTATCATGTTATACCGGGAACTGGTACCTTGATGTGCAATGTGAACTGTAAAGTCCGTTTTGACGAGAGCGGTAAAGATAAAATGTACAATGATGCAATAATCACAGCTCTTGGCTCAGCATCAGCACCGTCCAATCCATCAAAACCTGCTGCAACTAGAAACAGACGTCTGTGGGGAACATACTATGGTGTATCCTTACAAGTCATTGTTGACGATGCCATATTCAGAAACAACTTCTTAGGTGTCATATCTGGCTATAACTACAACACCGTCTACAAACCAGATGACTCGCTGATCATCATCTAACGGTCTCCTCCCCCTACACCCCTCCCATTTGGAGGTGGAACCCAACTAACGTAATGTGCATCATAAATGCCCTTTTCTCAACGATATATAAACAACCTTTTTCTATACTTTCCATATACATATCCCATCCCATCCCAGCCAGTATCCACCAGTCATTGCTGCTATGCTACGCCGTTGCCCCATTGCATCGGTCAGCGCTGGTGCTGCTAGCCTCCATATTGTACCCGTACACCACACCATCGCATCTTCTCCACCCCGTGTACAGTGATATTATAACCCCACCTGCGATGCTGTGGAAAATGATTAGTCCAACAAAAAGTGCAATCCAGTTTCGGAATTACAAGTCTATGACATGCGTACACCACAGCGATATGTCCTGCGGGTTTTCACTGGGAACGACTGCTTTTACTAATTGTTCGAGCAGGGCCCCAGCCATTGCTTGCACTTCTGTATGAAGCTCTCCTCGATAAATAGGCCTATTTGCAGATCGTCAACCAACAATACACTGCGGAATGACGAGGGAGGGGAAAGAATCCAGACATGCACAACTTGGCGTATCATACTTCTGGCAGAGAAGGCAAAAAAGCAAACACAAGCTTTCCAACAGATTTCAAATGCCGATTGATGAACCCTTGTAGGATACACTGCCACGTCTGAGGGACTGCAAAAAAGGCGTGGAATGAATTCAAAGGTTTTTATTGTTCCTCTACACTGACACACAGTTAACCTCGGGGGGTTGTTTTTTCCCAACAGCGCACTGAAACCCTGGTTGCAGAAGGGAAAGCGTCAGAAAGTTCATTCATCCGTCCAGCTCGATACCTCAATCTCGAGGTGTTTTTTTTGCCTTGACAGCAACAAATCTTAAGTTTACGTTGTTCTTATTGTTCTCTCACCTCTTCCCTCTGACCCGCACTGGCAATCGTCCCTAGACTGTCTGCGTGCGGTGAAGGAATACTGCAGAAGCAAGCAGCTGTCTCCCAGACAGGGAAGTGGTTGGTGGAGGGGTCCGTCTACGTGTGGTTTGTGTAACTCAAATGACCATTTTTATTTTCGTAGGAAGGGATTACCGTTTGCCGTCTCTACTGGTCGATGTTCCTCGTTACGAGAGATTAACGCCAAACAGGCTGCGTAAGATGATTGCTATATATGCTTTTCTCCACTTTATGGGGGGAAGTAGCAGGCCGGACGGAACGGTCATCGGAGTCATCGTTTGTTTCGTCACTGTAGCCACAAATGCGAGGTTTATGTGGATACGTCTCCTTGGTGGATTCAGACCGAGCTTGTTCCGTTCAACCTTCCAGGAAAGTTCCCCAGTTTTCGTTGGTGCCCACTCTGTTCGGCATTTCACTAATTTAGAGGTACGGAAAAACCACCTCGAACAAAAACGCCATACGTTTCCGTCCACTCATGCACGCGATAATAGAGGAAAACACAAATATAGAGCAGTGAATTCTGCTTTATAGTAATGATAAACCGAATACCTGCAGTTGTATCTCCGTGTGTACGAATTTTCATTTCCTTGTTTAAGCGATCCAGCTCTTCATAGATACCGCGGGAGGAGATGGAGCAAAACCGTGAAATTTTTACTGAGGTGGGGGTTAGTTTGAAATCCCAAAGGCATGATGCTGACCATCCTGCGAAGACATTATACGGAGAAGAAGCCCTTTTGCTTGTTATTGGAGGAAGCAGGTAAAAAAGAATTATGGGCAATGTTGGAGAGCAAAATTGCCGTCTTAATTTTTCTCTTGGTAGGTTGAGCTCCAACATATCAATTTATAAATACCACAGGGTAGTAACAGTAACGGAAGTAATGGTGGTCCGATTCGCGTTCGAGCTTGGGAGATTGCTATATAAAAAGGTTTTTCTGCTTGAACGCTTGCTAACACTGGCTTCTTGTTTTCAAAAGCAGACTTAGTAATTAAGTGTTTTTGGTGAAGGAAAGATAAATCAGAAAGATGAGGGCCGGCAACATTGGGAAAGGAGTTGCAGTGGTGGGGTCTTTTTTAGCCCTGCTCGCTATCGTTTTGACGATCGTTGCTATGAGTGGTCTTACACAGGACCGTGCACCAGTGAACAAGATATATATGGGCGAGGCAGATATATCGGCAATCAAGGTCGCCAAGGTTCTCCCCCAGGCGGACTCAATTCTTCAGTTTATGGGTATCGCCATGACTTCAGGTAAAGTTAAAGATGAACAAATTTTTGGTGCTCTCAAGGGTATCGCTCACACAGCAGCCTTGCAACCATTATTACTGCTATTGGCTGATACGGGGAATTTGACCGGTACTTTAAAGGCTCTCAACGAATTGACGCCGATGGCTTCCACGGGTAATCCCGACGATACTGCTGAGTTGCGCGGGATGTATAGTATGTTGCAGAGTTCCACTAATGTGACCGGCACCATGAACGCTTTATCGAGCTTGGTAAAAGGCACTTTGGCGGCGAGCCCCGAAACCAATAGCAATACTGCACAGGCCAGGGGGTATTTGCAGACGTTGTTGCTCGATTCGAGGAGCCCCGTAGATACTGTTGGGGGCATGCTCGCCTTGGCTAAGTTGACTGAGGAAGATAAGGAGAAGTTGGTGGGCACGTTCGGCTTGCTGCGTAACTCTAACGACTTGAATGCTACATTAGCTGATTTGAAGACGTTGCTGGATGCAGATATCTCTGAATCCCTCAAGAATAGTACTTTCAGTCAGTTGTCACAGAACATCAGTAACGCACAGACCATTATTCAGCGTCTGTCCGAGATTGACGGGGAAGATGCTGACGCGTTGAATGCTTTGGGAGACTTGTTGTCCCACTCGAAGGACCCCTCTTCTGATTTGGAGATTCTTCAAAATGTCGGAAACGTGACGGATACGGAGAGGACGTCCTTGGCCTCCCTGACCACCATCATTTCGAATGCAAACAACAGCACCTTGACGATCGCTACCGTCCTCACGCTATCGGCACAGACCACGCCGCAATCTGCGGCTCAGTTGGTTTACCTGCACCAGATCCTGGCCAATACGAATGACCAGGCTGGTTCTTTACACACCCTAAACGAGCTGCAAGGTGCCTCCACCAACCAAAAGAAGGCAGAGCTGATCCCATACTTGTTCGAACTGACTGACCACTCCTATAATGTCCTCCGGACCTTTGGCTCCCTGATCTCCCTGGCTGACTTTGCTGCTCAAAATCCAGAGCCTTTGGTCCCTGTGTTGGCTATTCTGGGTGCCGCTGCAGGGTCGGAGACCACCGAAATGAGTGTGGAAGCAATGCAGAAACTAAGTCCACAGATCTTAAGCTATTTCGACGTCCCTTCCAGGTTCAGACTCGGTATATTCGACTTGTGTACCATTAGAGTCAACGGAACTAGCAAAGGTTGCACCAGACAGGGAGGCGGTGTTCAAGGCTTCGATTACAGGAGCATCTTGTACAGAGAGCTTCTAAACTCAGACTTGGAACCCTTCGTTAAGGCCTTGGATATCAAAGCAGATGATCTTCACCTAGAGGGTAAGTTGCTAGAAAAGGAACCAATGTACCGCCCATCCGTGTCCGCCTGCCTGGCCTTTACCCTCATATCATTGGTCGTAAACTTTTTGCTCATCGTTTCGCTGCTCCTGCCAGGCAAGGGTCTGCGTATAATTCCTTGGTCCCAGGGATTGCTGGCCCTCCTCGCCGTTGGCGCTCTAGGTTTGGCTGCCAGTGTCGTGGCCATTGTTACCGCCATCATTAAAGAAGGCACTGCCTATGACGACTACGGCGTCGTCTACAGGACGGGCAGCAACTACGTAGGTCTAGCCTGGGGCGCCGTCGTAGTCGCTATCGTGAACATGCTCATCATCTGGTTCACGCTCTATCGCGCCGGCAAGCGCGAAGGCATCGTTAACATGGAAGAAGGGCGTGCTTCAACGTCTGATGAGGACCTAGAGAAGGACAGGGCTATAAGGGCTAGTCGTACTTGAAAGAAAATAAGTGCTGTATTAATTTTTAAAATCACCAGGAACCTTTATATATTCAGCTCGAGCACATAATAATAAAGTCTCATTTTTCCTGTTTTTTATTTGGTCTTCTTCCAACCCTGGCCGAATCCGCAGTCTTTCGGTTTACGAGCCCCGTCAGCAAATTACCCCATCTCACGCTGCAATGGTGTTGGCACCACTCGTCAGTTTCATGTTTTTGGGCCCTTTTACGTATGTTGTAATAAATAATTTAACTTCAGAAAGATAACTATACGTTTCGTTTCTGCATGGTTATATATTTACCGTATCTGCCACTAGCGTCGCGCGATCGACACGCTTTCCTCGCCGTGGTCGCATTAAAGCCGTAGATCACGTGACAACAACATCCGGGGACAAGGCCTTTATTCCCGAATCGCGCGTTACATAAGCAGCGGGCTGAAACCCTTTCCCGGTGCACGGGCGGTGCCGGTTGGAGAGAGCACGTGACCCCGGCCCTGCCCCCCGCAAACAAGCACAGCTTGAAGGCGGCCCCGGCTGGCTGCCTCAATGTAGCGCTCCAGAGGGTCTAGTCGGCAGGTTACTGGTGTTCCACTGTTTTGGTGTTTTGGCCTTGTGCTGCTCTCCAAGTTTTTTCGTGGTTGTGGTGGAGTTAATCTATAGCAAGCCGGGGGAGTCACAGGGAAAAGGAGGAGGGACCCTGGTTTGGAATGGGTAGCCGCGATATTTGCTAAAATTTGGATATATTAGTTTGGTTTGTTTAAAACCACATGTAGTGCTTCGTGCTGCTCACGTATGGCGATAGCGTCGACATAGCATCGGCATATAACAGAGATAGTACATAAGACACTACGGTGGGCGGAAAGAATACAGACAGCGGTTGTTTATAGGGTGTTTTACAGGTTAGTTTCGGATATTTATTATTTTTTTGAGTATTGGGTTAGGTTCGATTCAGATTAAGCGCGTCTGGGTTTATGATAGGATGCTAATATGTTGGAATTCTATAAGCTGCACAGGATTCGGATACTAAAGGCTTCATATCTGTTGCTGTTGTTGTTTACGGTGCAGAGTTTGGCTAGGGGGAAAGATTCATCTAGACAGAGGCCGAATGAGGAGCAGTCAGAAAAAAAGACGAGGCCGAGAGCCAGTAGTACGATCAGTTTTAAATTTATTCGGTCGTTGTATAATCCGGTGAATGAGGAGGCTAGTGAAGATGGGGAGGTGGAGGGGGATGGGTACAATTCCGAGGGTAGCGAGGGTAAGGCGGGGGGTGCGGCAGGGACCGGGGGCTCGAGCGCCAAAAGGAGACGGAATTTTCTTTTGAATCTGATACTCAGGGATCCGCGATGCTTGATGATTTTTTTGTTGCAGGGGATTTTGTTAGTTATTCGGACAATGTTGACGTTGCGGGTTGCTACGTTGGATGGGATCTTGGTGTCGAAGTTGGTGAAGGGGAAATATGCGGAGTTCATCAAGGTGTTGCTTGGTCAATGGATGACTCTTGGGGTTCCTGCAAGTATTGTGAACTCGCTATTGACGTATACTACCAGGCTTTGTGCTGTGACGATCAATAGGAAGATTAGTTATCATCTTTTGGATAAGTATCTTTCTTCGCATCATAGTTTTTACTCAGTGAATAACTTGCCAAACGTTAAGCAGGAGGCGCTCAGCGCGTCTGTGGGGTCGGCTGTTGCTACTAATCGCGGGGATGGGTTGGTCAAGAAGGACCATGGGACGTCGTCTTCCCAGATTTCGGATATTCCAGTGCAGTACTTGACCCGTGATGTGGGTGCGTTTTCGCACAATGCTTCCGTACTTTTGAATCAGCTGTTGAAACCGACGTTGGACTTAATTATGTGTTCATTTAAATTGGCGCAGAACTCCAAGAGCGGTATGATGGCTGAAGGTACCTTGATTTTGGGGTTGATTGTGCATTTTAGCAACTTATTTTTGAAGTTGATTCAGCCGAACTTTGTCGATTTGACTGTGGCAAGAACCTATTTTGAAGGTTACTTCAGGTCACTGCATTCGAAGTTGCATTCTAGTAATGAAGAAATTGCGCTGTTTAAGGGCCAGAATACGGAGCTTTGGAATTTGGACTTTTCTTACTATCATCTAGCTGTGTTTTTGGCTGGTGAGATTAAATCAAGGGCTTTGTACGATTTCTCAACCAGTTTTGTAGTCAAATATGTGTGGGGTGCTGCTGGTTTGGTGCTTTGTTCTATCCCAGTTTTCTTCCGTGCTGATCCTACTGAAGATGTCACTGCAGACTTTATCACAAACCGTAGATTATTGCTAACTGCGTCTTCATCTATCGGTAGATATGTAGAATTGAGGCGGAGTATCCAGCAATTAAAGGGTGAGTCGTTAAGATTGAATACATTCAATGACAGATTGGATGCAGGCAAGAAATTGTCCGAAAGTGGTAAAGATTTCTTGATTGAATATGATGACTCCAAGATCCAGTTTATGAACATTCCTCTAGTTACTCCAGCTCAGCAAGTGTTGATTCCAGAATTGAACTTTGAATTGAAGCATGGTAACCACTTGTTAATTATCGGTCCTAATGGGTGTGGTAAGTCGTCCTTATTTAGAGTTTTAGGTGGTTTGTGGCCTGTATTGAAGTCGTTTGCTAATCCGAATAAACCTACTAAACTCATCATGCCTCCTAGAAGAACTGAGAGCGGCGAGAGTGCCATTTACTACTTACCACAAAGAGCCTATATGGGTAATATGTCGACATTGAGAGAACAAGTTATCTATCCAGACAAGTTGGAACTATTTAAGGAGAAATATGAGGGAGACTTTGAGCGCGGAGACAAGGAATTGGCTGAAATTTTATCTGTTCTAGAGTTGGATGACTTAATAACTGAACATATGTCTATTATTATGGCCAAAAAAAGCAGCGAGGGGGGTGCTAATGAAACTACAGAAGTATCACTCACAGAGGCATTTGACATCGTCAGAAACTGGTCAGAAGAATTGTCTGTAGGTATACAGCAGCGCTTAGCCATGGCTAGAATGTATTATCATAAACCAAAGTTTGCTGTTTTGGATGAATGTACTTCCGCAGTATCACCAGAAATGGAACAGAAGATGTATACCCATGCGCAAAAATTAAACATTTCTCTAATTTCCGTGTGTCATCGGACCACTCTATGGCATTTCCACAACTTGTTACTAAAGTTTGATGGTAATGGTGGTTATAGTTTTGCTCCATTTAATCCAGAACAGAGGTTGAAGGATGAACAAAGGCTAACTGAGTTAAACAAACTGTTAGAACAAGATGTGCCCATTTGGAAAAAGAAATTGGATGAATTGGCAATCGCTAGAAAGTCTAATGTGCTTCGCAAATCGCAAACAAATTTGAAGTCTTTGCACCAAGCACAGTTAAAGCCATTAGTACCCGGTATTTCCCCAATGACTAGTACATAATTGAAGTAATTTTTAGGAGTGATTTCCTTCCTTTTTGTTATGTTTACTATTTAACTAATAGAAATCACCCTGTGTATCTAAATTTATATGTTGTTAGCGCATAGTTGGTGGGTGTTGGTTAATTCGTTTCACGTCCGCCCATTCCATTTTCCGGATTTTAAAATGGCACTTCAGAATGCGTTTTGAAGTTTCAGTCTTCGAAGCTTAACCGTTCACATATATTTAAAGCAATGTCGATTGAGTAAATGTATTTGGATTATTGGCATTACGCTGAAACGACCACATCAGCTCAACCTATATTACGTGAGAATGAGAAGGACATATATGTTGAACAAAATGTTGGGTTATACCATGGAAAATCAAAGATAATTACAAAGCAAAAAGGGAGGTGTTACTTGACGTCCCAAAGAATTATATATATAGATGACAAAGCACATTCAAAAGAGTCAGTTTGTTTAGAACTAGGTGATATCAAAGATTTGCAATATAATTCAAAGTTTCTCAAACGTTCTGCAAAGTTGGTTATCTTTCTAAAGTTGGAAGCCCCAGTAGATAAATTCGATATGGGATTGCATAAGGCTGGCAATAAAGCATCTTTAATCTCCAATAAAGTTACATGGACATGTCCTATATGTATGGTAACAAATGAGACCACTGGAGAGTTAAAAGACCCAATGCCACGATGTATAAACTGTGGCATTGCCGCTGATTATGATATGGTTGCTTCCACTGTTGTTGCAACAAATACTGACGAGCAAACTGCTAAACTCGATCAAGTAAATTCCTGTCCTGCCTGTACGTTTGTGAACCATCCTCAAATAAATAATTGTGAAATATGTGGAACTCGATTGCTAAAGTCAAACGTGATACAATACGCTGATGGTGGTATTTTTAAAGACTCTAGAATGAACATTGTTTTGGAAACAAATCCTGGTTTGAAAGAAGGCGATACCCCCTTCATTCAGTTGAGTTTCCGTAACTCAGATGGTTCGTTGTTTTTCCAGGCTATGTGTGGGGTTTTGGAAGACTTGGAAAGCGAGGCAAACAAGCTTTTGTACAACCAAAAATTAGTTTCTATTAATGGTGTAAATATACATCCAGATATCATCTCAGTTGGAGATAATTTTAACCAGATTGGTATCACAAGTTTAGAAAGAATTAAGGAGCAGCAGCTGTTGAAGAATGATATCTTGCTTAACAACGCACTAGGAGACTTGAATAACCTAATGGCATTGGCTAGTGACATAGAGCGTTTATATGAAGGAGCTAAAGGAGATAATAGTAAAAAAGATTCAATATTGCTTATAGATAGAGATAAGTTTCTTAACAAATCTACATTTCTAGATGAGATATCAAGGGAGATCCACCAACTCATAATGTCAGAATTCAAGGACCAGTTGAAGAAACAAGATGGAATTTTAATAAACATGGTAGACCTATACGCATTATATAACAAGTCTATGAGAATTGGCACGGGCTTTGTTTCACCTAGTGAGATGAGAGAAGCATGCGAAAGGTTTACCAAACTAGGATTAATGGATATAAGACTTGTCAGGATCAACGGAAGGGTGCTTTGTGTGTCATCGGATAATTCTTTTGAATTTATAAAAAAGAACATTGTAAGCATTGTAGAAGATGCTCCAGGCTCTGACCTTCTTCACTTGACTCAGATTTTAAATCAGACAAACTCCAACAATTGGGCTATCGGAATTATCATGGAAGTGTTGCAAAATTGCATAACAGAGGGAGAACTACTGATAGATGAACAAATCACAGGAATACATTACTATGTAAATGTAAATTGGAGGGTATAGTCAAGAAGGAATTGAATATCGCCTCCATAGGAAAGAAATTTCGTGACGTCAAATATAATCATTTTTTAAAGATTTTTATTAATGCTAAATCAAGAATTATTGATCGTTCCTTGCAATCAATAGTCATAGGCTCAACTATTAAACAACGACATTTTTTTGAGGAGACGTTCCCAAGTTATTTTCAGCGTTAGAGTTCATCAACCTTGGGAGCCCTTCAATTTGGCCAACCACGAATTCTTTTTCGTCCAATAAAGTAGAATCTTTCGTATCCAAACCGAAGGTTTCGAAAAACTTTAATAAGTTATCCCTATTCTTAATTAAAATATCCAGCACTGGTTTAGACTTCCTGGGGTTTGCAACCACAACTTTAAAAACATTAAAAGATTCTAATTGCAAGTTCTTTGAACGGTCGCTTAATAGTATCATATTCAATTTTAGATTCTCAGGCGAATTGATGTAACTATTCATAAGCTGACCGTATGCTCGATTAAGAATCATTGTGCGCAATAGCTTCACACTCTGTCTTTTGGTCACATAATTACCATGAGCCATTAAAATGTTGATTTTTTCAATGAATTTCTTTATATTAGTTTCTTGATTGAAGAATTCAGTAGCTACAAGTTTCGTCTGGGTGGTAAATAACTCTGATAATATCTGCAAACTTTCGGTGCTTACTTCAAAGGAACTCAGACGTGCAAATTCAAAAAAGTTCCAAAGTTGAGAATTTTTTTAATATTAATCTGCATAATTGTTCATATTTCATAGACTCCAAGATCATTCCACCTATCGTAAGAAATAGCTCAGTCCCATGTGGCTTGTTCAGCGCCAATTCGGAGATCCTTAGCATATACGCTATAATTTTGGGCTTTGTAACCAAATAATCAACTGTAGTAAACTTATTATCCTTTGATCGCCTCAAACATGTAGCGTATATCAATGCCACATCCTTCCTAGACTCGAAATCAAGCTCATGGAAGTGTAGCAAAAGATCATATAATAAATCCGATTCATATATTGCATAGTATAGCTCATCGATAGCCTCTCCAGTAGGCGTAGGATCAGTTTCGCCAAGAATGAAATCTTTAGTACCAGTTATGTACTTGGTACATTCATCCTGGATCTTCTTCCTATTATCGGAAACAGCAATTTCAAATCTTGCTAGTTGTTCAGTTAAATGTTTTACATAATCTCCAGGAGTCTTAGGACTCTTCTTCCACCAGAACGTCATTTGAAGCAGCTTAGGCTAATATATAATAAAACTCACTTATGAGACCTTTACACTGCTTATCAGCTATATGTCTTTCTAATCTGAGTAATTCTATGTTTTATCTGTTACAATTGGTGTCACAAAACTTCCATGTTGTAGACTCTAATAATATTAATTATGTCGCTTGTACAATTCGCAAGGCGACGAGACAATCTAATCACGTGCAAACAGTGAATAATCACTCCTGATATAGAACATATTAAGAAGGTTTTACCCATTATCACCGAATAGTATTACGCGACCCTACATCGTAC
Source organism: Eremothecium cymbalariae DBVPG#7215 (assembly GCF_000235365.1). Classification (NCBI taxonomy): domain Eukaryota; kingdom Fungi; phylum Ascomycota; class Saccharomycetes; order Saccharomycetales; family Saccharomycetaceae; genus Eremothecium; species Eremothecium cymbalariae. The sequence goes on along the minus strand of NC_016451.1, from coordinate 428,050 downwards.
ATTTAATGCGTCTGATGATGTAATCGCTAGTTGACAGGAAGTTCACAAAAATAGCCATTACTGATGTGCAAGCTGGTCTGTTAAATTGCCGTTGTATCTGCAACGGCGATCACGTGACACATGAATACCAATCCGTATAGCAGAGATATAACGGATAAGTCATGCATATAAGTAGTATGAGAACCCCCATGGTGATGCAGGAGCAAGGGTTATATAGAGCGGCTCTGTTCACTGTATGTTGTTCATTCTGTAATGGTAGCCGTTCCTTCTACAGCAGTGTCGAGGGGGATCAGCTTAAAGTCTCGTGCTATCTTAAGCTTGAACCTCTCGTCACGTGCCAGTTAGTGCTTCGGTTGATGATCAGTTACTGCCTATATAGTCTCTAATCTAATCTAATCTAGCTAGTTTAGGTCTCCTTATATACTTTCTGTTGTCCTACCTGGGCTTACTTAAAGCAGTCATCGGTGGTTTCACGCTGATACATCATTGTGGGTTTCACGCTGGCATCCTCACAGTGACTATCAGCCTCATATCCGCCTGACAGCTCTGATACGCTGCTTCTTAGCTTGGTTGTCGCTGTCTCCTAGCTTCTCTTTTGATTTTACGGCATGTGCTGAGCAGTGCCATTGATATAGCATGTTTCGGCACAAAAAATCCGTGAAAAACGTAAGGAGGGTTGGCCGAGTGGTCTAAGGCGGCAGACTTAAGATCTGTTGGACGGTGTCCGCGCGGGTTCGAACCCCGCACCCTTCACCAATGTTTTGAAGTTTTTGCTTTCGATGTGCGAGATAGTCAGCTGAACTAGAGCTGATTATGATAAGCAGAAAATGGTGCTTTTCAGGCGTGTAATCCCCTTACGCTGGATCACCTTCATTTAAAATACTCACCGTCGATAAAACAGACGAGATTAAAATATGGAGAAGTAATCGATTCGTAGCATTTTTGTTGTTACTGGTGAAGTTGATGGCAGTCGCGAAGGCCGTTGATTTCGCCCTTTTAGATGTTGGTCTAGCGGGGTCATGGGCTCTTATGCAGCATTCATGTGATATGCATTATTTAACGCACGAATCTACGGATCAGTCATTTTGTTTATTGGGTAAAATCATGGCCCCAACCTATAGCGTGGTATTTTTGATACTGGGCTTGACAAGTCCGGAAATGGTGACACTAGCGCCAAGCATCTCGTTTCAACAGCATTCTAATGCACTATGTAACCATTTAGCCGAAACGGACTGTAAATTAAGTTGCGATCTTTCGCCAAAGTCTTCTAGAGATGGTACAGCGTTCAAGCCTAACTGTGAGGAAACGCCGCCGGGTACAGGCCCTGAACGCCATGGTAATGAAGAACTGCTGGTTTCTGTAACCCATGCCCGGGACAATCACGACGAGGCGGTCAGGTCCTACTTTACACAGTTCGATGATGAGCGGAAGCAAAACCTCGGATATGCGATAGCAGACAGTAGGGCGGCGAAAATGTGTGTGAACTGGCATAATGTTGACATCAGTTGGGACGAGCATAACGTATTTAGAGGTGAGGCGTGTTCAGACCAATATGGAGGTCTAGATAACCAGTGCTACATTTCTAACCAACTTTTGAATTGAATTATAATTGTATATGCTTCTTAGCTTGGTTATCGCTGTCTCCTAGCTTCTCTTTTGATTTTACAACAGACACTGTCGAGGGCCACTAGTTGGGGTCACGTGCTAGCTTGAACTTCTCGTCACGTGCCAACTAATACTTAGGTTGATGATCAGTTACTGTTTATATAGTCTCTAATGGGATCAATTACCCTCTAGTGTCCTAGGGGAAACTCCTAATCTAATCTAATCTAATCTAGCTAGCTGGGTCTCACACTGATACATCATTGTGGGTTTCACGCTGGCATCCTCACAGTGACTATCAGCCTCATATCCGCCTGACAGCTCTGATACGCTGCTTCTTAGCTTGGTTGTCGCTGTCCACTAGCTTCTCTTTTGATTTTACGACAATGTCGAGGGCCACTAGATGAGGTCACGTGCTAGCTTGAACTTCTCGTCACGTGCCAACTAATACTTAGGTTGATGATCAGTTACTGTTTATATAGTCTCTAATCTGGCTCAACTACCCTCTGGGGATCTAGCTGGACCTATATCTAATCTAATCTAGCTAGTTTGGGTCTTCTTATATAGTTTCTGTTGTCCTACTTAAGCTCTCTTGCTTACTTGCTATGCAGATTCCTAGCCGATAACAGCTCAGTGGTTATCTTGACACTTCTAACAACTCTGATTCGCTGCTTCTTTGTCTTGTTATCGTGACTATCAACATGCTCCTTAGCCTGACTATCATAACTATCGGGATGCTCTTTTGATTTTACGACAGACAACGATTGATATTGGTAGGTTGGGTACTTGCGTTGCGACGCACCCCTTGAAGTTTAGCGGATTTAGCTCAGTTGGGAGAGCGCCAGACTGAAGTTGACAGTTTGTTACTGTAATCTGGAGGTCCTGTGTTCGATCCACAGAATTCGCAATATTTTTGTTATGTTTGCCGTTAACTTCCATTACCCATGCATACATACATATATATAATAAATGCAGACATTTAATTTGTACATTTGCATAGTCTTTTGCTGGAGGAATTCCAGGTGCAAATGTCATTATCGCTTGTATTTGTATGTTCTTCAACTTTTTCTCTCAAACGCTTCGTGCTATCACTGCGATGCGATGAGGATAGTGTTTCGTAGTCTGTAAGCAATACGTTTTCGGTCCATGTACATAGTTCTTCAGTGTAAGTGTACAGTCTGTATTCAAGCTTACCCAGCGCCCAGCGCTCCATGATCGAGATATCTTTGGATGGCAAGCCCGTGATGTGGGACCAAGTCTTCATAGAGAAGGTTATGTCCTGGTTAAATTTATGTGCGATTATCAGGCAGCATAGGAACATTCTCTTTGAAGACCGTGCAAATTCAGGGATAGAAGATTGAGGCTCGATGTTTAACACGGATTGGTATAATTTGTGAAAATAGTATGTTGCCAGGAGCATGATGTTCCTGGAACATTTAGATCGTCGAAATATTTCTATGAGGAATGTAGCGATAAAACGCTTAGAATTGTTTATCTTTTCAGTAGAGAAATTGAATGTTAGTGCTGCGAGTAATTTGGATATCTGAAGAATGAGCACCATCGAAGAATTCTTTTGCAGTCTGCCAATTTTATGTAGCGAAACGAGAGACAACGATGGAAGTTTCGATGAGTTAGTGAACGGTGTCTGTTTTCCGCTTAAAAACACTTCTTGCATCACAAAACTATTCTTGGCTTGAACAGCGTTCCTTCAAACAACGGAATAGAAAGTGGGTATCTTAAATGGGTTTTATTTGTTTTAGAAATGAAAAACCTACGACCACCTCAAGTTGAGAGGTAAACTTTTGTAGTTGTGTCAAATACGTACCAGACACTTTCAATAGTAGTGGATGTTAAACTGACAACATAATAACCATCCTCTTGGGAGAATGTGCCATCAAAAACCAAACATGGCACCCTGAACAGACGACAGTGTAAAAACGCTCAATGATACAAAATAAAAACACAAAGATACAGTCTTAGGGGGGGGGGGACAGATAGCCAATAAATCTGAAGCCTTCGCTATAAAAGGCTGTGGGGATACCTTATCAGTTGGAAGTGATTAACGGCTATAGTATCGGCACGGCTGTGTCTTTCGTGTGAAGTAAAAACAAACAGGAATAAATTTGACGAAACCAAACCAAAAATTTAAATTAAAAGAATATAATCGTTGAAAGCTCCTCTTCTTTTACTGTATTTAGCTATTCCTTAATGCTCTTTCTGTTTGATCTACATACATATAATTGTGTATGTACGATATATGCAGAAATAGATTTGCTTATTCAAAAAGGTCTAAAATACAGAACAATAATCGGAAATCAACTGCTTGTTCAGCTCGACATAAATAAGGTGAATGAATGAATATACATACACCTCATATCCACCCACATCTGTTTACACTTATATACATATTGTATTATATTCATTAGTCCATGATTAGTCACTCCCAAACCTTCTTGCCATATGAGTCATGCAAGGTATAACGTCCTCCAGGCGAAAATGTATTGTGTGTCTGGGTTGACGACGCAAGTTAGTTAACAAAGCATCAGAACCGGAGAGATCTCGAAGCCACGCAATAATAAGCATTATATAGGGACGGTGTGACTCTTCTAAATATATTCCTTGAAGGCAAGAGATTGTGGGAGCTGAAACGAAACACAGAACATCGGTTTCGTTGGGGCAACTTTTCTGACTAAATGATAGCTAAAACCGTCTCTTTGTAGGACATCTTTGTTAGTATCCATTATTTTAAGGATTCTATTGTAAATTCTATCATGTAGAATTTCCATTGTAGGCTCTGGACTCTCTTCAGGTTCATATTTTTCAAAACAGTGGCAATGAATCCACGGCAATGTAAAGTCAGCATCAGAAAATGTCGATGTAAGAGTCATTCCGTGACGGGAATATAGCCCAACAAACTCACTGAGAAAGGATAAAGCGCTATCCGGCAGATTCATCACATAATGATGAATGTGTTTCGGTAATATGACGTTTCTAGGCGGGGGCAGTTCGATTTTCCCTGTGGTCTTATTTTTGTATTTCTTTGCGTCGGGAACAACAATCTTACCGGAGGTCTCAGCTATCCATTCCTGCAATAATAATGGACTTTTATTGATGAAATGTTTCCCGTCCAAGTTGTTTGGTTTAACAAATTGCTCAACCTTGTTATCCTTGATGTTTGTGCACATAAAATTATATGACTCAGGGTTTAAATCATTTGCAAGAACAAAAACTTCTTTCTTTCCACCTGGAATAGCAAACGGACCGACACCTGCAAACACATCACAAACGACTTGACCTGGCTTGAACGCTCTTACTAACCTCTCATGCTCGGTGTGTAACCTCGAATTCCAGTATACTTTGCTGAAGTTAAAAGTGAATGAGCAGTTTGATTCTTTTTGGGTAACCAGTAAGTCATCCCTACCAGCTAGCACTTTCATTTCAAACGTCCTAAATTTGGTAGCTATAGAATCAACTTTATCCACAACTGTCTCGATTTGCCGATTTTTATCTAATATCACCTGACCAATCAACGCACCAAATGGTTTGAATTCCTTTCTAAGGTTTAAATGAGCAATATGGCCAGTGACAGTGAAGCCCGACGGCACTTCGTCCAAGTATTCTTCGGGAAGTATGGCCTTCAAAATTTCTTCTGCCTTGTAAAAATCGTAATTCAGTTTATAATCGTAACCTATAACTTCTGCATTGGCGGATCTCAAAAATTCCTGAGCATCCAGGGACAATTGAAGGGCAACATCATCCACACTAGTGACGGAATCTTTCAACAGAATTCCTTTAATAACGTGATTGTCATTAGCGACAGTCTTCTTCTTTAATGGAGGCTCCTGAGCTGCATCTGAATTTTCCTCAGAGGTATTCAATTTAATCACATGGGGAATACGAGGAATCCTAAGAATTTCATCTTTAAAACAGCTAGAGAATACAGAAATGTTCTTTGGATCCGGAAAACTGACAACTACTAAAGGAATTGTCTTGGTGAAGGAGGACTTATCTAATTTAGTCATAGAACGATTCACCCCAGGTAAATAACGTGCCGGTAATGACATCTTGCCTATTAAATTCCTTGCCTTCAGCATAAACCGAATATGTTCCAGAAGCTTTTCATGTTTTAGTTCGCAGACAGAAGCTTTCAACACCGCTGATGAAATGAACTTTTGAAAAATTTTGTAGAGATGAGATTAAACGGCCAGAATATCAAGGACTTCACCAAACTAATAATAGTAATAATAAAGGCCAAAAGGATATTGAAGTTATACAACAATTTGAATGATGAGTGAGGTTATAGTTGTTACAAAACATGATGGCTTCCAGTTTAGTCGTAATAAGTCTATTGATAAACATGGGGAGGATTCTAAATCAGATATTGAAATGGACGCCGACAAAAATGCTTCATCTATAGTTACACCTGGAGAAATGGTTACAGACGATCCGATTTGGATGAGAGGGCATGGGACTTATTTTCTAGAGAATAAAACCTACTCTGCAGTCGTAGGTACGGTTTCTCGTGTAAACCGATTGTTATCTGTTATACCTTGGAAAGGGCGATATTCACCCGAGACTGGTGATCACATTATAGGGCGTATCGTGGAGGTTGGCAATAAAAGGTGGAAGGTGGATATTGGAGGTAAGCAATTTGCTATTCTCATGTTGGGTTCAGTTAATCTTCCAGGTGGGGTTTTGAGAAGGAAATCGGAGAGTGATGAGTTACAAATGAGAAGTTTCTTAAAGGAAGGTGATTTGCTAAACGCAGAAGTTCAGTCATTGTTTGCAGATGGCAGTGCCTCATTACATACAAGGTCTTTAAAATACGGTAAGTTAAGAAATGGAGTATTCATTAATGTTCCAAGCTCCTTGATTGTAAGGAGCAAGAACCATACCCATAATTTGCCAGGGAATGTAACAGTAATACTGGGTGTAAATGGCTTCATATGGCTAAGAAAGACCTCTGAAATGGACTCCTCTAGTAATAGCTATGGAAGTGTGGTAACGGGAAAGAACGCTGCTACAATTTCTGGCATTGCATCGAGCGAAAATACGCCTGGTATTAACAGTGTATCTATTACAAGATTGGAGGAAGAATCTTCATGGGAGATTTATTCAGATAAAAACGATCCAATATCTACCAATTTAAAGAATACGATAGCAAAATATGCTAATGTAATTAAGGCTCTTGCATATTGCGAAATTGGTATAACCGAAACCAGAGTAATTGCAGCGTATGAAGCAAGTACTGCGTATGGTAATATCGGCTCCTTAATTGAGTCTGAAATCATGCAGGCCATTGGCGAAGATGTAATAAACGCTGAGAAAATGAGAGGCAATTCTTAGTTGCTTCTGATAAGTATTCGTTAAACAAAAATTGGAAATTTAGTAATTTGTTTACATAAATTATGTGCACTATTTACATAGAGTGTATGATCATTTTTTCGGTTTCTCAACTGCTTCTTCTGTAGCAAATTGATCTAGTCTGGCCCTTACACCAGATCTGAGATACTTTTCAACAAATCCAACCTCATCCTTTCTCTTCGATTCACCTTTACGCTTTGCCACAATGCACCATGTTGTGCCTAAATGTGTTCTTTTCTCTTCCACAATCTCTAATCCTGAATCATCTAGAATTTCGCCAATGTCCAAATTCCATCTACAACCCCATGTTTCAACACGTTTTACAGCTCTAGCGTCTAGAATCTTGTTGATGAAGTCATAAGTTCCCCTACCATGTTCTAGTAACACAATTCTACCACCAGGCTTTAACAATGTGGCAAAATTTTGTAGTGCCTTGACTGGATCATAATGCGAACATAATCCAAAAGATTGAATAATAGTATCATAATGTATCCTGGCGTTCCCACTTGATACCTTTTCAATACAATTAGTACTATTTTCATCATCCGATTTGGCAACTGGGTCTACAGAGGCCATATCTACCAATTCCTCTGCCTTACCAAGAACAAAAGCAGCCTTCTTGAAATTAGGGAATCTTTCTCGAAACTTCTTGTTCGTGATCTCCATCATCTTTTCTGATGAGTCTAAAAAAGTGATAGAATTGATCTTCGTCGGATCCAAATACTCAACGTTAAGTCCAGTACCGCAAGCAACTTCCAAAACATCTCCTTTACAATGTCTAGTTAACCATTTACGCCGTCTACCCATCATTATAATTTTTGATTCAAAACTAAGATCTTGATCGTAAGTTTCAGCTTTGGCATCAAAAAACTCAGTGGTGTCACGAGGGGGTAAAACATGCTCATTTAATCTGTTTTGGTCATTATTTTCTAAGGAAATTCCATCAAAATTCTCCAAAGTTGAATCTTCCTTTTGCATTCTACGGTATTCATCAAGTTTTAACTTATCCCTAGTCCTTAGTTTACCGCTCAATTCCTTGAGCCTTAATGCCTCATATTCATTGATACAACCAGCATTCGCCTTCTGTGTCAAATTTTCTAGTTCTTTATCTTTATAGTACACTTTTTTCATAAAATGAAAGCCATATAGCAAGAATATAAGGTAGGCTCCAATCATGTACTTAGTCATACCCTTTTTAAACTTCTCAGACCGCGCAATAGCCCCCCAACGTACAATAAGGTCTGACGACTTCATCTGTCGTTCAAGATTTTCTTCCTCTAGCTCACCTTTAGTTTTAACCCTGCGATTTGTAGCAATATATCGTGTAACATTTGCTTGCTTGAGAAGAACAGAACTATTCCTAAATAAAACGGATTGTCCGCTTACCACAGCTGGCAGATGCCATCTCATAGATCCATATATCTTAAACATTTATATAATGTTATAATAAAAGTTCATATGATGGAAACAAATGATTTATATTCGCTTTTATGACTTAAAGAATCTTATATAAGTTCAGTAAATTTATGTTCTCGATGCCTTGACGTTTTCCATATAAATTTTTCACCGAATATCAGCTGCCCTTTACAAACTCAAAGATCAAAAGCATACATAATTATTACGATTGATGGGTTCATTAATAAAATCTAAATACTGCTCAATAAACGTGAAAATATATCAGCTTTAAGTTGTGAAATATACATTTGTATAAAATTCATTCGCATATCATGCTGTCATTTTGAGTTTCCTGACCCTTCGCAAAGGTCGCGGCAACAAGTAAAGGAAAGACAACTGTAGCATCTGCACAAACCTTAACAGATTTTGCTTCTGCTTTGATCTTACCCCAGGAAACGGCTTCGTCTGGATTTGCACCAGCGTCCGAACCATCGAACTCTTGACCAGTATTGATGTAGACTGCGTATTCTGCACCATTTCTCATCAAACATGCATTGGCAATATGGTGTTTAATTAAACCACCACCTAGAATAATCATACCAGCCTTTGAGGCCTGCATAGCCATGGTGTTGATCCGGCGAATATCAGCAACGATGTCCAACCTGAGCTGTTGTGGAGAGGATTTGAATGTGTGGAAGAAAAGCATATCACCAATCGAACCATCAGTAAGAGCGGGACAGAAGACGGGGATTTTGTTTTTGTGAGCCCAATATAATACACTGGATTCATCATTAATCTCTTTACCGAAACGATCACATAGTTTTGATGGGGTCCAGATGGGGCTTGTAATATCTGTATTAGCGTCAAGACACTGTTGGCCCTTTTCTGCAATATATGCTTCCTGTTCCTGTAATAGGGTATCCAAGATAGGCACAATCCACTCTTCAAATTTACAATAGTTGTCATTTGGCACCAACAAATTGCCAATACGATTCATCCCTTTCTCACGTAACATTGAACCCTTAAGAGAAAAGTCCCCTACGTATGTTGGAGCCAAGCATTTTATGAGATCTTCTTCAATGCCGCCGGCCGTAGCAACCACAGCATTGACCATCTTATGTTGAACTAAATACCTTAAAGTGTCACGCAAACCTGAAGATATTAAGTTTGAAGTATAACCCATAAATATAGTAGTTCTTTGATAACCATCATCATCGATGGTGCCTTGACGTTCGTGTTCTTCTAGCTCATCTACGTGTTTACCCTTCCATGCTCTCATCTCCGTGATGATATCACATGCTTTACCTACAGAAGAAGCCTGAAACCCCATAGTTTTCATAGCATTTATCAAATCACTTGCTCTCATATCCATGGCGTTCGGGTTGGAATAATCGATACCCTTAACTTTGACAAAGTCCTCAGGGACAGGTTCAGAATGCTTTAGCACTGCATCATTCAACACGCTGGGAAGCTTCTCAGTAACATATGACATATTAACTGTACAACTAGAGACTATACTCTTTAACCTTTGTTGATGGCCGTTCTTATATTTGTACAATAAACATCCGATGAGGTTGAAAATTTTTCAAAACCTTTTATTGCCAAGACCCTTTTAGCAGTCTATGGCCCCATTTAACGTCCAGTCATGACTTTAGGTGTAAGCACGGGATCCAAGAGCATCTTGTAATATTAAATGGCTCACATAGTTGCTAAAGGTGCTGCTAATTATTTAATTGCATTGAACCATAATGAAGATGTGCTCTACAGGGTCTGCACGAGATATCCAAGCCTTCGAGAAAACAATGCTTATAACATCAAAAACTATGACTACATTATGCAAGTGATACCGTCAGCAATCAGGAAATATATATGTCCAATAGAGCTGGTGGAATTAGATACTGAGATATTCAAGAGGTGCTCTAATGTTCCAATTAAGGCCTGGGACTCATCAAGCGTTGCTTGCTTCAAATTGAAAAATTTGGTACCCAAGGATACAAAACCCATTAAGCTTGACCATTACACTAAATTACACATAGGCAACAAAAAGATAATCTGGGAGTTTAAACCAAAGTGGTTGAGCCAGGATACTGCATACTGTAGGAATTGCACACTGAATAATCTAAGAGGACATTCCATTCCCTATTGTTATGCCCAGTTATTGGAGGATTCCAAGATAGCTGAAGTAATAAATCTGATCTTTAAGGACATTAATGTACCAGAAGAGTTTTTAATTGACCTCAAGGCTTATTTAAGAAGTAACACAAATGTCCTGAAAATAATCTTCATTGTACAGGAACAAGTTGACAAGAGTTTACAAGCATCCGCTGCTGGAGAGTCAATTGACCACTATAGATTATCAATGACATTAAAGGATTTGACCTGTTTCATCGAATGGAAACCCGAGTCTCCTATAGAGGCTAAAATAGTTGATCTTGACCAAAAGCCATCAGATAAACTCGATTGCTGGGCTGAACTTAGAAACCAATTGGAAACATTTCACGACAAAGTTACGCACTAGCTCTACAAAGCTGAACAGTCGACTCTACATAGGTTATCTTCGGGTTCGTAGCATCTCTTATCCATACAAACACGTTCCCACCGTTTAATGAACTAACGCATACCTCAACAGAAGTCCCTCTATATATGATATTGGAATTTTTATACTTTATGCTTTTTATTCCTGATACATTTTCCAATTCAAGCACCTTCATGATCAGCTGCGCTGTGAACGGTCCTTGGACCAATATGTCTCTGTATCCTTCAAAATTTTTACAGTAATTAAGATCCCAGTGAATCCTATGCGTATTTGATGTTAAACAACTGTATTTCATTATATCTACATCAGTAAAAGTAAATCGCACCAATGCATCTGCTTTTACCTCTCTATCGCTTCGCTCACTCGCGAGTGCCGGCTCACTATCAGTATAAACCAACGTACGGAATTCCCGCAACTTTAAGTAGCCCTCAATATCTGTAACATCACGACTCATTCTCAAGAAGTGGTCGTGTCTTATCTTCTTCACGAAAATAATGTTCTCCTGACAAACGTATTCCTTACCATATTCAATGGGTCGAAAGAACTCCAGCGATCCTTGCACCCACATGCGTCTCTTAAAGTTTATATGTCGACCACTGGCATTCCTCGGAGTTAAGTAACTATAGTACCCATCTGAACTCAACCTATGGTCACCTGGATTGAAAAATAGCATATGATCACCACATCCTAAATGATCTTTGACTGTAAGTTGCTGTTTCAGTTGACTACATATAATCTCGTTAAACTTTTCTATCGTCGATGGGCTAACTATGTCTCTAATAGTCTTCAATCTGTGATACATATCGTCCACAGTTTGAAGCAAGATGCAACCAAATGGCCCAATGCCTTTGACCTTTGTGTATTTCGTGGATGTATGGTAGGATTCACCCGTTAATAAACAAATCTAATGCTCAGGGAGAATAGATTCCAAATCAAAAAATGAGACAGGCATCACCCCCACGCAGAAACAACTAAGTTGAAACACGTACTCTGCAAGCTATATACAGAGCAAGGGGCTTACAGCTGAAAAAGCCGAAGAGTAGAATATATACTTCTCTAAGTATTAGAGGGGTAGTTAGGTTGTGAGCTTGTTGACAGATGCAGCAGTCGGATAACACTGAGGAAGTTAACAGTTTCGCTCGATGGCAGAATGATGAATTGGTAAGTAACTGTTTACAATGCCATTCGACGTTTACATTTTTATTAAGAAAGCATCATTGTCGTTGCTGCGGCGGTATATTTTGTTCCTCGTGCACACAGCACTTTGCTTATTATGACAAGCATAGGGTAAAGGTCTTACAGAGATCTGAAGGCAACTTTGAGTTCTCTCCTTACCGAACATGTGACTCCTGCTATGAAAACCTGCTACAAAGAGGTTTGCTATTATCTCAGTGGGGTGGATCTTTAATGAGCATTAATTCAAGAAATCAACTACGAACTGTAAGCAATGTTGGTGATTCCTCATCTTTTATGTCATATTTTAGAAACAATGTTGTTAAGGACGATACTATAAGGGAGACTGTCGCGGAACAAAGCGACCTAAGTAGTACAACGGCATCCGGGAGAGCCTCTAGCGTCGCATCGGAAGAATACAGTCGATGTCCGATATGCAATATTGACTTACGGTCTGTCAGTGAGGACCAATCTGCAGCTCACATACAGAACTGTGTTGAAGAAGCTGCGAATATTCAGCAACATCAGCTGTGCGATTCATCTTATGCGGGTGTAATCCCTAATCGAATCCTGGTTTATTTGATGTCTGAACAATCATTTGATGTTAAAACTGAACTTGTAGAGTGTCCAATTTGTTTTGAAGAGATGGAGTCGGGCCAGAAAGTGGCACGGTTGGAGTGTTTATGTGTGTTTCACTATCGTTGTATTAAAAGTTGGCTAAAGAAAAAGTCCCAGAAAATGAACAGAAGTGGCTGGGCATTGCAGCTTACAAAGAATTTCTGTCCGTTGCACGATGCTATATATTAATATATAGGAATTCTATTTTTGCATATTTGTTTTCTCATAACTGAAATCTTATTCTCATTATGTACTTATGTATAAATGTGATAATTAATATACAATGTAAGTTGGTAATATATGTTACTTAATTTTCGACTTCGCTGAACAAGTCACTGTCTAGATCCTCTGGAACGTCGCTGTATGTACCTTCACTAGATGAGTCGGAATCTATTGATTCCGATATGGAAGTGCCCTTTCCGTTGTTGTCATTCAGTTCACCACCGGCCTCAGAAGCCCCACGAGCTTTCCGTCTCTCCATCTTCCTTTGCTTTTTTGCTTCTTTTGTGGCTTTCTTCCTTGCAATGTTTTGTTCCTGCTCCCTCCTCCTCTGTTCTTTTATTTTCTGTTTCTCAGCATGCTTCTTTTCTAGCGCTTTAATCTCATAATCCGTCTTTTGGATATATTCATGATGCAGAACTTTGCCATTACAAATGCCTTCTTCAATCTTAACTAGATTCAACGTCAATCTTGGGCCGACCTCAGTTAATTTAATGGCCTTTTTTCTTGGGCGAGGATCGTCATCCTTCTGATGAGGGCCCTCATCCTCGTCCAGACCAGTTCCAGGTTCCTCAGCATTGCCCATCTCGGTGTCTTCATCATCCCCATCATTCTTGACCGGAGTTCGCGGATCTCTATGGTGGTTAAACCTCACTTTAGCATCTTCTTTAGTCAGCACATTGACTATAGCATCATCCTCAACCTCAGATTCAGAGGTATAGGCACCTATATCGTGATCTAAAATCAATGATGCAATATCATCTTTTCGGTGCAAGTTTGGCACAGCTTTGTTTAATTTACTCTTGGATTTGTATAACTTCTTCAAGTTCCTCGAAATTTCCACCTCTCGAATGTCGATAGCATAGTGTCTTAGGGAAATTTCACCTGTTTCTTGGTCTTTATTAATCATAAGCACTCGTCTAATGGAAGATAAACGAGTCCTACCAGGATTCAATGGCGGGAAAGTATTTTGAAAGATAGATACAACAACCTTTTCAACGCTAGTCTTGCTCTCATCTCCATTTTTAATATTGAAGCCGTTTAATACTAATAATGGCGGATTCAAAATATCATCCTTATCTAAAGATTTTGGCCTCTTCAAATATTTCTTCAAGTCCTTCCCTAGAGAATAATCCAAAACTTTAAAAGTAACCGTAGGACCTTGTGGAGTTCTAGCAATCTTTAAAGAAACGTTACCAGTTTTTTCAGATTGAGTGAAGATGAACAAATGAGATACCCCCAATGGTCCACACATAACAACAAAATCCTTTAGCTTGTTGGATTTTCTTTCTTTCAACTTCACAGCTGTGTGCGGTTGCATTATAGTACGAAAATCCTTAACCAATTGGTTCAATGAATGGTTTCCCATAGATGTTTGACCAACACGGATAACCATTGATTTCGGGATTTGTTTAATTTCATCTTCAGATGGACTAACATGGGTTCTAGTCTTATGTCTTCTCTTGGCCATTTCAATGTTGATGGTAGTTAGTTTCAGCGATAAACAGATAAAGCTGTCACGATCAGTTTATCTGGTCGTATTGGTCTATGGATATCCACGTTCACCACTAAAATTGTTTGCTCATCGCATCTCTAAAAATTTTCGAAGCTGAATAGTCGTTTCTTTTTCATGCTTACCAAAAGAAAATTGAAATTTTGGGCAAAGCTTGAGATGAGGTTCAAAGCTAAAATGTTAGAAGTTGGAGTTATATTTCAGGTAATAGTAGGATCACCTTTAAATTATACAGCTGCGTAATCATGGCTCAGGTCACCAAGATTTCAAAGAGTGGAAGAAATAAAGAGTTATCTTCTCTGGCTGAAAAGATTAGGAAGAATGCGATAGAGAAGCATCAGCAAGATAAAGAGTCTTATTTAGATAAAGATAAAGAGAACCAAGAGACGTCCGTATCTGGTCCTGATGAAGTATTAGATAATGAAACTACTGAAAATTTTGAGAGTTTTAGAGATTTAGATATAGTCCCTGAGTTAATTGAGGCATGTGAGAACTTGAAGTTCACCAAACCCACCCCAATCCAGAGCAAAGCTATTCCTCCGGCACTTCAAGGTAACGATATTATTGGTTTGGCCCAAACTGGTTCTGGTAAGACTGCGGCATTTGCGATACCTATCTTGAATCAGTTATGGCATGATCAACAGCCGTATTATGCTTGTATCCTAGCTCCCACAAGAGAGTTGGCACAGCAGATCAAAGAAACCTTTGACTCTTTGGGGTCTCTTATGGGTGTGCGCAGCACATGTATAATGGGTGGTATGAATATGATGGACCAAGCTCGTGATTTGATGAGAAAACCTCATATTATTATTGCAACACCTGGTCGTTTAATGGATCATCTAGAAAACACTAAGGGATTTTCTCTTAGAAAATTAAGGTTTTTAGTTATTGACGAGGCTGATAGACTGCTTGATATGGAATTCGGTGCGGTTTTAGATCGTATATTGAAGAATATACCAACCAAGGGTAGAACTACTTATTTATTCTCGGCTACAATGACTTCTAAAATCGACAAGTTGCAAAGGGCTTCCTTAACAAATCCTGTGAAATGTTCAGTTTCTAATAAATATCAGACTGTTGATACACTGATCCAAACTTTAATGGTTGTTCCAGGAGGTCTTAAAAATACATATTTAATTTATTTGTTGAATGAGTTTATTGGAAAAAGTACCATAGTATTCACCAGAACAAAAGCGAATGCTGAAAGAATATCAGGATTGTGTAATCTGCTTGAATTCAGTGCAACAGCTCTGCATGGCGACTTGAATCAAAACCAAAGAACAGGTGCTTTGGACTTATTTAAGGCTGGAAGAAGGTCAATATTGGTTGCCACAGATGTCGCAGCAAGAGGTTTAGATATACCTTCCGTTGATATTGTCATTAATTATGATATTCCAGTTGACTCCAAATCTTACATTCATCGTGTTGGTAGAACTGCAAGAGCTGGTAGATCCGGTAAGTCTATTTCACTGGTTTCCCAATATGACTTGGAGCTTATCTTAAGAATTGAAGACGTATTGGGGAAGAAACTTCCAAAGGAGGATATTAACAAGAACATGATTTTATCTCTAAGAGATTCTGTCGATAAGGCAAATGGTGAAGTTGTGATGGAGTTGAACAGGAGGAATAAAGAGAAGCAGGCGAGAGGTAAGGGTCGGAGAGGTAGAATGGCTTCAAAAGAGAACATGGATAAGGAGGAACAATGATATAACTGCAATGTCTATTTATTAATGAATTTGAAATTAATTATTGTACGTTGGGGGTACTAGTTGTATTGTTATAAGACTCCAGCTCTTTTACAGCATCATCAAATTTCTGCACTGCGAGGTTCACTGAGAAAAGAACAGGTTGTAGGTATGATTCACAAGATGCTACAATTTCAGCTCTAGAATCTGATTGTTCACTCACAGAGTTCAAAAGTTCTTGAAACTTTTGAGTGCATTCCTTTAAGTATTTGTAGAGCTTTTTAACGGTGGGACCATGTTTTGGCTCACCACTTTGAAATTGAATATAGAAATGCTTTAAAAATTCGCAACAAGTGCCGTGTAATATACGGCAGCTTTCTAGCAAATCTGATGGTAAGTTAGAGTCGGCTTCTAGGCCGTTGTTGGCCTGGTTACCTAAAAATGCACCTATAGTAGAGTCAAAATGCAAGTGCCTTGCTTGTTTAGCATTAATCTTCACGGCTTTCAAAACTCGCCTGTTGATTTTCTGATTGGTTTTTGCATTCACGTTACTGACAGCCGTCAGGTCCAGAGTACCTTGAAGTTCAGATGTTATAGACTCAATCTTGCCTTTGATTTCATCCCAATTATTTGATGAAGCAAAATCTGAAGCTCCGCCATTAGATCTATCCGCCGGAGTTCTTTTTCTTAAATATATTTCCTTATAATCAGTCTTTTCAGCCTCTTCTAAATCGCTAAATAATATTTCTTCCCTTTCTTCCTTATCCAAATCTTCTAATTGTAAATTCACCCTTGAATATTCATTTTCTAATGATTTAATCATTTTTTCACTTAACCTGTTCATTCCTTTCAATATATCAACGGCACCATCATTATTTCCATTGGGATCAGTACCTGGCAGCATAGTGAAATGAGGCCTATTACCACGTTTTTCGGGATCATCGTTTAGATTTCCTTCCAAATCTATTATCTTCTTAACTGGGTGTAGAAGCATCTCATCATCACGACGATCAAATTCCTGATCAAGAGTCAAATAACGATCAATAATCATATCACCTCTATCGTTCTGCATTATCCTTTCGCCTCTCAACTTACGGAAAAGCTTTGAAGAAAAGAATCGAGCCCAAAATTCTTGTTCCTTGAAGTTTTTGGGTACATTATCATCATATGCCTTTTTTACAATCGGATAATTCTGAAATATGGTGAGAATCTTCTCTCTGGAAACACTAACATTAACTTTGTTATCCGACGATGCAACAGGCTTGATGGTAGAAAGAACATTATATGGACCTATCTTTTGTGAAGTTGTCAATGCAAATGCTCGAAGCAGCGGAATTCTCGTAGACCAAAACTCCTGCGGAGGAAGCCCTGCCTTAATAACAGCTTCCTGAAAAGTTTTCATTAGGTTTCTATTTTCCCTTAACAAAGATTGTTGCAACTTCAAGTTTGTTAAAAGCTTCTCTTGTGATAAAGAATCATCCAATGAAGTAGTGTTGATTAATGAATCCTCTTGAGAGGTTACCGGTGCATAAAATTCCTCCTTTCGCTTCTTTTCTTCAAATACATCCTCATCTTTATACCGTGCAATAATATGCTGTAATGTTTCTTTGATATTATCCATCACAATCCTATTATTAAATGAAAACTTATGCACAACAGGCTTGGGAGGCACTTCATTTCCCTCGCTATCTTTAATCTTCTTGGTTTCATCAACCTTAGCAACTAACCTCAACATCATCTTGTCACTACTTGCTGGCGTCGCTTGGAATTTGTTAATTGTATTAAGGAGGACAGTATGTGATTTATCCCCATCTGTAGACCTCCACGTCAGAACTGCAGGGCTCGCCTCCTCATCAATAGTGAGCATCCCGCTAACCTTCTTGAATACAGCAGCACCGCTATGAGACATTATACAATGTTAGCTGAATCCTTCAGTCTAGCTATTTCTAGTTTAATTATTCAAAGATCAAATAATACAATTCCAGCTAAAATAATCTTGCTATAATTTTTTAGAACAGAAGAACAGAACCTAACAAAGGAACAATAATCTACTTTGAAGGAGTGAACCTCCCCTTCCACCCCTTAACTAAACATTGAATTAATGCATTGGTATCCATTACATTATACTAATGTGTTTACTGAGTTGTGTCACGTGACAATTTCAGCTTAACGTTATTCAACGTTAAAAAATTTTTTTGCTTGAAAAGTTTGATTCAGGATAATAAGCCAGAACCAATACTTTTGATACAGGAGTAGATCCTTCACCATTCAAAATACTGACGAGATATGCTTTCTCCAATAATTGGTATTGCTTTTGGTAATACATCTTCTTCCATTGCGTATATTAACCCCAAACAAGATGTGGACGTAATTGCGAATCCCGATGGTGAACGTTCTATTCCATCCTGTCTTTCATATGTTGGTAATGATGAATATCACGGTGGTCAAGCCTTACAACAATTGATTAGAAATCCAAACAACACTATTGTGAACTTCCGTGATTTTATTGGACTACCATTTAATCAGTGTGATGTTAGTAGGTGTTCTATTGGTGCTCCTGTTGTCGATGTTGATGGTAAAGCTGGTTTTATAATTTCAAGAAGTGAAGGAAAGAAAGAGCACTTGACTGTTGATGAGGTTGTATCTAGACACTTGAAAAATTTGAAAGATGCGGCGGAAGATTATATTGGACAGAAGATTGAGAAAACTGTGATCACTATCCCAACCAACTTTTTGGATGTTCAAAAGAAGGCCATGACCAAGGCAGCTGCTAAAATTGGGTTAGAAGTTGTTCAGTATATTTACGAACCTTCAGCTGCTTTATTAGCACATACTGAACAATTTCCATTTGGAGATGATGTCAATGTTGTTGTTGCAGACTTCGGAGGTGTTAGATCAGATGCAGCTGTCGTTGCTATTCGTAACGGCATGTTCACTTTATTGGCCACAGAACACGATTCAAACTTGGGTGGTGTCAATTTAGACACTGAGCTTGTTGAATTTTTTGCCAAGGATTTTGAGAGCAAATATAAGTGTAACCCAAGAAGCAATACCAGGTCTATGGCAAAGTTGAGAGCCAGTTCTCAAATTACGAAGAAAACCCTATCCAATGCAACTACAGCCACTATCTCAATCGATTCTTTGGCTGATGGTTATGACTATCACTTGTCTATTAACAGGATGAGATACGAATTGGTAGCTAACAAAGTCTTCTCTGAGCTATCCCAATTCGTTCAGCATGTTATTACTAAGGCAAACATGGATCCTTTGGATATTGATGCTATATTATTAGTCGGTGGGACATCCTTCAGTCCTAAATTAATTAGCAATTTAGAATTCCTATTTCCCTCAAGTGTACAGATTTTAGGCCCACAACTAAAGACGGCATTTAACAATCCAAATGAATTATTGGCGTCTGGTGCAGCCCTTCAAGCGGAATTGGTTTCAAATTACGACGCAGACGAACTGGCTCAGGCTATGGAGCCAATTGTAATTAACACTCAGCATTTATCTAAAGATATTGGATTCGTCGACGCTGAAGGGAATTTTGTGTCTGTGCTCATGGCAGAGACTTCGTATCCAGTCAAGAAAACCGTGCTCATGACGGAAGCTACTGGTGATTTACTAGTCTCAATTTGCGAGGCTGACACCGCTATCAGAGAAACAGTTTCAGAAGCTGCAGTAACTAATAAAAAAGGTACTGAGAGTGATAAAGAAGACGATGAAAGTGACTGGAGTGATGATGAACCTGAAGTTATAAGACAAAAAAGCTATGTTTTGGGGACTAAGCTAATGGAACTAGGTATCAAAAACGTTCAGGGTGTAGAAATATCCTTCGTAATCAACAAAGATGGGCTCTTAACTGTTACCGTTAGAGATTTAAATTCTAGCAACTTAGTTAAAGGGTCATTGTAGGCAAATTCATATCAGTTTTAAGCACATAGTAAATATCTTTCTGTCTATTGATTTATTATCATTAATTAACCCCCATATACGTACAGTTGTGTCGTCAATCCAAATGCAGAAAAAACGTTCCAAGGAATATTTTCCGAAACTTTTCATTGATAATCCATTTGAAGATTCAACTAGGATATTATATATATACATGTCTATATAATTCTCTTTATAAAAAGACTTCCACAAGTTCTAAACAACAACATAGTATGATGGCATCCAAGCAAACGGTACATATTCTTGGCTTTGGTTCAATTGGATCGATAATTGGTGTTCATTTGCAGAATGCTTCCTCTGAAATAAGTATAGTGCCAATATTTAGATCTGTTGAAAGACTGAGACAATTTCAAATTGAACAGAATTCTGAGGTAACTCTTCGTTTAATGTACAAAGAGGGTAATCCGATAATAAAGCAATCATTTCCAATTGCCACAACATCGGAATTTAAAAATGTGGATAATGGGCGTAAGTCGATTGACAACTTAATTGTTACCTGTAAGGCACCTGAAGTCAATGATGCACTAACCAGATTGCTACCTTTTATACATAATGATACAAATATTCTGTTGTTGCAGAATGGTCTGGGGGTATGGGAACAATTAAAGAAATCTTGCTTTAATACTATCAAGCCTAATGTTTTTCGAGGTATAACATACCACGGGGCATATAAGGAGAATAATTTAAGCAGCATCGTCAATCATTCAGGCTTTGGAAACTGTCAATTTGCCAGGCTACCATGGAACGAAGCCGACTCTATACAAAGAATAAATGAGGTCAATCGCGACATAACTGAGAACTCATTCGTTAGATTGTTCTTAAATTCTGGAAAGTCACTAAACGTTACATACCTGTCGTACCAGGAAACTGTTTTTCAAGCAACTAGAGAAATTCCTTCTCAACGCTTGTGCTAACCCAATGACTGCCATTTTGGATTGTAAAAATGGTGAGCTCCAAGAGGTATTCAGACCGATGTTTACAGATATAATCGAGGAGAGCCTAAAGGTATTGGAGATAGCCTACAAACCTCTATTCCATTATGACAACGGCAGCGCTCCTGATCTACCAAAAATATCAGTTAAGTCAATCATGAACACTAAAAGTCTTGTAGACAACGTAATTTCCATCTGTTGTGGAATCGTTGCCTCCAACTATACGTCTATGAGGCAAGACTGCATAAATTTGAGGGATACGGAAATTGATTACATAAACGGTTACATTGTCAATCTCTGTGATTTACACGACCTTCCACGTGAATATTGTAAGATAAACTCGACAATACAGAACCTAATACATCTAAAACTACATGTACAAAGATCCCAAGCCGCAAAAACACTATCGGAGAAGAACTAAACCTCCTTTCTGGACGGTTATTGTTACCTTACTTTTAAATATGCTATATATCACTCGTATGTACGGATCCCCAAAAGCGCTTTTCAGAGCGTTGGTGACAGATGATATGCAAATTATGTAATCAACTGTCTACACTGCGAAGCGCTGCAAGCCATGTGTACAAACTTTCATGGAAGAAGCCCCAGCACGTTTCTCAACAATCCTTCCGAGCATTAATTAAAACCCCCCCTCCTATACAACCCCACCCCTTCCACCTCCCTATATACCTACTCTAACCCATGTTCTGTTCTTCCACCTCATTCGACCTCTGCGTGAGTTCACCCTTGCATGACGCTAATTTAATTTTTTGCAGACCAACTGACTTTTTCAGCGTCGTTACCAAATCTTTGAATGTGCGCCACTGCACATTTAATTAAGCCACAAATAACTCCACTTCCTGGCACGCCAGCAAAGGACAACCCCGCAAGAACCATCCCAGTTCAAAAAATCCTCTATCACCTCTCTGCTAGCTCGGAACCTCAATCTTGTCTACTTGGCCTACTAAGAATCACAGCATACGGCCTTACAGGCCCGGTTAACCTCCCTCGAAAACTCGAAGTCTTTTGTTTGCCGAGCGAGACCTGGTGTCAGTAACTGCTGCATTATATATATTATTATTATTCTTCAATGAACCACCGCCCTTCGACCTTTTTAACAGTTGCCCAAAGGCATTGTTCAAACCTTATATATATCTAAAATATCTTATTGTAATTTTTGCTTATTTCCTCCACCAGCCTGGACATCCTCAGGTACTATCTGAAGTTCTTAGAACAACTCTTCAGACTCTAGTCGTTGACGTCGTTGTTGTAGAAAATGAGAATCTCCTCAAAAAAGGAAAAAAATTTGATAGCAACAAGTAAAATAAAAACTCCTAATAAAACGCACACACTTACGTACAAAGAGTAGGTTTAGAGGCCTGGAAAAGAAGGAACAGAAGCACAGTATCGGTACCAATCTTCTTTGATCGCGATTGTGATTATTTTTATAAAAGTTAATTTTTGTTTTCGGGCTTTTTTTTCGTCGAAAAAGGACGGGTTGGATTACGTTTAGTTGTATTCATTATTAAATAGTCTTTCCAATCATTTCACCGGTAACAGCTTCTACAAGGATTCAACCAAGGAAGACGGATATAAAGAGTATAGGAATTAAATCTGGAGACGTGCAGGTTAGTGTTCGCTTAGGGGTGAAAAATCGGAAGCGATAGCCAGCAGCGTAGTAGCATAGAACACTGACACCTATGGAGAGCTCTGCCACCGCTGCCATTGTTGGTAGTAGTCCAGAGGCAACGAGCCGTGGTTTGTCAAGTATTGGGAATGAGCTAAAGCTGCAATCCGAGGCGATATCGGCGCTTACTGATAAGTTGAAAGAACTGGAGTCTATATTGCCAGAGAATGACGATACCGTATCACAAACAATTAACACCTTGACATTCACGGTCAAAAATCTGGCCCACAACCAAAGAGCCCTAGAGACAAAATTAGATGATTTGCTGAAAAATCAAATCAATACAGATGTTGCAATAAATGAAATCTCTGGAAGATTGGAGAGTCTAATGGGCATCTTCAACAATAACGGTTCTAATCTTGGACTGGTTGTCAATCATCAGGCATCATCTTCATCGATGTCGGGTCATCAAAGTGTTCCATCCACATCAAGAGGCCCTGGTAGACCTAAAAAGAACCAAACATTTGTCACTACAAATTTACCGAATGGAGCTTCGTATTCTAGAATTCAGTTACCTATGAACAATATCAACATTCCAAAGAGTAGGCGACACTTTACAGACCCAAACCAGGCATCTTTGAAAAAGGAGGCCAGTTCTACACAGTTGGCAGTGCAGGAACCTACCCCTCAACCACCAAGGAGGAGAGGTAGGCCCCCAAAAAATAGAAAGAACATTGCTAGCGCTGCCGCTAACATGGCTAACGTCAGTACGGCGGTAGTAACCAATAATAATAGTAATAATAGTAACGGCGGTAGTTCCTTGAAAAGAGACGGGTCAGATTTAGATCAAGAAATCGAGGAAGCTTCCAAGAGGTTAGAACACCAAGAGCCTTCTACGAGAGGTCGTAGATCTTCTGCATTATCTTCAGCTTCAGCTAATTCGATAAGAGAAAATAAAAGAAGGTCCACAAGGGCCAGACGTCAAAAGAATTTTTATGATGAAGAATCTGAGGAGTCGGAGAATATTAGCAATAGTGAAGGAGATTCTCATGAATCAGATGATGATAAAGATGAAAGCGAACACAGTCATGATGATGCTCTGTATGAAGAAGTTTCAGGCAAAAGAGCCTATCACAGAGCTCACAAAATTAAAGATAAGGAAAAAGTCAAAACTGAGGAAGAGGACGACGACGACATTTCAGAAAGTCCTGGTGCGGTAAGTAAGACAAGAAGGCAGATTGAACTGGAACGTAGACGTGATCCTCGTGAAAAAATGCTGGTATCTATGAAATACAGCGATCGTGAGAAAGCCAAATCGTTTATGGAATCAAACAAGGATTTACTGAAAGCTATGAAAGAAGAAGAAAGGAAGAAACGAATGACTGCTATAAATTATGAACCCATATTTAATAATTCGTTGCAACAGACGATACGTCAAGTCCAAAATAGTGCTGCTGGTATACCACCCCCATTATCATCATCTACCCAGATACCATTACCACAAAGTTCTGATTCAAATAGAACTATCACTGCAGATGCTAGTACTCTTTCTATTCCAAATTCGGAACCACGCAGGATGGGTATTCTATCTATGCTAAATTCTCACGAGCCTTCTTTGAACCACTCCACCAATGGTCAGCAGGCAGATGCTCCTAGCGGTCTAGCTACTTCAACCACACCAGTGAAATCTCCATCAGCCAATAAAAGGGGTATGACTGAAACAGACTCTCTTATTAATACTCCTATAAAACGATCCAAGAATTCTCCTTCTAGTAGCACAACTAGCACCACAGCCGCACCTTCTGCTCCCGCGTCAGGATACACGGCTAGTTATACAACGATGACTACCACGATGACACCATCTTCGGACATAAACAAGAATAATACACAGGTATCTGTTCGGGGACGGCCTTCTAACGCAACAAACGGATCTGACAATTCTGCAGCGTTGTTAATGGCTTCGCCAATAGAACTGGTCTGTAAAGATGGATATTTTTATCGTCGCAATGATTTAACCACAGCAATAACAACTGGTAATTATTTAGGAATGAAATTCAAGAATAAAGAAGAGGAACTAATTAAGATGACGATGCATGAGGAAGACTATGCAGAATTAACTAGGCAGGATCGCATCAATGCATATTTCATGAAGCCGGACATTGATGTTGAAACTGAGTATGCATGCCAAGTCCTATCCAATGTTACTCTGACTGAAAAATATGTCAACAGTTTGGAGTATTTTTTGATGGAATTTCGCTGGGAAAACCGATTGGTGAGCCTTGGTTTGAAATTGCGCGAGTCTAAAAGAACTTGGCAAAGGCGCAAGGCCTTATTTGCATTATTTGAATTCTGGAGGGATAAATCTAGGGAAAAAAGAGGATTTCCAAATTTTACCATTTTGCACGCAGTTAAGGAAATGGAAAACTACAGAGTTTTTATTAATAGATCAGTATCGTGGTTTTATAACCATATCACTTTGTTGAAAATGATATTATTTGATCTTTGCGACAACACGGACACCCAATGGCGGGAGTGGATGTTTCCAAAGGGTTGTTCTATACCCGCAGAAAATGGTGACGTTAGTGGTATCACTAAATATAACATCAACCAATTTATTGATAGTATGTTAACCCTAGACTTCTTGGAAGATGGTACCGAAAACCTACATACGAAGAGTTCAGCCGCTTGAAAACTTGGAAAGAAACGTTGGAGCTAGACTAACATAATACCAAACTTTACTTAGAACATACTTATAATGTAATATAACTTACTTCGATTTCCGAATCAATTGGGTTAACGGCATATAAAGTCATCTCGATACTCTACATAAATCCTTCTAAATATTTCCGGTGGATCGATCACCAACAACGTTTATAATTTTTACAATTTTTTTCGGAACAAATTTGGGAAGCCATTCAGAAGTTAATAAAGCTAACGCATATATAACCTTATCTCTTTCAATTCCAGATTGTTCAATAACGTCTTATTAGCTATATGTTAGTAGACTTAAATGTACCGTGGCCTCAAAAGTCCTACGAGGTCAAGCCGACAGCGCTTGAAATCGATCAGTTAAAAAAGACCTTAATAACTCTGCATACACTGGGATATACTCATGTTGTACTTAACTTCACAGTGCCACATAATACCAAATTTCCTAAAGATAATGGGCAACTAAACCCGATTAAAGTTAGTCTATTACAAGATGTGATTTCATTGACCAGGATCAAGATATACACAAGAATTACAGTGGTGGTTGACGATCCATCTAAAGGTCAATCTTTAACGAAGGTCTCATCACAATTTGACATTGTAGCTGCAATGCCTATCAGTGAGAAGGGCCTCACACTAGCAACCACCAACCTCGATATCGATTTACTCACCTTTGAATATGGTAACAGACTGCCTGCATTTTTGAAGCACAAGAACATATGTAGCTGCGTAAACGGTGGGGTGAAGTTGGAAATTGTTTATGCAAATGCTCTCAGAGACATGCAGACCAAAAGACAATTCATCATAAATGCTAAGAATGTGATCCGGGCATCTAGATCTCGAGGGATTGTCGTTAGCAGCGGCGCAGAATCTCCCTTGGAATGCAGGAACGTACTCGGCGTGTCCAGCGTTATCAAGTTCATGGGATTAAGGAGTGACAGATGCAGTAAAGCGATGACTGAACTTGCCAGTCTTGTTTTACTAAACGGCAGACTCAGAAACAAGAGTCATAAACAAACTGTCGTGGTGGGGGGTGCAGGTAACACTGACATCGTCAACGATGTTCTAGGGATAGACAGCAAAAGTCTTATTAAGGTCGTAAAACGCCGTCGCAGTCAAGAGGGAGACCCTTTCAACAGCGATCACACCGACCATACCGAGGACCACTCTTGCATGAAAGCAACCAAGAAGACTAGACACATGACATAGCTGTCCCTATCTCTCCCTCTATATACCCTACATATCACAATTATAACTTTCCTAAGCTGGACTTCGAGTACAACTTGGGAAACTCATTAACGGGTTTGCTATCTAGCGTCACGGTATCCTGTTACCGATTGGAAGCTTCCTTCCACAAAGGTCTGCCGCTATAATACCTACCTTCAATCACTATTATACCGCCTCTTATTCCTTGGACCATAATCCTCCTTCGGGTTTTAAGCATCTTATAATCGCTTCCCTTCTTTCGGCTGTATGCAGCCTCCACTGTACAACGGTTCCTTTGAACCCCACACACTTCTCGCGCGCCCGTTTATTGTGTTCGAGAAAACGCGCATCTTCTTCGAGCCATATGCAGACACAAATATGGGCAGCGGTACAACTTCTCATCCTTTACTGCGTAAGCATAGCTTTTCCGCTTACCCATTGTTGTAGTTGCTGACAAGGTCGACATCCTTACCTTGGCGACCTCCAATGGCACGCCATATGGCCAACTACCACCGCTATGAGAAAGTACAAAACACATATCTAACGTACATATAATATACATAAGCATTGATTCCGTGCCGTTTCTAGGCAAGAAACGCGTCGCGTGTTAGGCAGTTGCCCAATTGAGGAAAGCTTTGTTAGAGGAAATATCTAAATTGGGTGCATGCATCGTATTTCGCGTATCTTGGAGTGTATAGCGATGAATTGCTGTGGAGCAGCTTTAGTGTTTTAGGTGAAAAGTGAAAACGGTTAATTAGCATAACTATAAGCGTGAAATTCTGCATTCTGCAGTTTCTGTCATTGTGCAGAAGTCTCCTGTCTTTATCGGATTGCTGGAATACCTAGATGATATATATGTAAGTACCTCTAAGTATATTTAAGGTAGTTCGTGTAGCAGGGCGTCTGGTATTCTAAAGTGTAAATCCGGAAAAGTGTGATCATCATAGTCTTATCACCTCCTATTGGCACACTGGATTTTAAGATCTAGAGAAAGTTAGAAAGCAATTCATTAGAAAGAGGATACTTTAATTAATCGAGCGGACGCACAAAGCTGAGAATGACCACACAGTACAACAATCTGCCCCAAATCAAATCTATTTGGATTGATGAGGATGAGGAGGCAGAGAAATTGTATGGGCTGCAGGCTCAGCAGATGATGGACTCTGATGAGGAGGAGCAGTTTGGAGTTGTGACTCTGAACAGTAAGAAGCCCATTCTGGAGAATAAACAAAATATTGAATTACCTCCTCTTCCACCCTCTGCGTATGAGTTGAAGAAGTCTAAATCTGCGTTGAATCTGATCAAAAAGAAGAACAAGTTGATGAAGTTATTTAAGAATAAGAACACGA
This sequence comes from Eremothecium cymbalariae DBVPG#7215, assembly GCF_000235365.1. Classification (NCBI taxonomy): domain Eukaryota; kingdom Fungi; phylum Ascomycota; class Saccharomycetes; order Saccharomycetales; family Saccharomycetaceae; genus Eremothecium; species Eremothecium cymbalariae. The sequence continues at coordinate 400,174 of NC_016451.1, read as the reverse complement.
AGGATTCAGCGACTAACGCTGGTGGGGGGATAAATATATCAGTGCCTTTTGCTTTCCAACACATCAGTCACGCTAATGGCAAGAACATGTTTGGCCCTGAAGAAGTTACTGGAGTTGTAAGTGGCAACCGTGATTCGCATCAGGCAACAGAACAGAGGCATTTCAGCAAGGCATTTGTTACAGATGCCCTTCCCTCATCAACAGCTACTTCACCGCTGGAGGAAGCTAATCGTTCTCGCAGAAGTATATCTTCATCTCTCTCAGTTAGGTCCTCTAATCGGTTATCCAGAGTATCTACTTCGATGAGCACATCTAGGGTATTATCAACATCAACAATGGCCACGTCTATGTTGATTGATACACATTCTTCACGCCCACTCGAAAAACTCAGTAGTTTAGAGAAGGTTCATTTAGAACAGAAGGCTAATAGACCCAGAACTGAAAGCTCTGTTTCAATTGGTGATATTAAGAATTACAACTTTCCTACACTTCTGGAGGAATGTATAATGGCAGATCTTCAAACTCCAGATAAAACGGTAAAAGATCAAGACAAATTCGTTTGGGATACTTGTGAGAACGCACACACACTTACAGAACAAATGTTGCTGGAGCAATTCGATTTCTGTACAATTCATAGTCCAGTTAGCCCTCAAAGGAGAAAATCAGATTCTTTATTAACTCCAGTTTTAAATATACAGGATACTTTTGAAGAAATAAGGACGCCAATTGAAAGACGGTCTGTGGACGATGATTTACTTTATTACCATCAGCATAGCGAATCGGAATCCACCACTACTTGCCGTTCAAGAAGTTTTTCATTCGTTAAAGGATCTCCAAAGCTAAACCATAACGCTTTAAAGGACAAAGATAGAGAATCGCACATGCTATAAGGCGGTAGTGCATTTACAATTCATAGACACTCAGTTTTAGAAACACCATATTTTTCAGTTTTTTGTTGATTTAAAACTTGTTTTTGTTTTATTCATTTGATTCATTTATTGTACACACTCGTTACACGGACAGATTACCCTTCATAAATGACCCTATTTTACACACACTCAGTTATTTTGTATGTATGTTTATTTAGATAATATTACTACTATCATCATGCTTGTATGCATCACCAGAAGGTTATCGAATATTCGATATACCTGCTGACTTTTCATATCCATCTAAGCAATCCAGCAGCGCTTTCCTACAATTGACTAGTTCTGAAATTAACGGAATGCATCGCTGAAACGCAGATTGGCTTTGTCGTAACGAACTGGGCACAGATAGAAGGCCACCAAACATATATATAGGATCTTTTGGTTTAAGGTTTCGTTCAATCTCCGGTTGTCTTAGAATTCCCTCAGATCTGTTTCGCAATACATTCTCAGTATTTGTTGGCATATCACTGGCACCTTTCTTATCATTGGAATCGTTCGATACTTGATCTATAGAAAAAGTGCCATCTTGTTTAATATCGACGAGTTTCGTTCCTGGGTACGTAGCATCCCAATAGTCTTGGCCGTAGTATCCTCGAATTGCATCTTTATTATGGTAGTTGGCCCTGCTTAGGTTATAATATCCCATTGAAAGATACTGCTGTAGCTGGTCTAATAACGTATCATACTTCGCCAATAGGCTAACAAGTTGATCATAATGTTTGTCATGCATTGATTCTGTTTGAGTAACTCTCTTGCTGTATGCACGAAATGTTGAAGGTTTTTTGAATTGTAAAAGTTCCGCTTATTCTTCTTTAACTCGTGATCTTTTCGCTAGATGAAGTCAATTCACCTGGACAGCTAACGACAAGTGAGATGACTGATAGATTAACTCAACTCCAGCAATGTTTGGATCAAATAATGGAACAGTTTGGTTCTGCCATTAATTATGTTGACCGTAATCACGATTTTGAACCACACAATGAGCTGGAGGACAAACATACAGATCCGCAAGCTACTATAGCTACCCAAGAAGATTTTGACAGAAATATTGACGAGTTGACCACTGATATGATATTGAAAACACGGCAAATTATCAAACTTATAGATTCTCTTCCCGGTGTGGACGTATCAGCTGAGGAACAGTTGCATAGAATCGATGCATTACAGAAAAAACTGGTTAGTGTTGAAGAAGCGAAGATTGAGGCTATAAAGCGTAAAGATACACTGATGAAAAATGTGGAAGAACTTATTGGTGAGTTAGCTAAGGGGATCGCTAATTCCAGGAGATTGAACGATGCCCAATCATAAATATTTAGGGTCAATATTTACAATATAGAAGATTACCTATTAAAATACGCTTCCACTCTGTCCAATATAGCCTGCAAAATGTTTAAAGCTTGAAATATGGTGAACATTAATGCAGGTAGATATTGTGATATGTGTAAATTTTGATGTCTTGAATACGCAAAGGTGATAAAATGGATATACCAGCCAGATATCCATTCAAATGAATTTTCATCAAATAAAACTGAAGTTAATGTCTTGGGTTTGGATTTTGAATCAGTGTCCCAAGGTTTCCAAGTCAGCCATTTATAAAGAAACAGAATGATGGAAAAAATCATACTAATATATCCCAATCCCCAAATGAAGTTGTGTGCGGAATCCATTGTCATGTACCACGTCCAAGATTTGAATGGGACGTCACCTTTTAGATCAAAATTTTTAATATAATAGTCATACTTATGCTGAGCTTGCAGATATTCTAGGAACATATCAGAGAATTGATACTTGTTGATTTCTAATAGCTTGTTATCTTTGTATTTTGAAGATGATTCAACGTAAAATAAGGTCAGACTATGAGCTGGTGACTCCACACAGATTACTTCTTGCAGAAAATGCTCCAAGTCAGGTAGTCTGACTTCATGGCTTAAGAGAGAACAACTTTGACCCTTATTGAACAATTCAAATTCATTTATCAAAGGCTTCACATTCTCTTGAAAACTGCCATTTTCTAAAATAATACGCCACGTTTCGTCTGCCATACCAACATAATCCACATCGCCTGTACAGGAAACTTCTAGATCATAATCATGTTTGCTAATTGGTGGTTGTGCTGCTGAAGCACGCAATAATTTCCCGCTATTCTTGTGCCTCAATCTAATCCAATCTCCGTTTTTCACAGCTTCAAAAGAATTTAACATACTTTCCCGGTCATCTCCTTCCCCTGGCTCTATGATCCATTCGGTATCAGGGTCTTGATACTCATATAGCGTTACTTGCAGACCTTCAGAGTCCGCAGCATGTGTTAAGTTATGGGAGTGCAGATTTCCTTTTAATGATGAACTATGACGAATTGTAACAGTACTGCCATAATACACGGCGTCTGGTTGTTCCGAAATTACGTTATTCAATTGTGATTGGAAACGGCTCGAAACAAGAGGGACGTATTCGGAATTCTGTCTAATGACATGGAAATGATTGTAATAAACAAACAAGAAAAACACTGATGGAATCAATATTAGTGTGACCCTCGAAAACACATGTTTCCAGATAGCACGAGGTGACAATTCAATATCTCCAACTATTTCAAACAATTGAAATGCCGTTAAAACTAAAATCCATATCCAAGTACTGAATCCAATAAATTTAGTGCTAATTGTGACACCAATGCAAATACACATAGAAAGCAATATTGAAACCCACTCTGTAGTGAACTCCTTAGCTATTTTTAAACTTTTCCAACAGTATATCACTAATGTGATAAAAAATAACTGGTATATGTCCAAAGATACCTTATAGACTTCATCCCGAAATGGTACCACTAACACTAACCCCAAAGCCCCTAAACACGACAATATACGATTCATGCCTGACTTTCTTAAAATCATGGAGACTAACTGAACAATAAAACACCCTAAAAGAAGAGAAAGCCGCCTCATCGTCATCAATTCAAATTTTGAAAGCGCAAGGAGTAGAATAGCAAATGGTGGATTGGACGTCAGATAAAACTTGCCCTTCCGACAGTACGTGACAGCCTCCAAGATATCCATCTCTTTAGCCGTCACTTCACAGTCAAACAACCCATTAAACCGGTTATTGAATACCAGTGATATAATATACCAACCAACAGGGGCGTACATAAATAATTTGTCCCACGACCTCAGTTGAAAAATATCAAGCTCGTTGTACAATGTTCTGGGAACATACGCCCTGAACGCGCCATTCTTGCTAACGATCTCATTGAACCTGGTAATCCTGCGAGTCATTAAGCAATGTCTATTTAAGCTCCGTAGCCCTTTAAACTCCACCAGATCTTCGTCCTTTTCTACTCCTCTTTAACTTCCTTCACAGTATGGAAGACCACTTTAATTAATAGATTCTCCTATCAGAACACGATTTAAGTAATTATGTCACGTGATCATTCACCGTAATATCTAGATGATAAGCACTAAAAGTACATTAGCATTGATTCATTCATGGCTATAATGATGAAGTCGGTTTATCGAACATAACTGATGTATTACTTTAGAATTGAACTTCCGTGTTATCATGGCTTAGAAGAAACTTCAGTGTCAGACACAAAAGTTTACCACTTTCATATCCGTTAAACAGCGATCAGAAGGCAAAATAAAGCAAGGTTAAATACGGTGATAGGTCCAAACAGTCTCAAGAGAGCCATTAACTAGTAAATAATGTTTTCAGTGCCTCATTTTGATGATATGGAGGAGTTGTACTCTGCCTATAGACCGATTACACCGTCGTTCTCTAATAGCCGCCCAAGTAACTCTGAGCGAATGAGGTATTCGACTCAGCCTACTGATCGTCTCCCAATTCATGATTTTAGACGAGATTCGCTTGAGTTATATGGGTTAAAGCCTAAAAATTATTCTATGGAGGATATCAAGAGTGATCAGGAGGAGCTGGTAAATGAAAGTAGTGAATCGGCGAGCGGGCCTCTGCAGCCTAAATGGAAGGACTGGATTTTAGAAAGACGAAATGGGATTGATGAGTTGGAACGACAGCTTGATGATTTTAAGATTAAGGGAGTTGGGCATATTACACAAGACATGTCACAAGATATGGAGCAGAAATACAGTGCTTTTAATCCTTCAGATGGGCATGAGGGTAGCTCATTCCTACAAAAAGGGGAGGAACACGGCACGCTAGCGCATGATGACATATTGAGTAACATGAATAATAATATTCATAAATCGCGGTGGACAGCGGATAGAATTAGAACAAATATTGATAAGCTTTTCACCGAAAATGCGGAGCTGCTTCATTCCAACCAAGGGCTCCCGGGCACCTTTCCACGAGATATTGTCTATTTACCCATACCGGTTAATTCGGAAGAACAAGAGAGCAGATCAACTAAAGATGAATATGAGGAGCATATTGGACCGATAAAATATTTAAGTCATATTATAGTGGTTCCTGCAATGGCGAAGTTTTTATCGTTTATCATATTTCATCTAGTGTCATTACCTCGGCACGATTATGCTTTTTCGACTATATCTGCAGAGTGTACTCAACTGATAATGGGGTTGGATAAGGTTATTACAGGTTTAGGTGGATTATTTGCTGCTCATCAGTGCCTAGATTATATTATTACTTTCCCACTAGCATGCCATACTCGTTATCATCTCTTAAAGTATGGTATTGAAATCATAAGAGATAGTGGCTCTGACCAGATATGGAAGGAACATAATAGAGAATTCCTAAGCTTCCATAACAGGGCGTTGACTGAATTTCAATTAAAATTAAAGAAAAAACTATGGTTTACTGGACTTACGTTGTTTGGCTTTGTGCTCCTGTGTTTCAGTTTCGTATGTTGGGTTCATTTAATTACATGGACTGGGAATTCTGTGGGTAGCTGTTTTAACAACATGCTCTTCGGAAGAGCCCAATTTGCTGGAATTGTATTCTGTCTTATTGGCCAAACATGTTATGATTCTATGGCCTATTTGAAACATTTTATTGGGGAATATGCAGAAGATACTATGGAACTTTTGATGAAGAAATTAGACTATTACAAACAACATCAGCAGCAGCAGCATCAATTATATCAGCAACAGCAACAGCAACAGCAACAGCAACAGCAACAGCAACAGCAACAGCAACAGCAACAAAAGCACCAGCGTTTGTCTATGCGTGTTCAGCAAAACCCACGCAAAGAATCGCACCTTGGAAGTAATACATTGATCAAGGATCACATTATTCCAAACTCCGCGTACATGGACATTGTTTCTAATAATGAAAACCACGATGTATTACTGATTTCTACCCCTGACAATTCCTCATCAGTAATTTATCACCCACAACCATACATTAGTCCGTTAAACGGCAGATCTGAGTTACATTCCAAATCTTTACATCTAGTTGATCCAATATCTCCTAAAAGCCAAACCTTGTGTTCTGAAAAAAATGTAGAAGTAAGTCAACTAAATTCCAAGAATACAAAAATTAAACCCATCACTCTACCCAACGACAGTCGTTTTATCCGTCGTGCCGTTGTATTTATGATAAAATTGCCCTTCAGAGTAGCTCTAGCACCAGGACGTGCTGCACTTCGTTTACTTCCATGGAAAGTATATCTCACATTTACTAGAGAGTAAATAGCTACGCTAAGGTATAGTGATCTTGCTAATCAATACAGTAGTGATGCAAATCATTACCTAGAAGAAACAAGTTACACTCCCATTTACCATACCAAGCTCCTAGATCACTGAATTAAGCCTTGACATATACACTTTTTTTAATCTACTTATAGAAATATATTATTCCTGGTTATTAAAAATAATAATTTAGTTTTCCAATTGTAGTACGCTCGCGCTGTCATCAGTAATGACTGTGACTTTATTATCTCTTACCGTCGCATAATGGCACAGCTTAGCGAATTGTCGAGGGCGATTAACTTGGGTCACGTGCGGGATAATGCTTTAGTTAATGATCAGTTATTGCTTATATAGTTTCTAATTGGATCAATTACCATCTGGCGTCCTAAGGAACTCGTATCCTAATCTAACCAGCGAATAACGCATTTGCAGCTGAAAATCCTAGACAAAATTCTGCCTGATGAAATTGTCTGTTAAATAGCTTCATTGGTTTTTGATCCTGATAGTTTGGCTGTTATCACTCACCATCTTTACCCGCTCTTATAGATTTTGCCTGAACCATTCCCATCTAGATCTTTCCTTTTCGTTGTGCAAACGCCTCACAAGACTTATGGCTGCGCACCAACAGCATCATGCATGGCGGGCGCAGCGGTTTCTTTTATGGATTGATTGACTTCAGGAATTCTCTCATCCATTGCACGTGGCAGATTTAAAAGACGGTCATCATTACCTTCTGAGATGCCTCGCATTATTAGCACCGTCTGCAAACTGCTCCTCCTCGTCCTCGCAGATCACATGTGGGGGCCCTCTCCAGATCACGCCGCGAGATGTAGTTGTTGGAGGTGGTATATTGGACATTCTTGTCATCAAGTTACTCTCCAACACTGCTCCTGTGCAGAGAACTACCACGTTGCAAGGGACGGGATAACGACCTCAAGTAGTCAGTTGATGCATAAGTGCGTTTCGAAGACCGTCCAGACCTCTCACCGCCTTCAACATTTGGTACTAACTTGAGATCGCGTGATACAACACATTCTAGTTATTCTTTTCATTCCATTATATTGGGCTACCCGTTACCATCAATAAGTAGTTCCAATAGTGTAGTGGCTATCACGTTGCCTTCACACGGCAAAGGTCCCGAGTTCGAACCTCGGTTGGAACAATATTTTTCGAAGCATATTTTTAGGATCTCCGTATTTTTAAAGGTATAATAGGCCCAATCACCATAGTAAATTAGTGGTAAGCCTATATTTTTTTATTAGTGACAGCAAACTGTTAAATCTAAACTAATGTCGTTTAATTAGGAATATTTTTTTTGAGGAATGCTTCATGGTAATCCTATGGCGGTCCTACAAGACGTCGAGTTTTTGGAAAAAGTTCTGAATCAAAACCAATGTTTCAACGGCAATCATTGATTACTCCTGAAGTTTAATACCATAGAGCATCTCCAAAAGTCATTGTGGCTTTTTCCATATGGCTAATAAGAGTAGGCCAAAAAAGACCAGGGTACCTTATAGGAAGTATGTTGCAGGTCAAGGATATATTAATTCAATCGAACATAGAACAGAAGTAGATCTTGTTCTTGAAAGGGACCTAGATGAAGAACTGGAAGGTCCAACAGATCGGGTTGGGAGGTGTAATCGATCCACGATTAAAGGCTCAGAATTTACCGATTTAAATATTGATGAGAGTAGTAGCTTTAGTGGTTCAAAACCAAGGTTGGAATCTGTTGCGGTGGAAAATGCAACGCACCAAAATTCAGGTCAAATGGTTTTTCCCTGGGAACTTCAGCGTTTAATATTACAAAAGTGCGCTGATATACAACCTCGGTTCCTTTGTGTTTGTAAACGATGGTATTTCATGTATATCCCAATTATTTACCGAGCACCAGTGCTGACGAGCAAAAATTTCCTTCAGTTTGTTGAATCATTAGTTTCTGACCGAAAGAAGAAGCTTGGTGAGTTTGTAGTGGAATTAGACCTATCCACAATTATCCAGAGCGGGAAAAATAGCTTTATTTCTAAGCTGCTACGGCGTTGTTCGCCAAGTTTAGAGTATTTTATGGCACCTCAGACCAGTTTTGGACTTGCACCGTTAATCTCCTTAAAAGCATGTAATAAGTTAAGGTTTCTGGATTTGGGATTACTATCAGAGACTGTGCATCTGAAAAACCTATTTGAGGCGATCAAAGGTTTCCCATACCTAACCCACCTCTCGTTCCCCAGATCTTCTATACAGTGTGAAGGGTTTCGAGAGATGGAGTGGCCGAAGAACTTACAGTGTCTAAAATTGAGTGGGGGTATATCAAATGAATTTGTTATGGACACTAATTTCCCGCAAAGTATTACAACTCTGGAGTTTTCCTACTGTCCTCAGGTTGATGAGAATGCCATCTACACCATCTTGTCTAAGGTTGGTGATAATCTAAAGCGCTTATTGTTCCATTATCCAATGCCGGCATTGAATGACAATTCACTAGATTATGTGTTTCGATATTGTTCCAATTTAGTAGAAATACAACTAGTGGTTGATTATTGCTCAAAATGGGTTTTTTCAGAAAACTTTCTATTACGACAAGTTTATCCAAGGCCATTGAAATGCATTAACCTAGAGTGTAGTGGGTCTTTGGGCCAAGCGTTTAAAATACATCCAGATGACCTTACTATAGCTCTCGCTGAAGACAGGCTGCCTCGTTTACAAAGCATTAGAATTTCAAGTAAACTTGGATGGGATACTCCTAGTGACGATTTAGATGACCTGATTTCTATATTTGAAGAAAAAGGGGGGAGTGTGTATATAGTTTATTGATTTACTATAAAAACTATTCGTCTCGGAAAACTATAAAAATCGGCGAGATTTTACGAAGGTTGGTTACGCGTTCACCATCTTTTCCATTCAACTGGTGCAAGCATTTGTGGAGTAGTGAACGAGCTTAATGATGAGTGCCAGCGTGTTCTTTAGTAAATATTTGGTGACAGATCAGATATTTTATGTATGTATATTCTGTGGTCGGGGTTGCAAGATACCATTCATACTAACTATTCTAGAAAACAAAACATTGTTATGCTCTAGTCAACCTTAGACCAATCGTACCAGGCCACATTCTGATTGTTCCCTTGAGAACTTCATGCATTCATTTAAAGGATCTCAATGCTGAAGAACTGAGTGACTATTTCAAAACTTTGCAAGTTGTACAGCAGTTTATCCAAGAAGAATACAGGGCAGATTCTTTGAACATCGCTATTCAAGATGGTCCGGAAGCAGGACAAACAGTTCCTCATCTCCATACCCATGTAATTCCGCGGTATAAACTGAACAACATAGGAGATAAGATTTACCAGAAAATGGATAACTGGACTTTTGACTCTGACTTGCATGATTGGGAGAAGAGACGAGCCGCATATATATCCAATGAAGGGCGTGAGGCTACAAGGGAACTAGCAAAACCGGATGATCAGAAAGCAGAACGGACACCTGCAGACTTGAAACGTGAAGCATTGTATTTAGGGGAAAAACTCCAGCAGTTTTTATCCAAAAACCCACACTTGGCACCCTAGTCCAGGTAATGCGTAAAATCAAACGATATTTTTCTTATATATACAAGGTATAGTAATGACAATTAAACAAGGTGAAAGTGCCCAAGACTTCCATTTTTATGGCTAAATGCACTTGACAGCACATCTGTCCTCTAAAATAATCATTTAGAATTCCTCTGCTCCGCCCGCCACTTTGCAATGGTCTCCTTTCTCTTCCTTTCGCCTCCAAAGAACGATTTCTTACCCAGCTTTATTTCATGAACAGGCTCGTTTTTCCGTAACTTCTCAACCTGCAGCAGAATATACTTCCTCTGTGAAACTGGTATGCCCTTGTCCTTCAATATCCTCGAATCCCAACCGAACAGGTTCTCCCATTTATTCTCAAATTTATCCGTAAACTCATCACATTTTCTCCCAATCTTAGAGAGAAAAGTGTTAACATCAGGAATTTGCTCCGTTGGTTTAGGAATAACCCTAAACTGTGTATTAGAAATCCGAAGCATGACTCCAGATGTGTGAAATAACCTCGAACTTAGCATCTTGATCGCTATATTCTGTCTATCAGACACCAGTTCTGGATAAGTACCCTTTCAGTGAGACGGCGTGAGTTTTCAGTTTCAAGAAATTTTTCAATTTTTTTAAAAAATTGAAAAATTAAAAAAATTAAACCTCTAGGTTTCTGGTTGGAAAGAAGCATGTGACCCTCCCATCAAAAGTCTCTCTCTTGCACCTTAAAGCACCTTGTATATTGACCTCAAGAAGGCAAGATGTCGCTGCTTCCACTAGATGAAGTGCAGTGGAAATCTCCCGAGTGGATTCAATCCTTTGGGCTCAGGACGGAAAACGTCTTAGACTATTTTAGCCAATCGCCATTTTTCGACAAAACTTCGAATAACCAAGTCGTTAAGATGCAGCAACAGTTCTCGCAGCAGTTGGCCCCCTCTTCGTCCCAGCAGGCTGGGCGATCGAAGCCAGCAGTGAGTCCGCAGAGGCAAGAAATTTGGGATAGATATCCTAGCTACGCATTGCTAGAACAAGAATTGGCTAAGCTTAAAGGCGTTGAATATATTCTAGCGCACGTAAGGGAACCAGACTTTTGGGTTATACGTAAACAAAACCGTCAAAACGAGATCAACACAACCCCGCTGAATGACTACTACATTATCGGCGCCAATGTCTACCAATCGCCAACTGTCTACAAGGTCGTCCATAACAGACTGCTATCAACCAACTACCATCTGAGCAAGGCCCTTGCAGGTATTCAACAACTATCTACCTTCCAGCCAAGCCAAGGCTCTTCCTTCATCGCTATAGAACACGACTCGGTGCTTGTGGCATCATCTCCAGCCACGGGAAGCACTGCTGCGGTAACCGGCAGTGCAGGCAATACGACAGGCGCTACAAACGTCGGTATGACCGCAGCAATGGAGACCAACGGTGCCGGCTATTCTGACATCTTAACCCAAGAGATGATGGACAAGCTCATGCTCCAAAGCATCAAGTCTACCCCTGTATACCTATAAGTTTCCTATTAGTTACAATAACTGCCCCCATGTAACATCAGCAACCATCCACGTTCAAAACCTCAAGACCCGTCTCGCAAAAGTATCGGCATGCAACGTAATAAATAATATACCCTAATATAATATATATATATATATGCAAAATGCCAATATGCAAAATCAAACGCCTTTTTTCCTCGAGCGAAACGAAAGTTTCAATCCTCGAAATTCAAAATTGCTCTCTTGCCACACCAACTAACTGACCTGCATCCAAGGAAAAGCACACTCGAAAACACAAAGGAGGCAGCCAAAAAGCAACCGAACCCCCCCCCAGTTTTTATCAGTTTCGAAATGAAACTACTATCAACCATTTTGTCCGTTCTATTGCTTGCTGTCTACGCCGTCGCAGACCCCACGGTCACCAGCAAGGTTTTCTTCGATCTCAAGCAAGGTGACAAACCTCTCGGTCGTGTGGTGATCGGTCTCTACGGGGACGTGGCCCCCAAAACCGTCAAAAACTTCTACGAACTATCCACCAGCAATGACGCAGCCATGGGCTACATCAACTCCACTTTCCACCGTATCATCCCTTCCTTCATGGTCCAAGGCGGCGACTTCACCCACGGTTCGGGAATCGGGGGTAAATCCATCTACGGCGCTACATTCCCCGATGAATCCTTCGAGGTCAAACACGACAAACCAGGCCGCCTATCCATGGCCAACCGTGGCAAAAACACCAACGGCTCGCAGTTCTTTATCACCACTGTCCCCACGCCCTGGCTAGACGGCAGACACGTCGTCTTCGGAGAGGTCCTGGAGGGCATGTCCGTCGTTTTCGCCATGGAGAAGGCCGCCACAGACCCCCAAGATAGACCGCTCGTCCCGATCCAGATCGCAGCCTGCGGCGCACTACCAGACTCCGGAGCTGCCGCACCAATCAGCGACGAGTTGTAGTGGATGGCCCATCGCCGTCGTCTTCCTCTATATACTGTATAACCCCGTCACTACATACGTAACCGCTCCACCGCTCCCATGCCACGGGCTGGCTCGAGCCACCTGTTATCACGTCCCACCGCGCGTTACCCGCACACCGGATTTTCAGGCGTCACGTGCAAGATTTTCGGCGTCACGTGTCACATTTTTGGCATCGTGCTCGATACCTCTCATGGTTTGCCCCTTTTGACAAGATAACCAAAAGGGAATGAAAAAAATTAGTGAATGAAAACTTCTAACTAATGTTTATATCATTCTCGAGGATCAGTGTTTTTGTCTTTAGTGTTTAAAGACTGGAGATTTCGATCAGGTTAGAACTGGTGCGAATAGAGTTCTGCTGTATCCGGTTATTTTTTGGTTTACTGTCCGTCGCCGCTACATCAAAAAGCCTGGATTCGTCTGTCTTATTGGGTTTTGGAAGTAAGATTTTGAAGGAATATACACGCCACTCTTCAGGCCAAAGTGTTTCGAGCAGCCCGCGTCATGGCCGTTGATATTAGAGGCAGGAAGATGAAGAAACCACCTGCTTGTGTGCAGTGTCGCAAAAGAAAAATAGGATGCGACCGGGTGAAGCCGATATGCGGTAACTGTCTGCGTAACGGGAAGAACGATTGTTTCTATCCAGATATTCCTGGGGTTTATGTGCAGAGCAGTTCAGTGACTGCGAACCAGAATGCGTCACAGGCGATTTTGTCCAAGAACCCGGAACTGGCGTCGTTAGAGCAGATTCGGGAATACAATACGCGGTTGCAGTTGTTGAATGCAGCGCAGCGGACGACGACGACCAGTCCGGCGCCCGTTGAGCAGCCGCAGTTTATTCCGAAGGTGAGCAGTGTGCCGGTGGTGAATAACAAGAAGTACGAGCACAGCGGTGGTGGCGGGGAGGAGGGAATGGTGAATCTGGTGCGGGGGCCTGCAATCTTCGACACGGCCAAGGTTCCGTATACTCAGGATGAGATTTTGGAGAAAGAGTTGGATTTTTTGAGGGCCCGGCTGCATGACTTGCAGAAGGCCACGGGGAAGATAGTGCCTGGGCTGGAGAACCTGCATGTGAGTCCGACAGGGCGCCGAGGGATGTCTGTGGATACAATGGATGCGGATGATAGCGGTGGTGGTGGTGGTAGTGGTGTTGGTGGTGGTAGTGGTGCTAATCACCATGGTATGAACAGTACTAATATCGGCACCGCGAATTCGTTGATGAAAAAACGAAAGATGGAACCCTTTGATGAGTTTAAATCTGTGGACCCAACCTTTTTAGACCCTAAACAGGTGCTCCGTGTCATAATTATGAAGTCCACATTCTTTTCTTCTGCCGTTCCAATCACAGGAAACGAGAATAGGTTATTCCAGATAGGTCACTTGGCTATGCATGACGATTATTTGTGCTTTTTTTACAATAGGCTCTACGATGTTATGTCCAACACTCTGCCTGAACGGCTTTCTCAGCAACAACAGACAAAATTAAAACCTTTGGGCCAAACGGAACCACTGCGGTTCCCTCCTAAGGTTTTATGCACCCATTGGATCAACTACTTCACCTCTCAAACTGATATCTCGACACTAATTCCTTTAATCCAATCTCAGGATATTATCCAGTCCATTGACCAGTGGTTCCCTCAGAAGGATGTATCGTTTAGCATTGAGTCCATTTCAGTCGACCAGTTGTCTACCTTGGGGTTAATCACGCTCTATTTGCTGTTCTGCTATCAATCCCTCTCTTCTACAGTCCTTGTCCCCTTGAAGGATGATGAACTTCACAAATATGAACAATTACGCGACCACATACCGCAGTTGCATACCAACCTCAAGGGCATTCTCATGTTAATATCAGTTAACGGCTCTGGTAGTTTATCGCGTAAGTGGAAGTTAAGACTTTTACCCTTTATTGCGGCGTTGAAGTTTTACCAAACCCTCACTGGTTGGTCGACAACTTCGCAATCGATAGATTACGATGAGGATTTAAACTGGTCTTTAGATCTAGGTATTAACCATGAGACTCAAGATCAGCAACTGATTGTACTTTGGAATTTTATTTACAAAAATTGTTGTTGGAGAAAGTTAGTTCACGGAGAACTGCCTTTACCGTTGCTTTCGAAACTTTCAAGTTCTACAAGGATATTGGATTCTGCCTTATTGCAGGATTATGACTTTTTGAAATCGTTGATGAAGCTCTTACAGTATCTACATAGTAGAGATGAAACCCTAAGCGTGGTAAAGCTTATGAAATTGAAAGCTCAGTGCAAGGAAGCTTTGAATCACGCATCTCAGCGGTGCTTTAATGCTCAATTGATGGTCAGCCACGTAGTTGACACTTTGTTATACCGTAATATGGAGCTATTTGTGGATGTTTATACATTGTTACACTACGAATCTGTCGCTGACATTGACAAATACAATGAAAGTTTTAAGAATTTCATTCAATTCTTACAAGAATCTGTATTCTATATCTTCTCTGGTTTGGCTAACCTGAAGTTTGCCGGGTATGAATACATTTTCCACCACCCAACTTTCAATATCCTAAAGAACATTTTATTGATTTTGTTTTCCCTAGCTGAGAGAACACGTCTAGGGGATATTAAGAATCGAACAAGACCAGAACTAAAACAGATGAACGAGACTTTGATTACTTTGATTAGAAAAATCTGTATGTTGATCAGTGATTACTCAAAAAATTGTAAAAAGGAGAACCCTGTGGTTACAGACATTAAAATCATTGTTTCCACGATATTAGAGGCCAGCTCGCATGATACACCTGTCTTATCCACCCCTTTGAGGAATGGCCTGCAATGCCTAGATATTTTAAGATTAAACAAAAATGTTGCTAAGTTGCGCACTATGTCTGAGACGTTGATCAAGACAGATTTTTACGACAAGAGAGATCCTTTCGTCCCTGAATCATCCATTACTTTCGGTGTTACCGCTGGAAATTTTGATTCTGTGTATCAAGCTTTTTTCCATTGATGTTATACCATTTTACAATATATTGAAGAGCTTCCACAACACGTGTATTATAAGTAAACCAAGAAAATATAGATCTATATAAACTTGTTTCCATAGCATATACAGCTCTTTTAAAAAGTTGTGGCGTATGCTGCTAGTTTATCTCAGTGTTTGTGCTCTCCCCTCGAAGGAATGAGGGAATGAAATCTGGTTGGTCGATTTTGATGTTACGCAAATCAACAAAACATTTTCGTTACTAAAACACCGTATTGACAATCTAACAACAAAAACAGTCAACACTTGCAAATATATAAAACAATGATAGTGATGAAAAGATGGTTTGCAAGTTCGAGCCATATACTAACTGATTTATCCAAGTTTGTGGTTCGCAAAACTGGCACTGGATCAGGCCCTTTTGTCGAATTCCCCGATTTTCAGTTACTCCAAGGTTCATTACTATTAAGAATTCCATCATCTAGTACAGTGTTTAGTAAATTAGAACAGGTTGGCGTATTCAATGTGCCTCCAGAAACTGCTCTTCCCTTCATGAACTGTGAAAAATTGCCTAATGGATTCACTAAACTGATTACAGGGGCGGCACCTGTCAATTTGATATGCCACACGCGGGCATCTTCAAACAATTTAAAGGTACTTGAAGTCGATGATTATGGTAAAGGTTGGAAATTAATGAAGCCGGCTTCTCAGGTAATCTTTTACAGTGGTGATTTATCCTTTAATGAGGGCAAGTTACTTGGCAGGGGCCTGGTTGCTCTTATGACACAGGGCCCTTTGCATGAGTTAAAACTAAATGGAGGTGAAGAGATGCTTATTGCACCTGAAAGTATTGTTGGGTACTTTGACTGCAAGATTGAGAAGTTAGAAAAGCTAGACAACTCAATTGCAATTTCACAGATAGTAAAGAAATACGGAACGATGTATTTAGGCAAGTTCTATGATCAATTGCTATATCTGATGTCCAGGGTTATCCGCAAAGATAAACTATATTTTAAGGTGAGGGGACCTGGCATTATGCTTTTGCAATCACATTACGCTTTAGGATCTCAATCATATTCTAGGGATGAAATCCTACGATCAATGAAATAGTGTATTGATTTCATGTAAATTTATTCGTAAATAGAGTACATATATATAATGACTACAAGCACATTCTATAAAAAGCTGCCAAAAGTATAACCAAAAAATGCACCAATGTAACCACCAATTACAATAGGAGTTGGCCATGCTTGCCAAGGTCTATCCCAGTCGAGTGGAATTACCACACAGCTGATCCAGCATCCTATAGCAATTGAAATAAAGTACTTTTTAAAATAGCCTACTTTAAAATCACTGTTGTAAACCGAATATATTGCAGGATACGCCAATACACAACAGTGCAGTGACAACAGCCACGTTTTCTTCAACAGTTCAGAAATGGGAGCACCAAACAGAATAATGAATAGCATACATGGAATGGTCAATAGGAATGTAGTTCCCGCAGACACTAATAATAATGAATGATTGGTCTTTATAATCTTATTACCATACACTGTACATCTGTTAAATTGAAGAACTAAGTATAACAGCTGGCTTGGTGCCAAGTACCATAACGCCCTCACAATATCATAGTCCTTTGAGCATTTTGCAAACCAATAACATAATACAGGTAGATGGATTGGAATTGTCAACGGTGTTCTTCTGACATAAACCGGTGGGCTATCGTAATGCGTATTACTTTTTGTAGAACGATTGGCCCTGGACAAAACATCGTCATCTGAAAATGAAACAAACTTCTTTTTAACCGTTTGTCTTTTCTTAACTACCATACCAATGAACCTCTGATTCCGATCGTTATACCTTTTTATTGGGGAGCTCAGATGGTCCCATTGTGAATTTAGTAGAAAGGTTTTTCATCAAAGGGATTCATCTCATTTCTGCCCAGTTTCGATGCCTTTTCCGGTGGACAGTGTCACGCACCAGAATACTGTCTAAAGGTTTTCAATGCTTAGAAGTTTATCTATTAGATTTATTCTTATAGTTTAAAAACTAATTGGTAGACTTATTTAAAGAAGTTAAAGAGTATTCTATATCAATTAGATCACGCCATACCTCAGTATGTGCCTGATGACCTGCTTTGCTAGCCATAGATCTCCGCTTTGAAATTGACAAAGTGGAAAATTTCTTTAAAATGGTAAAATCCAGCATTGGTCTCAAGAGATGGCCCAATTGATAATAAGGGTTCTGAAGACGCTCCATTCTAGGATTCAATCCACAAAGTTGAACTTCTTTGTCGATTATTTGTTGTTGTACTAGATATAGTCTTCTGTAGGAAGACTCCGTCAAGGGAACGACCTTAAAAATGGAACCATCAATATGGCATCCAATGCATTGAAATGTAGACATATGTGAACCATAGTTTCTTCTGAGGTCTACAAATTCATTGTTTTTCTGGATCAATCGCATACATGTATTTATAGAATGCAAATTAAAGCTGGTGCAATAAACTAGTCTTTGGCCTGATAGGGAGTTTGGTTCATCAGGAGCATATTTCAAAACATGCATGACTTGACTTCTATCAGTGATAATGAAATACATATCACCATTATTCACCAAGAATTCTAAGCTCATCGTTTCTAGTTTGGTTACACTCTTACCTAGAGTTATCATTCTGTAAGGTTCTGCATCAAAGCCTACAAAGGTGAAGCCATGCATGGCATCACCAATTATCATCAAATTTCCAAAGCTCTTTGCATCTGTTATGAAAACAGGCATATCCAAAAAAGCAACAGGAACAACCGAGTTATCTTCTTGTATGTCTCTGACCATTGCCTTGGAGCTTTGA
Source organism: Eremothecium cymbalariae DBVPG#7215 (assembly GCF_000235365.1). NCBI lineage: Eukaryota > Fungi > Ascomycota > Saccharomycetes > Saccharomycetales > Saccharomycetaceae > Eremothecium > Eremothecium cymbalariae. The sequence goes on along the minus strand of NC_016451.1, from coordinate 381,820 downwards.
CTAATCATGAATCTGCCACTAATTTCACAAACAGTAGAAACAGTGCCTCTAATATCTTCTTGGAATATTTCTTTAAATTTATAGTTAGTGTCTGGTTTTCCTGGCTCCGGAACAACCTCAGTTATATCATACAAGTAAAATGAACCAGTTCCACTAATATCTTCATCGCGCACATATGTGTTACCAACTACTAGATATTCTCTTTTCCGTTTGGTATTTGAATTTAATTGAATCATCATTGTTCTCATGTCACTTATCAGCGAATTTGGCCCCAGTTCAATCCTGTCAATGATATTCCAGGTTTTTGGATTAATCAATAAAATCCCAGATTGGAATCCCTTTGCATGGGGCTTCGAAGCTTCATATCCCACAATTCTCTCACCTTCTTCACTTAGAGCATCATAGTCAATGGATTTCGAGAATGAAACTATAAAATTCTGTGTTCTCTCATGATAAGTGATATTATTGAAGGTTTCGAAATCCTCAAGAACATCTTCTAAAAAGATTTTTCTCAAGGGCATTTTATTACCATAATATCTGTGGTTGTCCAAGTTCAACGTCATGATACGAGCATTTTTGCCATCATCAACGCACATAACACTATTCTTCCCCCACCGAGTCATAGATACTAAGGTTATATTTCCAAAAGGAAAAATGCGCGGAACGGATGTATCCTCTTTTATTATAATGTATGAGACAGTTCCTGTTACGAAAATGACGGAATAACCATTATAATCTTCTATGTAATGAGCAACTCGTTCCACGCCGTGAACACCTTTAGCATATGCATTATCTGGCGCACCTGTAATATATAACTCATGTTCACACTTGACAAATTTATCCGGATTATCAACACATTTCCGATATAAATATATTTCACCACCAAACGTTAATATAGTTAAATATTCCTCCTTGAATTTATGTCCTAGTTTGTTGATCATTACTTGCTTGATCGATGGATCTGGATTAATCTCTTCCGGTAACTGATAAGTACTTATAAAAAGCCTTTCGTGAAACTCATCAATTCCATTAAGTTGGAAAATCCTATCGTTGTGCTCCTTTGTAAAGAATACAATTTGATTATCAGCTGTGACAAATGTAAATAAAAGCTGATTCTTATTGGAATTTTCTAGACCGTGTAAATACTTGTTACACATATTACTTTCCAGAATGACGCCAAATGTAATAATAATTTCTTTCAACGCTTCTGGTAGGACCATCTTAACGAATTTTTTCTTGTGTTTTGGCTCAAGTTCATAGATCTTAATATCACCCTTAGAATTTGTCAATAACAAAAATGGATCATTAATACAGACATGAACAACTTCAAAGTCAAAGTTCATGGTCATCATACGTTTAAAGTTTATATCAAATAAATAAACTCCTTTAGAGGTTACCTGAACAATTCTTTTACCAGCACCTGTAACTGCAGTACTTACCGTAGTATCATTTTTTTTAAAATCAAAGGATTTAAACGGCTTAAAGTCTCTGTCTATCGAATAAATATCACTCTTACTTTGGGAAGAATCAGTAGTTACCAAATATTTATCCTTATCCTTAATTTTCAAATTCCATATTTGTGTGACCGAAATAAATTTTAGGGCTTTTTCAACTGTTGGTACAATGGTATTCTCGAAAACTGTCAAATGGGACCCGGTGCTGTTTCCTGATGTAGCTACAATTGAGAGTTCACATCTATTTGGATTTGTTAATTTAGCGATTGTTGGTTCTATGGATGATACTTTACCGACTGCTAACGAGGTAAGAGGTCCGATATTTATTAAGTTATCCAAAGTTTCAATATCAAAAGGTGTTTCTGTATCCATATTTTTCTTTTCTACTTCAGTGCTGCCGCCGTATAATTCATCATAATCTTCGTCAGCTTCCATAGTTTCGACTACATTGCCTTTTGACGCTAATGAAGACCTTAAATTGTTCAGTCTTACACGCATTGCATCTCCAGATTTGAATCCAATGAATAGATTTCCGGTTTCTAAATCAACATCCCCACATATGCAGGTTGGTAAATGATTATTTTTAAAAATGTCGTTGACGATTGGCAATCTCACACAATTAAATGCAGTTACCAATCTGCCTTCTGACTCTATTATCACATTGTACATCTGGGATTTTTCATCCATTAATAACATGATATCCTTCCCCTTTGAAATTGTTGTATATTGACAAACGGGACGATTAAAAAAGGCTTGTAGGCTAGAATTATCCTTTACTTTAGTATTCAACACGGTTTTAGAAAAGGAATTTAACGATACAGTGCCTTGTAGTGCCCCTGTGTTATCGATATAAATTAGCTCATTTACACCAACAACAATAGATGCGTTAGATAGTGGAATCAGAGTATGTAGGTCATTTGGAAGTCCTTGAATAATGTTAATCACGGTAGATTTTTCGTCTTCAAAATCCAATGACAAAATAATCACCTTTACCGTTTGACTTCTTAACTTTTCATTACCACTCCATGCCAAGATAGGTTGATATAGAATTGCTAAGGTAGGTTTATTAAAGCCATGCAAAAACTGAACGTCCAAAACATTCTTAATATCTGAATGTAAATGAGATGCGGGCATAATTGTGCTTGAATTTACAAATTGTTTTACCGAACCACCATTTAACTTGTGCCTTTTAAAGCTAAACCTGCCACCATTGCTCCGATCTTCGTCTTTTTCATTATCTTCTTCTTCTTCTTCTTCCTCTTTCGTTACGTTCAACGGCAGAATAGCGATACAGTCGTTGTTGCGAACTAATAAACATCTGAACGAACGGTCAACAATAAGCGATGGTGTGTTACTAATTTCTAATAGACTCAATTCCTTGAACTTATCTTCGTAGTAATGTAGACTAAGCGTATCCAAGCTTTGAGACATATGATCAAACTTCAGTATAGAAAGCTTTCCACATCCTGTTAAAATCACTAAACAATAAAGCTCCGATCCAGGTTGAGGAATCAAAGCCATGGAGTGCACATGTCCTGACAACTTCCACTCATAGCTCAGCACCAATTGCCCCTTAGCACTATAGTGAAAAACTGAAAGGACGTTGGTCCTCGAGATAATAAGTTCCTGTTGAAGTGCGGATGTGAAATAGCCTTGAATACAGTTTTGCACGACTGTGGCATTTATTACCTCGTCATAAACGTTCATGTATCTCTAATATCACCTGATAGATCTGATTTAGACAGAATTTTCGCTCTGTTCTACACGCTAGTCACTTTGTTAAAGTATTTTGATTCTGTTGATAAAAGGCGGTTTTATCGTATCAAATTTTTTAGATTCAACTTCTCGAGTATCTCTCGAGAAGGGTGAGAGCATATTTATTCATTATACCTTCAAGCAAGCGTCATAAAGTTGGTACACTATTGAAAGTTTCAATATTGTTAAGGAAATCAGATTTCAGGAATGGATAAATCATTCACAATTGTTTTAAAGCTAGGTTCATCCTCGTTGGTAGACGAGACTACTAAGGAACCCAAACTATCAACTATGTCACTTATTGTAGAGACTGTTGTTAAATTGAGGCGCATGGGCCATAAGGTTATCTTAGTTTCTTCTGGTGGAATAGCAGTTGGTATGAAGACCATGGGTTTGAATAAGAAGCCAAAACGGCTTTCGAAGTTACAAGCAGTTGCAGCTGTGGGACAAGGAAGGTTAATTGGTCGGTGGGATTCGTTGTTCAGGTTCTTTGATCAGAGAATAGCTCAAATACTGGTTACAAGAAATGATATATTAGATTGGGGACAATACAAGAACGCCCAAAACACTATTCGCGAACTCCTTCAGATGGGAACTGTGCCAATTGTGAATGAGAATGATACCTTGTCAATTCGGGAGATAAAATTTGGTGATAATGATACGTTGAGTGCAATTACTGCGGTACTTGCAGGTGCTGATTACCTATTTTTGTTGACGGATGTTGAATGTCTCTACACTGATAATCCGAGAACAAACCCTGAGGCCAAACCAATATTAGTTGTTCCAGACTTATCGAAGGGATTGCCAGGCGTTAACACTTCTGGTGGTTCTGGGTCTGACGTCGGTACAGGTGGTATGTCTACGAAGCTAATAGCGGCTGAACTTGCTACCAATGCCAGTGTCCATACTATAATTATGAGCAGTGAAACGCCTTCTAACATTTATAAAATTGTTGCGTTTATGCAAACTAGAGTTCAAGAAGTTCAGGATGTCGCCGATGATCTGGAACGACTTCAGCTAGAAGAACTAAACGTGTTGGCAGAAAACGATGTCCCGATGCATACTAGATTCATTGCAAATGAAAACCAAAATCATCTAAAAGAGAGGGAATTTTGGATGTTGCATGGTCTAGTAAGCCAAGGTGCAATCATTATCGATTCAGGCGCTTACAAGGCTTTAACTCGTAAGAATAAAGCAGGTCTACTGCCTGCCGGCATGATTGCTGTAGAAGGTAATTTCCACGAATTGCAAGCTGTGGATTTAAAATTAGGAAAACGGGGGAAAGATGGTGAATTGGATCCCAATGTTCCACTGCAAATTGTCGGCAGGGCCCGTTGCAATTACACCAGTATTGAACTAGATAAAATCAAAGGATTGAAAAGCAACGAAATCGAGCTAGCGTTAGGGTACGCAGATAGCGAATATGTTGCACACAGGCATAACCTAGCATTCCCGCCACACTAAACTAAGCTGCTCTAACACTTTTTATCCTCTATTTATAGAATATGGCACATTTGAGTTCTTATGGGATTTATTGAAATAGGTGATCATACAAACAGTTCCAGATTAACCTGCACTGGATACGATGTATGAATCCACTTAGGCTCAACTAAATAGTACTTAGTATATCTTATTTTTCAACCTATGACTGATTATCCCGATCGAAGAATGTATACGTCACAGCATCATCACATCATATCACATCACATGAATAGGAAGGAACTGGCTTCGTTTCGAGAGAAATTCAACCAATCACCACGTCAGTTTCTGGGCCATTCCCGCAAGTATTTGGAATTGAGAACAGATGTATGTGGGAACGGCCGCGAAACAAGCAAGAAATAACATTGTTCGCACACACTCCCACTCACGTATATTGGAAACTAATAGGGAAAATGAATTAAAACGGTTTTGGGTTGCACATACCTCATAGAAAGATTAATAATCGCGCGTCACACATTATGAAAAAGGATTTTATAGTTGGTGTGGTGGCAAATATGTTAGGCAATGGAATCTTGATTTCTTTGGCTATGTATATATCTGTTCTTGTGTGCGATATGAGTAGAGCGTTTTCACTTGGATCGTAGTGTAATGCATATTCCGAACTTAGTTGTAGAGGTGAGGTAATCTCTATCTTAATTTTGTAAACACTTGTGTCCTTCGGCTTGCCCATTATGATTGAATAATCAATTTCTTTTCGTTTAGGTACGCGATTGAGAGTTCTATGTACGTTTGGCAGGTCAATTTCTTCAATTAGTGGTTTATATTTAGAAGCAGTGCTGCTGTTTGGGAATAATGGTGGTAAAGAGTCTCCATTCATGCTTGTAGATAGAGTTTCCTGTTCTTGCATATAACCTCTTAACTTTAGTATTGAAGCTGGGTTACTTTGACCCACATGCACGGTTTCCTCATTTCCCTCTTTAAAATCCTGTTCTAAGTCTTGCACCAGTATTTCTAATGGTGGAATATGGCCCTTAGATTTTAACTTCGGAAATGTAAGGACTTCCCTTGATATGGAAACTTCTTGTCTTAGTTCACAAGATTCTAAACACCATTCTACCAATATTTCCCGCAGCTGATAATCCTTACGTATCCACTGCATGCACTTAGAGTTGACACAACAGTCCCAGACATAACATAGTTTACCTTTCTTATCTGTATCTTCTCTGACAGACGATGTAACAATAGGTATCTCCCATTTGTTGTTCATAATTAAAGGGTAGACAATACTAGGGTTGAAATCTACTTCAGGGCATGGAATCTGTTCATCATGACATATGTTAATAAGCGTTTTGGTTTTAAGCTTCAAACAGTTATTTTTACTAAATTCCAATTTGGATTTTACGACAAATCCTGGTTGGGGCTGAATATTAATTACTGAAGACTCCTTTGAATCTATTGGCCTCAATAAGAAATCCATCCAGCTCGTTTGGCCTCGAGGTTATGTTGCAAGAGTTGCTGGACTTTCATCACGTTTTGTTCATTATGCGAACATTGAAAATTTTCAGTTAAATCAGCCTCATTTCCTCACTAATATACTACCACAAAGCAACTTCAATATCTTACCACAGGTAGCTTTAAATTATCGATTATTGCTAAGCTTCCACTTTAAATTATGTCGAATAGACCAAATAGTAGGGATAATGACGATATTTTAAAGTCATTATCGTGCGAAGATCAATCAAATTATATGTCCATAATAGAAAACGGTTATGAAAGTGATGGCAGGTCGGTTTCGAGTTCTGACTTCCTGGCTACGAATTTTTCAACACTTGGTGATGATGATGATGATGATGATAATAACGAGGATGGATTTGTGTCTGTTGGGGAAGAAGTTTCTTATATACTAATAAATTCACTGCCTCTTGCCTTAGCATTTTTAATGGAGTATTTGATGACCGTTATTTCTTTGTTCATTATTGGCCACTTATGCACAGCAAATGAATTGGCAAGTGCTTCTTTGGCTGTGACTACTTATAATATTACTGGGTTATCTGTTGTCGAAGGGTTAGCAACATCATTGGATACATTCTGTTCACAGGCATACGGAGCTCAGAAATATAGCAAAGTAGGTCTTTATTTCCTCCGGTGTTCAGCTATGATCATGGTTTTTTCGGTTTCAACCGTTATTGTGTGGTGGTTTAGTGCACCTTGGTTGGGCATATTAGTTCCTGAACGTGATTTATTACCAAAGGTCCAATTATACTTACGAATTATGTCTATGGGCATCCCAGGGTTAATCCTTTTTGAGACAGGTAAAAGATTCCTGCAAGCACAGGGGCACTTCAAAGCTAGCACATATGTTTTAAGTATTATTGTTCCAATTAATGTAACTTTGGTTTTCATCTTTACAAAACATTTTGGATTTGCAGGTGCTCCAATAGGTATCGTCATCTCTCAGTGGCTTATGCCGTTAGCCCTATTCTTATATTCTTATTACATTATACCTGATACAAAAAAGTGTTGGTATCCTTTGACAGATACATGGTTTCATTTTAAACGTGTTTTATCAGATTGGAAACCCTTGTTGAATTTGGCATTTCCTGGTTTGGTTATGATAGAGGCCGAATATTTGTCGTTTGAAATTCTAACTATCATGTCTACTTATTTTGGTGTAAAAGGCATTGCCACACAGACGGTTATTACCAATGTGGGCTCCATTGCCTACCAAATCCCATTTGCCATGGGTTGTGTTGTCTCAACAAGAGTTGCAAATTATGTTGGACTGAATATGGTTAAGAATGCACAGACTACTACCAAGGCTTGTTATTGCGTTGGACTGCTGGTCGGCATTGCCAGCTGTATCGTAATCGCTCTGTTTAACAAACCTCTTGCAAAACTATTCACTAATGATGAAGAAGTGATTAAATTAGCCTGTTATGTGTTATACATTCTTGCTATAAATCAAATATCTGACTCATTCGCTGTATTCAGCTCTGCAGTTTTGCGAGGCCAAGGTAGGCATCGCATTGGCGGTATGTGGAACATTATTGTCTATTATTTTTTCTCATCACCACTGAGTGGTTGGTTAGCATTTGGTCCATTGCATTTGGAAGTTGCAGGTTTATGGTATGGGTGTGGTATCGGTATCTTTACTTTGGCGGTCATATTTACTAGGTACGTTTATAAAAGTGACTGGAACGTAATAGTTGATGAATTTCTCAAAAGAGAAGCGGAGGAATACGAAGTCGATCTGGAAAGTATGACAAGTTCCAATGCAAGCATAGGTGTTTACAGTCGGTAGTAGCATCGGTTACATTTTTCGATTCCAGATCTCGGCTAAACTTATAATTATGGTTCTCCCTCATATAATAGCGTTATTGGTTGCATGTTATATCAAAATAGCCTGTAGTTTTTTGATAATGCAAAATGCGTCTATTTAAACTTTTATACAATGGATTTTCAACTAAATATTTGGATATTATCATTTTTGATTGCATTTACATCTCCGTCATCATCTTCCACTTCAGACGTATCCCGTTCGCTAAAGTTCACCCTTTGGCCTAGGAGCCCCGCGAAAAGTTCATCTATCTGCTCATCGGACCACTTGAATCCACCATTCAGTGGCGCTTCATAATTTTTAATAGCTTCTTGGATAGTGTAGTTTAGCTTACGGCCTTTCGATGCTTTGGTATCGACATTATTTTTTAGTTTGTTTTGTGCACGAGATGTTATGGCTATTTGAACGCCGTTGTTACCTTGCTGCGCTGTTGCAATTTTTTTATCAACCAAATCATTTAATAATACTCGATAGAAATCCTCATCGTCGAAAATATATGGATTCTCAGATACGTCAATTAGATCACTATCCTTTTTCCTTGGATCATAGTTCTTTGGGATATCAAGCTCATCGTTATTGTCGGCGTCCCGTCCTTCTTCATTAAGTTTTAGTAAGGTTAACCTCCCATATTCATAGTCCTTTTCAAACCCAATTGGTTTCAAATTTCTTCTGTTCAATCTAGTACGTTTCAGTAACCTTTGCATATCTGCCAACTGGTTTTCAACTTGAACATCAGCTGGCTGGTTGATAGCTTTAAACTTTGAGGAGGATAGCGCCATCTGTCCTGACGCTACAGAAACTTTAACAGACCATTTATTTAACACAGCCCCCCGGTAGTCTCTTAAACTAGCATCCAGTTGTTCAGATCCTTCAATGAGTTCCTGAAAACTCCTCTTGTTATTACCAGTATAATTAATTTCCGTTTTGTTGATATGTTCTTTATTTTGAAAATCAGCTCTTAGCTCTCTGCATTGATCCATAACTTTATGAAGGAGTTTAAGATTAGATGCTAGCAACTGTCTATTTTCATCATCCAACAAAGTATCCCAAGTTTCTTTAGTTAGTGGGAGTTGGTTTGATGCGCTTAAAGCCTTCTGAAGTTTGATCCTCGCGTCAATAATATGATCAAAGAATTTAGCCTGTTGTAGAATAGTATAACCCTTCAATGCATCCCTCTGAATTGATTCAGAAAATTTATCAGTGGCTTTGCGGGCTTCTTTCTCAACAAGTTTTGTCAACATTTCTCGTCTAGCCTCAACATCTTCATCAGACAAAACTTCTCCACCAGAATCACTGTCTGATAATTCAGCCTCGGATTTTTCTGAATCTGTACGAAGTGAGAAAGCGTCACTTTCATCAACATGCTCTTCGCCGCTTTCTTCTTCATCACCAGTGCCACTTTCAACACCTTCATCTTCATCTTCATCGTTAAATAAACTTCCTCTAGACCCCTTTATACCTTCGTACTTCTCATCTTCCAATTCAATTCCATTATCTTTGCGCAACCTTGAACCATCCGTATCAACGTAATGTTTCTTCTTTAGCTCATCATTCTCATCGCTTGAAGATTCGTTGCTAAAATCTTCTTCATGCTCAAATATCGCTTCCTCATCCTCAATATCATAATCTCTAGCCTTAGACTTATTAGAAATCTCTAAAATCTTTTCTGAAAACGGCTTGGGCATATTGATATATAAATTCCACGTCTAAAGTAACCCTTATAACTGGATTTAAACCTCCTTTAGTTGTATAAGTGATGCTCATCTCATATGCAGGTTTTTCATTCAAATTTTCAAGCCATTTCTTTTTTGTCTGTATAAAGCATAGTAGTCTTCGAACAAAAAACACACAAGAACAAGTATGTATTGATAAAATGAAAACTGAGGCTAGAAAGAGCCTCTAAAAGTAGTTATATTCACTACAGCTTCTTACAAGCTGTATATTTTTTCTATATACAACATGCTTCGCAATATCAATCCCTTCCATAAAACATGTATATTCATCACGTGACAAGAAGTTATTCGGTTTACAATAGTAAGAACCTGGTCCTGCACTGTCCAGCTAATGAATCGACGAGACCAGGGGGCGTATTTTCACTGCTATTACTTTCGGTTCGATCGTATAGTACCTATATAACTGCGTTTTTCATTCACGTGATCAACATCCAATGATATTCCGATATTCTGCTGTGCACGGACGCTTGTAGGGATCTATGGTTTTTAAAACTTTTCATACAGAATATAGAATATAGAATAGAGTAGTTTCAACATATATTACAAGGTTCACTATAAGGTGTATTGTGCAGATTTGTTATCTTCAAGATGTTAAGCAGAGTCTTTGTTCGTTCTTTGGCTTCCTCCGCTAAGGCAGGAATTAAGCCACCTATTCAATTGTTCGGTTTGGATGGTACATATGCATCCGCTTTGTTTACGGCTGCCTCTAAAACCACTTCTATTGAGTCTGCCTCAAAGTCACTAGAAGCATTGTCATCGACTGTTGCAAAGGATTCAAAGTTGCAAACTGTGTTGTCTAACCCAGCTTTATCTTCAGAAGATAGGACCGTTGTTGTGGGGACTTTGATCAATACTATTCCTTTGGATGTATCTGTTCAAAACTTAGTCAAAGTTTTGGCAGAAAACAACAGGTTGAGCTTGTTGCAAGATATCGGTATACAATTTGGTAAGTTGACGGATGCTCATAATGGTCTAATGCAGGCTGTTGTGACTACTGCTCAACCTATGGACAGCAAGTTATTTAAAAGGGTTGAGAGAGCTTTGGCTCAATCTTCTCTTGTTGGTAGCGGCAAAACATTGAAGTTACAGAATGTAGTGAAGCCGGAAATTCAGGGTGGTTTGATTCTAGAAGTTGCCGACAGAACTGTGGATCTAAGTATTATCTCCAAGATCAACAAGTTGAATCAAGTGTTGAAGGAATCTCTCTAGACTATTAAATTAGGAGAACACTTTTAGAAACCACGCTCTCTCATTATATATGAGAGCTAGTAACAATAACATCATGAACTTCAGATTTACAACCATTGATAGTTAGACCAATAATGAAAGGCGATACTCAACATATTATTGAAACCGATTCTTTCTCTTTTGATGCACCTAACTTCTATGATTCCGCCATATTTTGGCAATGACCCTATAATATAGTGACATCTCTTCTCGTTCATTTATATAACTACATTCCTATAGTATAATAAAAATCCAGCAACGTAACCTTTTTTTTCAGCTACAACATCCCTATTAGAATTGGATAGCTCTCGAATTTGACTACGTAAAAGAACACTGGAATGAAAGTACCAATCAGGGTCATCATCTCATCTAAATAATTAAGCTGAATTTCAATATGTATGCCACAAATTAGTTGAAAAACGTAACACAAAAATCAAAAACAAATAACTATTTTAAAACATTAAACTTTTTTTTGTTAATATATTCTTAATCAAGAAAATATTCTTTACCAAAGAATGCAAAACCATGTAGAAAAAAGTCAGCTCATCTTTTTTGACAATAGCTTGAGCTTCTTTTGGCGATCGAACTCTCTTTCTGATAAAAACCGTTTATACCTGTCAACAGTCACTCTTCTTTGTTTCTTCTCATATTCTTTGAATTGCGGAAATTTAGTATTACAAATTGTATCCCAGAGTGTAAAGAAAGGTTGAGAAAAATTGCTTTTAATTCCGAAGCTCTGGTGATGTATGTCGTGGTACACTGCGTTATTTGGGAATAACCATTGGAAAGGATCCCATGGTAAAGCGTAACCGCAGTGATCATCCACTGTCTTCATCGTAGCAAATGTATACAAAATCGTCTGTTCAACATGCGTTAAACGAGTCACCATAGCTGCTATACCGGACCCTAGGGTATCCAAAAAGAAACCCTCCATTGGGTTATTATATAGTGCACCGTAAGCGTATGGGACATATAATCTGTGATGATGAGCATGGAATTTCTTGTATAAGGTTTTATTCATGTGCATAGTGTAATGTAACCAAAATTGCCAACTATCAATTATGAAGAACCCAATAAGTAGCTTTAACAGCGAAATACCATATTGATAACCAAGGTAAATAACGTAGTTAGGTATCCATTTAGGGAGCGCTTGTCTCCAACTCCAGAGCTGATAATTTTCAAATCCAGTGACTGGCTCTGGATCAAAATATACCATCACTAAACCCGTCACCGTTTGTATTACGTGTTGTATTAACACCTGGACAAGAACTCCTAACCTGCTAACCTTATTACGTGATTCAACCTCCTTACTTGGATGTATACGATATTTTTCTGCCAACTTAAAAGTATCGATGAGATGGAATAAACCCGAAAACAACCAATATGCTGCAACAGGAGCCAATAAAGAAAGAGTACCATCTGTAATGCCACTAAATAGCGGTTTTTTGCTCTTTATAGACACTGTAGGTGGAACTCGCGAATCCATATATGACATGTTTAACATTTTAAAACTATTTGTATAACCCAACAATATTGCTGTTGATGTAGAGTTAGACATTATAATCAACCCCAATACTTAACAGAAAAAGCAAATCCGCACTCAAATCCCAACCCAATCCTGAAATAAAAGTCCTACAAAATAACCCTACTTTGTTCATCTATATTGAATATATTTTTATTTTGATGAATTATGGAATTCATAAGCCGTCGATATAATAAATGTTTCTTCAATCACTCGAAAAAAGAAACGGTTTCGTATTACACCTAAAAATGTAACATTAAGTTACCTAAGTCGATCAAAGAGTGAAGAAAGTGGCTTGCAAATACCGTTCGCCTAGATCAAGGCTCAGGCAGGGATTCTTCTCCGTTCTGACAAATCTTCCTTGTATTTTTCTCTATCTTCCCTCTCTCGATTAAAGTAGGCAAACCTTTTTAGCAGCGCTGTATACGAATGGCCAACCCTGAAATACAATGGAGTTAGTTAGCCACTGGAAATGCTATTTATACTCAAGATAATAAACCTTTATAGGTTATTCCTAATACTCTTTTGACATTAACTATATATGGCCCCAATACGGATTACCCAGATACGGTCGTAGCCACCGTGATGAACCATATATACACATAAATATTTAACCGATGACTTTGGCTTATCTCAAGACAAGAAAAGATAGCTCAATTGTATCAGGATTGAATACTTGCTATATATCGTGTAGAGGGTGTTTATCTTATATTTACATGACACATGTTGGCGGGGGAAGGGGTGATTTAACGATGTTCACGAACTGGTGGGTTCAACGTCATATTCAGCGCGAGGGATAACCAATGGCGGAAAGCGTTGTGTGGCATCTGCTGTTATTATTTGACTGTGTTGGTTTAAATATTAACGTTTTTGGGGGATGTCTTCTGAGCGGAAGCTTCAGCGAAAGCGATTCTGGCTCTTTCACCAAGTTGTTTCAAAATTACGCTCTCTTCTCTTGCAATATTGCCTACGCGGTTAATAACTTCGTGTTTGACAGATGGAAGGACAGGAGTCCAATGCTTGTTGAGGTCCCCCATTCTCCATGGATCTTCCCAGTGAATGGTTATGTTTTGCGACTTGCATTTCGTCAAGCTTTCTCTTAGATCTGCAACCGCTTCCTGGGTATATGTGGGCCTATATTGGGAAGAATACCAAATATGACCGAATTCATCTCTCTTCCTCATCGACTCGGCAGTAGACCTCTCAGGAACTTCTCTTAAGTACCTTAGACGACACAGGTTCTGATATAATTTGACGGTTGATGCATAATCTGGCAAATCCACAACTGCCATGCATTTCCAAATATCACGCCTAGTTGAAGGCTTCTTGTTCTCCCAATTTGGTCTGTAAAAGTTTGCATCAATCTGTCTCTGCGTAAAGTGAGGTAGTTGAGAATATATGACCTGCCCGGATTCTAAATTTCGGAACACATACACCTGAGGTGCATAACCTGCCTTTTGAAGCCATTTTGCAGTCCTAAACCTAGAAGCACCAACTGTCTTTGACATCTTAAAATACCTGAACGGCGATACAATACCTCGTCCCGGGAAGATAAATACAATGCTACTTACTTATCTAAAGATACTACTTACTGTTACTTCGCTCGTAAAGTACAAAATTTTTAAACGCTAAAAATATCAACGTTAATAGTGATTTTTGATAATTTCAAGGTTTTACAGAAACTAATACTCTGCCAAGTACTTATTCAATCATATGTCTCCATATTTGTTGAATTTGGGCTCCTCTGAAGTTTCTGAAGTTTCTGAAGTCATAAGAAACCCTCTTCAGTAATAGTTCAGCGGAAAGATCGGTTTCATTGCTTCTGCTATCATGATATAGTACACGTATGGCACGAACCCCTCTGTTCTGCCCGGATAAGCGCTGCAACAAACAATGGAAAGAAAGGGGCTAAAAGATCACCTCCATATATTCTCTACTCAACAAGGAACATTTGATTAAAGGGCTACATGCTTGTGATAGGTGTGCTTTTGTTTTCCGAATAAACTGATGTAAAGTTAATGGTGGATAGGCCTGTTCATTTTTGTAAAGAGTCACTACCCCACACATGCTATACAGCAAGTTCAGGAAAAAGTTTAGCTGAACTGTCCTACTTTATTCCATTCAGGCATTTTCATTTCACTCGTTACAATTTCTTTTATAATAGATATAGTCATTGCGGAGTTGGAAAACTGAATATCTTGAGGTACATGTTTCCAAAGGCTATTGTATTACTGGAAATGAGGGAAACTTTTTGCCGAATCTCACTATCAACTATGATTACGACTGGTGCCCTGCAAATCTGAGTTGATTACTAGCCCTGATCTGTTTGTTTCTGATCATAGAAACTTGATCTTAAAATACGAGACACTTCGCATTTGATCAAGACACACATGCACGATATAAACCGCGTGTGCTTTTCTGAAGATAGTGTTTGACTCTCATAATTGGAAGCTATTATTTCAGGGTGAAAATCTGAGGAATACACCGGAAAGATAAACAGTAATTGTTTTATTGCGAGAAGATTCGGTATGATGGCATATAGTGGTTCTCCCTCTATAAAAAGTGATCTGTTTCATATCTGGACCCTCACAGTCCGGCCCTTGGGAAAGTTGTTTCGGAGGAACCAAAGCACCATTGGAAAGATGTGTCACAATTGGGTTTAATTATAACCCGAGGGATAGGGAACTACTCGATGAAACATGTGCCTCCCATTATATAGGTCGATAGAGGAAGCCACGAGGCATTTTGGTCCTACTCAGCCGGTACTTAACGCAAATAAGATCTAATGACACAAGAACTAGAACTTAGCAGAAGGCACATACCAGCGTACAACCACACCCTCATTACGAGATTGCAGGTAAATATGTCTTCTCTGAAGTGGGCCTTTAGATGTGCCAAAACTTGCCTAGTTTCGAATGCTCATTGGCTACTTATAAAGACTATCCAAAAGAACGTTATAACTATATCGCACAACACCAATTCAGCCCTAGTGACACTGTATTAACCATCATATAGCCTCTAAACACCTCTACATGTTGTATCTAGCTGCCCAAACTTCGTGTGTCGTGATGTGTATGGCCGTTTAGTCTTCCTGTTAGTTGATATCCTATCGAAATTCAGTTCAACGAACCTGGTTTTATTGTAGCATCAAAAAACAATGGTCGTCCTCTGTTTAAATAAACATAAGAAGGGTTAAGTTTATAAAGTGTGATAAGGATAGCTGAGTGGTGATATTCAATGAATTTACATGACAGTGGTTCTCAAGTGTATTATATGCCGGTGGGACTTACGGAATTACAAAAGGACTTAATTGAAATTTTAATCTGCATGCATGCGGAGAGCTTCCTTGAAGAATATAGTCCAGAAGCTGTTGAAAGGTTATTAAAGGGAGGATATGAACGGAATGGGGTTGATGAGAAAATGGAGCTGACCATGGCTGCATTGACGCCAACGCAAATGAACATGCTTTTACTGCAGAATATCCGGGCTGTCGCCAATCATCCATGCTTACTTGTTGATCACTATATGCCTAGAAAATTTCTGTTGATGGAACCTGGTCAGGAGCTTATATCTACAAGCGATAAGTTTAAAATCCTGGACCAGTTGGTGGAGTTGATCTTATGCAGAGATAATCGCGATAGACCTTTGCAGTTGGCGGTTATTTCTCATTCGGTGAAGGAATTGGACCTAATAGAGGGATTTATGTTGGGGAAATTAGTGAAACTTAAGCGATTATCTGGCACTAGTTTATTTGATGAGAAGCATCAGTATGCTGTGAAGGTGGGTACACGAACAAACGCAGGCGGGGATGGTACAAACAACAACTATAATACGGTTTACAAGGACAACTCGCCGTCTAGCGTTGAAGGTAAATTATCTTCTCGTGCTGGTATATCATCCACTAACGTTGCTGGTTTAAAAGATGACTATGATTACCAACACAGCAAGAAATTTTCTTTATTGTCAAATCTGCGTAACCGCGATTCCTATATTGAGGATAAGGACTGGTTATTTTTGGCCACTGCTACACATTTGACTCACTGTGAGGACTTGTTTGAAAATTATGATCTGGATATAATAATAAGCTTTGATCCAATGCTCAATGAGATGCTTCCTTCGGTATACAATGTTAGGAATGGGCCAAAAAGTGTACCGCTAATCAAACTACTTGTGCAAAATTCCCCCGAGCATTTCATGTTAGCAACACAACATAAATTTGATTATGGGCAGGATGATCTTCATGAAGCGTTAGCGCACTTTATAAGACATAGAAACAATTACAAAGACTACGAAGGAATAAGCACATGTAGGTTGAAGGAGTTTGTGGCTAGCTTGCTCTCCTCGGGGAATATTTCAATGGCGTTGGCAGACACCCAGCTCTCCCAGGATAATTGTACAGCTGATATCGTTGAGTCTCTGCTACAGAGGTCCATTTTAATGAACTTGCAACACACGGATTACACATTACCACAACATCATGGAGAATTTGACACCAAATGTTATCAAGCGAAGTTGAAGAAATTAATAGTAACAAGACTTGAAGCCTGCCAGAGGGAACATCAGCTCAAACAATCCCATATTTTAGAGAAACGGATGGATGAAACAGAAAAGCTAAACGCCTTAGATGGGGTGATATTCGAAGCAGAGAACGCTTATCGAGCCTTGAATGAGGACAAAACGCCCCTTACTGATTCAGAAAAGAGGGTACAAAGGACACAAGATGAGCTCCAAAGACTTACAGAGAAATTTGATATGTTAAACGCGCGAAAAAATGAACTCGAAGAGTTACTGTCCTCAAATAGCTTAGATAGCAAAATAGAAGAAAAGAAAGCTAAGCTAAATTCGCTGCAGTCCCAATTAAAACCCTTATATGAAGAAAACGCTCGCAGGACCAATAGAAATGACGCTTTAAGAATGGACTACCAAAAAAAATCCTCTGAAGCTGCAAACCTTTCAATGATCTTAAAAACTCTGCGAGAAAGGAAAGAAACGCTTGCCAAAGAACTCAAAGGCCCCGCTACACAATGGATGGCTCTCTCAGCCACGCAGGAAGAAAGCCGCCTGCACGAAGAGCTGACTCAGCTGAAGCAACAACGCCAATTCCTTTCTCGATACGTTGAAAAGATGAAGACTCAATACGAGATCACGGACCTCGAAGAAATAAGCAGAATACAAAACAACAAAAACAATACCACTGTCGGCCGCGTCAGAACAACAAGAGCTACTTCGCCAACATACACTTAGCTTACTGAAACAACATAAGAGGAACAAACGTTTTGATGAACTGAAGTTAAACAGAACGGAAAACAATATAAACATTAAAACCTCGTTTTACGAGATTTGACAGCGAGCAGAATCACCTACTGAATTGTACGTCGACGGGAAAAAAATAGAAAAAGGAAAACTTATAGATAACCCATTTTAAAA
This sequence comes from Eremothecium cymbalariae DBVPG#7215, assembly GCF_000235365.1. NCBI lineage: Eukaryota > Fungi > Ascomycota > Saccharomycetes > Saccharomycetales > Saccharomycetaceae > Eremothecium > Eremothecium cymbalariae. The sequence goes on along the minus strand of NC_016451.1, from coordinate 363,925 downwards.
ATACCTTGATATACTATTTTTTGACACTATAGATATCAGTTATTTTTACTAGTATTTTATTACTATTTCTTTTAATCGTTAATCGATTCGTTTTCCATTCCGACTCATGTCAGATTTGGCTTACATTTCCGTTATTACATTGTTTTGCGCCCTTTCCCGCCTCCATTTTGCTTAATATCAGCTACAGTAAACCTATTCAAAGCAACAATTTCCCAATTATGCGAATCAGGCTATCTTGCATTCCATTTGGCTCGAGCACGCATTCGGAATTCACCCTATTTTTAGGCCTATTTTTAGGACTAAGGTTATTATTGTGGATAATGTTCATGAAGCTTCATCACCATTGTATTCGTATGGCACGATGATGTAGTTGCGCAAGGTACCGCACAGGACAGAATTTGTATTAGGAAATTGTACATAACAACTACAGCAGTTTATATAATTTTGGTGAAGGGTTATATATATCATCATCATAGGGGCATATATAGGAGGGATTTTGAAGATTTAAGGAGCCTCTAAGATGATGGATGAATTTTGTCAGTTATCCATTGCAGGACAGGAGGAAGAAAATAAGGTTGGATGTGCAGAAGATACGTTACAGGGTTTGGATCTTTCGGCAATTTCCAAATTAACTCTTAATGATTCTAATGGAGGGGCAGTTAATGGTGATAATGAAAGCATGAGTATGATGCCTATTGGTATGATGACGAAAGTAATGTCGCATTTCCCAAATTCTCCTTCTCCTTTACGGCAAACGATTGCTTTGGTGGATAATACGAGTGATGAGATGGATATTGACCCGGAAGAGCCGGCGTCGCAAAGTTTAAAGTGTGAAGATGAGGATTTGTTAGATGATTTACAGGAGACTACAGATTACCAAGAACAGGTGGGGTCGCAGTTGAAGCAAGAGGAAGAAGGTGGGAGTACGGGCTCCGTGATTAAAGCATTGTTTTCGCCAACAACATTGGGTGTTGCAGCTGCAACACGGGAGCTTGAAGGTATAGCGAGTCCAAGGGTTGTTAGCCCTACTGCGGGTTCTAATGATTTGAGTTGTAACAGAACTCTTTCTTCTCGTTCAGACCTACCGAAAGAACCCAATGGTGCTGGATACACTTCTGGAAGAAATATAGATCTTTACGATGAACAGTTGCAAGAGCTAAAGCGTAGATTTTACAGTGGATCTGTTCAGGTTCAAGTGAACAATCATCATTACTACTACCCTACCCCTTCCTCTGCAACAACCCACACGTATTACAAAGAGAAATTAGCACATCCCTATCAACTTCCAGTGCCTTGGTCCCGTCGATCGCATCCAGTCTCTAAACACTCCTATGCTCTCACATCATACTTGCAACTTGCCTTGAATTCTATCACCGCGTTCGTATTCGGATTCTTCTTACTATCATTTTTTAAAGCCCTCAAATCTGACCTCCAATCCACTTGGAGGCACACCCAACACGAACTTGACTACGAGTCCAGGCTTTGCAAACAAAACTACAACGCTAACCTCTGTGATCCTAACACAAGAGTACCCGCTCTAGAACTGAAATGCATCGAGTGGGAGAAATGCATGATACGAGATAACAACATTTTCTTTAGAGCTCGCTCAACTCTTAGCGCCAGATTGCTTGGTGATGTTATAAATTCCTTCATTGAACCACTAGGATGGAAAGCACTAGTATCCATTCTAATCGGAGCCCTCATATGGTCCTTCAGCTCCAACTTCATCCTTGGCTTCGCCCGAGCAAAAAGCTACTATGGCTCTGCAAAGCTCGCCCCTCTCACTGAACCACCCGCGCATTCACCAGTACCCATCTCCTTGGCTGCACCACATAATTACGTCGCCTCTGACGCTGCTTCTCCATCCACTGCAGAAATATCCTGAATCGTTGGTCTGCTCGACGTGTCATCGCAGTTGTAGTGCTCGAGCCTGGTCGGATTCTGCTTTCCGATGATTTCGCTGGACAACGATTCATCGAGGAACATTGTATTCCGGAACCGCATTCCCGAGGACATGCAGGCCAACTGAGATCAAATACAAGGATTTAATAATGGCAAAAGAAAGATTTAGATAAAAATGGGCAATTAAAAGATAGAATTAATGAATAGCGTAGTGGGGAAAAAGGCATATATATATATATATATGAATATAGGTCTTTGTTAATCATTCCCCGAATAATATTGTAATTGATCATTTTGTCTTTGGTTTGCGCATTGCATATATTCGGTAAATTAACTAGGAAGTTATATATATAGGATAACATAGTTTTTATGATGCTGGGTGCAAGAAGTTTTGTACACAATTCGAGGAGAAGGATAGTGCAACTTTCCCACGTGAAGCCTCCAAAACAGATAAGCAATGAACAAGTGAAGGCGTTTGGCAAGAATGATATATTGGATTGGGATTTGTTGCGAGCATCGATCTCAAAGTTCAACAATAGTTCTTTGCACGTTCCGTTGGTGATTAATGGGGAGCGGGTGTACTATGGTAATTCTGGGAAGCGGACTACGTTTCAGCAAGTGAATCCTGCCTTGCATTCTCAAGTGTTGGCAGATGTGACCCAGGCTACAGTGGGAGATGTTAGAGCAGCTATTAAAGCATCTAAAGATGCGAAGGAAGCATGGTATAAAACGCCATTCTACGATAGGGCTGCAGTGTTTTTAAAGGCTGCAGATTTGGTATCAACAAAATACCGCTATGATATGTTGGCCGCCACAATGCTGGGTCAAGGTAAGAATGTGTATCAATCAGAGATAGATTGTATTACTGAAGTTGCGGACTTTTTCCGTTTCAATGTGAAATATGCGGAGGAGTTATATAACCAACAACCTATTGAATCAAGCCCTGGGGTGTGGAACAGAGCGGAGTACAGGCCATTAGAAGGTTTTGTATATGCAGTGACACCTTTCAATTTCACTGCGATTTCCGCAAATTTAGTTGGTGCGCCAGCTTTGCTCGGTAATACGGTAGTATGGAAGCCATCCCAGAGCGCTGCTCTCTCGAACTATTTAATGTTAACAGTTTTGGAAGAATGTGGTTTACCTCCAGGGGTGATTAACTTTGTTCCTGGAAACCCTATTGAGATCACAGATGAAGTATTGAAGGACGAATCCTTCGCTGCTTTGCACTTTACAGGATCCACCGCTGTTTTCAAGAGTCTGTACGGTAAGATTCAAAATGGTGTTGTTGATGGAACCTACAGAGATTACCCAAGAATAGTTGGTGAGACTGGTGGGAAGAATTTCCATTTAATTCATCACACTGCTAACTTGCCGCATGCTGTTCTCTCTACGTTGAGGGGTGCATTTGAGTACCAAGGTCAAAAATGTTCTGCTACTTCCAGGCTGTACCTCCCCCAATCTAAGGCACATGAGTTTCTCACCGATTTAGTCGGGACTCTCAGCTCCGTTAAACCTGTCAACACATCTGCCTCCAAGCTGAACGGCGGAGATTTACACGGCTTTATGGGTCCAGTTATTCACGAACAAAGCTTTGACAAACTGGTAAGTACAGTTGAAGAAGCCAAAAAAGACCCAGAACTAGAAATAATCTACGGTGGTGAGTACAATAAAAGCCAGGGTTACTTCTTCGGACCTACGATCATCACCACGAATAACCCTCGCCACAAATTTATGTCCACAGAATTCTTTGGTCCTATTTTAACTGTTTACAAATACCCTGACTCCCAGTTCGAAAGCATCTGCGAAACCATTGACACCACCACCAAGTACGGTTTAACTGGCTCAATCTTTGCCCGTGATCGTGCGGCTATCCGTTTGGCAGATGAAAAACTACGCTTTAGTGCAGGAAACTTCTACATTAACGATAAATCCACCGGAGCTGTCGTCGGACAACAATGGTTTGGTGGCGCCAGAATGAGTGGCACTGATGACAAGGCTGGTTCTGGAAATGTCTTAAACAGGTTCGTGAGCATTAGAAATGTCAAAGAGAACTTTTACGAATTAACGGATTTCAAATATCCTTCAAACTACGAATAATAAAATGTCTGAAACCAGCAGGTATACCCAGAAGGTTACAATGTCATTCCCATTCCTCTAACTATACAATAGAGAGATGTTACAAATCTGCTAGCTATAATAATTATAATAATATTAATATTAATAATGACCCATACCTTCCCGGCCCATTCATTGCTATAAATATTGGGGGCCGGGGATATGTATACTCCAGTGTAGTAATAATTATAATAAGTACTGACAATGTATAATATTGATACATATGTATTTTTATTTTTTTGCGTAACGGATCAGGTATACTAATACTACCTCCCTCTGTTGAAAGCGGTCACTAACTGCCTAATCATCTCCGTTAACAATTTCGGGATCTTTAGACCCACAAACATTATTTACTAATCGTATTCGTTCAAATGCATAAAACCGTCAATCGGTCCGACTCCTTGCAGCCCTACATACCCTCTCAACACACCCCTTGTCCCCTCCCGAACCCCTCACCTGCTAACCTCTAATAACCTTTCGTCTAGATTTACGCATAAAAGGATACCAATGTGTTCTCGCTTTTACTGTCCGTAGCGTCACTACTCACTACGTTCACTATCCAATTATATCATTGCGCGCACACATACATGGATATACGCACACATACCCTCCCCTCCACTAACTTACTTACTGCTGCCTACCCTCACCTCCATCAGAACTAATTCTTACCCCCAATTACGCACTATCAAATACCTTAGCCGTTCTTGACTGATTTCCTTCTTTCTTACCCATAGGGATAGTCTTTCGGTAACTAATTCGTTTTGCCTAAGTACAATTTACTATCGTCACCAAATATATATAGTAACATCCTAAAAAAAAGAACTACATACACCACTAACACACACGTCCCCTCCAAGGTCGTGATAACCACTTGAATCGCCGTTCCTTTTGTCACTAATTTTGCTCTAGTTTAGTCGATTCCGTCAAGAACAAGATATTTGCCCCTTTTTCCGTTTTACTTTGCCACCCGATCATCATCTGGTTATTATTAAAGATTGCTCAGCGTTTGCAGCGAACTTTGAGAAAGGAAACCCCCTCGAAATTTCCAGTTATCAACCATCACTGGGTATCAGGACTTTAAGTCGTTGCCAAGCTAGCAACTATCCTGGTCTAAATCTGCTTCAAGCCCTTCTTTGTCCAGTCGTTTTTCTTTTCCACGCTTTGATTTACCGACAGCTTTTTTTTTCTGCCCAACATCAAGTTTGCTTTCAATCTGTATTGGATAATTTTAACGCAATAGAAAGAGGTAAAAAGGCATCAGGATTCAAGTATCAGAGGGTATTCAAAGCGCATTACATTCATCGTGGTATCGGGTAATCGATTGCTTGACAAAGTCTAGTATCATTCTTTTCGTTTTTCTTCGTTGTCACGGTTTTTTGGCAAGAGGTTGCAGGAAGATTGCAATTTTTCACTTTTATTGTATATATTATAGTCCGATCCAGCTATACTAGTTCTGTTCCATTCACCATGATGGGTAATATTGGGAATCAACGACAGGAGGATCTTGCGGCTAATAAATTTGTTGCCACTACAAGTGGGAGGAACAATCCTAAACAGATTCATATTGCGCATAGAAAATCGCCATCTGAGTTGACGAATCTTATGATCGAACAGTTTACTTTACAAAGACAGTTGGAAATTGTTCAAGTGCAGCAGCAGCAACTTTTAGCTCACCAGCAACAACTTGCTCAGCAAGCAGGTCATTATCTAGCGCCTGGAATGGGCGGTGGGGCAGCAGGTTCGCCTGCAGGGGCTGGCTCCATGTCGTTCCTTCCTCAACCGCCGCAGCCGCAGTATAATACCAATCCAGGCGCGAATGGGAACAAGAATAGATCGCATTCTCGTAATAACTCTGGGTACTACAATAACAACGATTTCCCGAACCCTGCCTCACATAGGAGAACTGGCTCTCAATCCAGTGTTTATGGGCATGCTAGGAGGCATTCTTTAGGTTTAAATGAAGCGAAGAAGGCTGCAGCTGAAGAGCAGGCCAAGAGAGCAGGTAATGGATCGAGTAATGTTTCTATTAAGATCGATGTTGCTGCCGACATATCCACGTCCGATTCTAGTACAGCTACCGCAGTTCCCACCTCGTCTGAAAATATATCCACCTTCAAGTTCCCGTCCACCCCTCTAGAAAATCCCAAGGGCCATTCTCGTGCCACCTCAAACATATCTCCCAACAAGGCTTTTCAGTTCCCACCTAGACCCTTCAACAAAGAGAATCAAGACGAATTTACTGCAGTTCATAACTCTCATCGTCGTACAAATTCGAGGGGACAAGATCCGCCTGGGATTAATTCTAACTGGAGAGCACAACAAGGTTTACAGCAACAGTCCCAATCATCCTCTTTTCACAAACAGTCTTATTCCAACCAGGGGTTTGCTACATTGGAACCACCCCCTGTTTTTCAACCCGGTCATAGATCTCGTGGATCTAATGCATCTACTCATAGTTTTTCTTCAACTGCAGGAGGTAACAATTCTAACGGACGCAAGTCGTTGTTTGCTCCCTATTTACCCCAAGCAAATATCCCCCAGTTGGTTGAGGAAGGTAGGCTAGTGGCGGGTGTGCTGCGTGTCAATAAGAAGAATAGATCTGATGCTTGGGTCTCCACTGATGGCGTGTTGGACGCTGATATTTTTATATGTGGATCCAAGGACCGTAACAGAGCTCTTGAAGGTGATTTAGTCGCCGTTGAACTACTTATGGTCGATGATGTTTGGGAGTCTAAGAAGGAAAAAGAGGAGAAGAAGAGAAGAAAGGATGCTTCTATTCAACAAGATTTGATACCTTTAGACTCTAAGGACGATTACCACAACGATGCATCATCTAGTATCGTCACTGCAAGCGCCCCTTCTTCTAGTGTTTCTCAATCTACGAATACCTCGTCTGACAAGGGTGAAGATAACGCAATCGGAAACTTTTCTGGTGCTATAAAGAGAAGAGGTTCTTTAAAGCAGCGCCCAACTCAAAAGAAGAATGATGACGTTGAAGTTGAAGGACAATCTTTATTATTAGTCGAAGAGGAAGAAATAAATGATGAGTACAGACCTTTATATGCAGGTCACGTTGTAGCAGTTTTGGATCGTATTCCCGGTCAATTGTTCAGTGGTACTTTAGGTTTGTTAAGGCCTTCCCAACAAGCAAATAACTCTGACAAGCCTCATAAACCAAAGATTGTCTGGTTTAAGCCAACTGACAAGAAGGTTCCATTGATCGCTATACCAATAGAGCAGGCTCCGAAGGACTTTGTCGAGAACGCCGAAAGGTACACTGACAAGATGTTTGTTGCCTCTATCAAACGTTGGCCAATCACATCTTTACATCCTTTTGGTACTTTGGTATCACAGTTAGGCGAGTTGAATGACCCAACTGCTGAGATCGATGCTATTTTAAGAGACAACAACTTTTTATCCGATGAATATTTGGACCCACAAAATCGTACTAAAGAAAGAGATACCTTCAAGCCGGTTGAATTGTCTGCAACTGAAATTGGAAGCAGACCATTTTATGAAGGTGCTGTCGCCATATCAGAAAACGGGAACATTTCGGACTTGGCTTTGCATGTGAAGAAGCTATCTGATGGAAGAATAGAATTGGGTTGCCATGTTATTGATGTGACTGCACATATTGAAGAAGGTTCTTCGTTGGACAGAAGAGCTAGGAAGAGATCTTCTGCTGTGTTCATGCCGCAGAAAACCGTTTACTTGCTACCTCAAGCCATGAATGAATTTTTAACTTTTCAACCTGGTAAAAACTCTCCTACAATTTCGGTCATTTATACTTTGGATGCAAATAATTTTGGGGTCATATCATGTCGGATATGCGAAGGTTTAGTTCTACCTCATATGGTATCAACTTACGATGGATTGAATAAAGAACTCTTAAAGGCACCTGAAAAAAGAAGTAGTTTTATCAATGTGATCAACTCCATTGCCATCAAGTTCTATTGTGAAAGATTAAATTATGAGGATGATAATAATTCAATCACTTTGTCTTCTAAATTAGCTTTACTGGATACTTTAGACGATGAAAAAGTCAAGGTGGATCTCAATATGTTAAAAAAGACCCCTGCTGCTGCTGTTATTGGAGAAATTGAACGTAAAGTTAATAGTACTGTCGCCGAAAGGACCTACATCAAACTTGGTGCTTCCGCATTCTTGAGAAGGCAACCGTCACCGATTTCAACGAAGCTTCAGCTTTTCAAAAAAAAGGTTCAAAAATTTGGTTGCAACGTTGATGTTACTACTCCTGAGTCCCTATTAGGCTCTATTCTATCCATTAAAGATTATAGCACTCGCCTTGGTATCGAATTGTTATTGTTTAAAACTTTGAACCGTGCAAGATATTTTGTTGCTGGCAAAGTTGAACCCGATCAGTATGGCCATTTTTCATTAAACATGCACTTATATACCCACTTCACTGCTCCATTAAGGCGTTATGCTGATCATGTTGTTCATAGACAGCTGAAGTCAATCCTTCACGGCACTGATTACAAAGAAGATCTTGATTCCTTGAAGATCACGTCAGAATATTGCAACTTTAAGAAGGATTGTGCAAATCATGCTCAAGAGCAAGCCATTCATTTGTTGTTATGCAAGTCTATCAATGACATGGGTAATGCTACGGGCCAGCTGTTAATTATGGCTACTGTTTTGCAGGTGTATGAATCGTCATTCGATGTTTTTATCCCTGAATTAGGTATTGAAAAAAGAGTCCATGGTGACCAGTTACCATTAATAAAAGCTGAATATGACAGCAATAACAGAATATTAGATTTGTATTGGCAAAAGGGTGTTGATAGTGCTACCTTTGTTCCAGTGGATGAGAAGAATCCAAAATCGTACAGGAGTTCCATCAGAAACAAATTTAGTTCTACTAGCAAAGAAATTGCGTCCGTGCAGATCAACAATAAGGGTGAAGAAACGAGTCTTTACAGGGGTGACCTAATAGCTGAGTTCTCTAAATTGAAAATCGAACCACCTAATTTAGACATCCCATCTGTTGATCCTAGTGACAGTAATCCACTGGCCGCTTACTTGAAGGATGTTACTATTAGAAGAGAAGGTGAGAACTGTATACAAGAGATACGTGAATTAGAACAGGTTCCTATTTTATTAAGGGCTGAAATTGGCATGGCATTGCCTTGTTTGACCGTACGTGCATTGAACCCCTTTACCAGTAGAGAATAGTAGACTTGACTCTTCGCTGGTTGGTTCTCATTTACTTCTACCTACTTAGTACCTTTAACTAAACTTTCCATTTTTGTTTAATATCACTTTTATGTATGATAACAACCATTACATCGTATTTTAATACTTCTTATACTTGTACTAGTCGACCGCTACTGCTACGTCACTGTTATGTACGTCAGCACACAGGTAACATATGTGCGGGAGTATATTACCACATTGTTCCACGGCACTTTTACATTTAAGTTTAGCTTGTTTGATAAATAGAAAACTCATAATGAAACTTAAAACAGCAAAAAAAAGTTGAAGGCGTTGTTTAGGGTCAAATTTAAGGATCTTTGTAATATAGACGATCATTACAAGAGTGCTGAAAGCTGGATAAATCCTACTCCCTATCTTTTGGAGTTAATATCAGTAATCATCTTAGCCTGCTTAACTAAGGCATCTGTGGAATCTAGTCTTGGTAATATCAGTTCGATCAATCTAATCTTGGAGCTTTCGTTGAATTCTGGGTCTTGCGTTAGCTGACTCCATCCACCTACTGTAGATATCCTGACAGCTTCGTAATTCTTTGCACCAAAATCCGGTAACAGCTGCAAGTGGTTCCATGGCTGAATATCGTTATACTGAGCTTCAGGGCCGTGTATCAATCTTTCTATAGTATATCCGTCGTTATTCAATACAAACAAATAGGGCTTTAATCCCCACCTGATCATTGTTGATAATTCCTGTACAGCCAGCTGTAAAGATCCATCACCGATGAACAATATAACTCTCCGACTTGGATCAATTTCCTGTGTAGCAAGGCAAATGCCAAGACAGGCTCCCACAGTATATCCTATTGACCCCCACAGGAGTTGTGAAATACAGCGCGTGCCAGTCGGGAGTGTGACCTCGTTAATACCAAAAGCTGGGGTACCAGACTCTGCAATGACAATATCACCCTCTTTCAAGAACGTGCTAACCTCTTTCCACAACCACTGTTGTGCCAGTGGTGTTAAAGGATCTAGGGGCTTGTTTGGGCTTGGTTTAGAAGCGATTGGAACGGGTACGTAGTTTTGCACAACATCTCCTACTTTCTCAGCCAATTTCTGCAGCACAAACTTCATTTGGACACCATTGAAAGTGGCATTCTTGATCATAGTAAAAGTAGAATGGAATTCGACGATGTCTTTGGTACTGTAGGATTGAGAGAAGTTACCGGTGTTCATATCAGCTAGCAAAGACCCTATCGACAGGATCAAGTCAGCAGACTCAACAGCTTTCTTCACTTCTGGTTTAGATATGGAACCTGCATAGACACCACCATACCTTGGATGTTGTTCATTAACTGAACTTTTACCCATTGGGGTCACATAAGTTGGAAACTGGGTAATATCAATTAGCGTTTTGATCTCTTCCTTTATATCATATCTGGAAGCACAGGCATCAGAAAGAATAATTGGGTTTCGAGCATTCTGAATCAAATGCAAAACAGCATCAATCACTTCATTTTCTGCATCTTGGTCATTAAGCTCTGGCGACAGGTCAATTGGAGTCTCCAACAAAGACGCATCTATAGTAGCGGTAGCCATATTCGCTGGCACACCCAAGTAGACAGGTCCGTGTGTCATTATGCAAGTTTTAATACATCTATCGATTTCAGAGGCTGCTGTAGCATCATCTGAAAGGATGGCAGTTGTCTTGGTAATACGCTGATACATCCTATGGAAAGCTGTAAAATCACCATCACCCAAGGTATGGTGCAACAACAGCCGCTTAGCCTGAACCATGGTTGATGGTACACCCACTACGTGTAAAACACTAATGCACTCAGCATAAGAACCAGCTATACCGTTAATCGCGGATAATTCACCAACACCAAAAGTGGTTACCAAACACCCCATCCCGTTCACCCTGGCATAACCATCGGCGGCATAAGCTGCGTTTAGCTCATTCGCATTCCCAGCCCATCTCAACCCTGGCACCTCGTATAGCTTGTCCAACAACGACAAATTAAAGTCCCCAGGTAAACCAAAGATTGTTTTAACCCCTACTTGATTTAATCTTTCAAATAAATAACGACCTATAGAAATTTCCGACATCTTCTTATGAACAGCTTACTTTCTCTTAAAATAAAACAAATCCCACGGATACCTTCTATAGCCACCACAAAATGATTCATATCCACTCCAATCGATACAAGCGTTATAGAACCTACCTTTATATATAATCAATTAATAATTTTAACCGTGAAATATTGTATGCCATGCTTGTAACCTCTACAGGTGCATGAGGACTCCATTATACAATACCCACTCAAAATACAATGTATATTCTAGATTTACCTATTTCGTATATGTAAAACAAAGCATATTGGAGCAAAAAGGTTCTAACTTGTCTACGGCTTACCAACTCCTCCAACAATCCCACTCGCTGACACGGCACTGCCCGCCATAAATAAAACCGCTCAACAAGATGCCCTTTACACTTTAACCTCGAGCAATAGACTAGAAAATAGCAAAATCACTTAATAACAACTCTGAAATGAAGATTTAACCGTTATTTATCTCACTGGTATCTTGTCAGCTTATTGCAGCTTGCCCTCTTAATGCGTCTAAAACGATGGCGTTGAAATTTAACGGGTATGTTGAAAATCGGATCAAAACAGGAATTGTCTAATAATTTACATTCATAGTACTTAACTAATATGCTTCCCGCTTATAACAGCTAAAGTAGATAACTAGAAAGGATTGAAGAGCCAATTATGATAATGTTAAAATCTTTCACGTTAGTTGGCAAATCAGTACGGTCACTTTCCGGGGCCAAGATTCTGTTGGCTAGAAGAAGTGGTAATGGTACAAGTGCCAAATCGGGAGCTGAAGCTGAACCAATTGAAGCAGTCGACGTACAGTCTTATTTAAAAGAGGCTGAGCAGAAGTTCAAGGCAAGTTTAGAGGTATGCAAAAAGAAACTAGGGGATAAGAAGTTGGGAGTGGCAAATGGTAATATCTTCAATCATTTAACCGTTGGTACGGAGAAAATGAAATTTACAGACTTGGCAGCCACATCTCTAAAGGGAAGGAACTCATTAACAGTTACTGTTTTTGATCCTAAATACACTAAGAAGGTTATCAGTGCTATTCTCGCATCAGGGCTCAACTTAAATCCCGAGAGGATTGCGAATAATGAGCAGCAGTTAAAAATCCCTCTGCCACCAGTGACTACTGAGGTGCGTCAACAGTTGTGTAAGGATTTGAAAAAGGTTTTTGAAGAGTATAAGGGCTCTTCTAATGTCCATTCTTTAAGCCATATACGAGGTGAGGTACTAAGAGACTTGAAGGCATTGCAGAAGAAGAATGATTCAGTCAAAAAGGTGATTCAAGATGTGGAGAAGCTGCATAAGACATATGTGCTTAAGTTACAGGAACAGCTGAAACAAGCTGAGAAAAAAATCATGAACTGATTACCTTATGCACGAAATATCTGAGTACTGTTCTATATATAATGTCAATTACCCTGCTTGGCTAATGTAAATATAGATTTGATTCTTTGCCACGTAGATCTGGTATAAGCTCCGGTGATGAAGCTCTCAACGAATTTCCAAGCACTACTGGTACTCTTAATTGGATAGTCTAATGGGGCTGGGATCTTCGTGGAGATCATAGGTAAAGTGTCGAAACAGACACTTTTTGCGTTGCACAGACCTCGCAGCCCTTCCTCACCTCCAAACCTACCGTAACCTGATCCTCCAACACCCCCGAAGGGCAGCTGGCACACATAAAAGGTAGCAAAATCGTTGATTGCAACGTTGCCTGTGTGCAGCTTGTCTGCAACGTAATTACACTCACCGTAGTCCTCGCCAAATACGGAACCGCCTAAACCAAATGGAGCGCTGTTAGCTAAGCGGATACAATCTTCTGTGTCTCGTGCCTTCATAACCGACATTATGGGGCCAAAAACCTCTTTTTGAGCTATTTCCATATCAGGTGTAACGTCAACAAGTAGTGTAGGTTGGAAATAGTTCCCCTGTGGGTAGTTTGGATGATTAAACTTCGAACCACCATGCAAGAGCCTTCCGCCTTTACTAACCGCATCCTGGACCAAAGCTTCAAGTTCTTCGAATCTGTTATTGTTGATCATCGCGCCCATATCAATATCCTCCAGGTTGTCTATGTCTGCGCCCAGTCTCAAAGTAGCAATGCGGGTTTCCAGTATTTTGACCATCTTGTCATAATTTTGATCTGATATAATAACTCTCTCAATACCAATGCAGTTCTGACCAGCTGATTGGAACGTTCCCCGCATAATAATCGAGGATAAAGATTCAAGATTAGTAGCTGAGTCCAACACAATAAATGCATCCTTCCCTCCCAGTTCAACAACAACAGGGGTCAAACTTTTAGCAGCATTGGCTAGTACATGAAGTGCGACTGGTCTGCTTCCAATGAAGGTCAGATGCCTTAGACCTGGATGTGCTGAAAAATAATTTGCAGTGTCGTCTTCGGAACTAGGTGGAAAACAGTAACATAACTGTACCAAGTTTGGATCGTGACCACATACACTGAGGGCTTCCTTTACAATGGAGATAAAAAATTCGCTGGACCAAACAACTTGTTCTGAGCACTTAACGACTATACCATTACCTGCAAAAATTGCTGCAATGATTGGACCCAGTAAATTGTGGAAAGAATAATTCCAGGACACAATAGCACCCACGACACCTAAGGGCTCATAACGAACTTCCGCACCCTTGTATAACTTCATGAAGAAGTTCGTGGGTCCCGGACGCCTAGAAGGTTTCAAGATATTTTCACCATGCGTCACAGTCCATTTCAACTTCTCCAACGTTACCAAAATTTCTCCCATGGAAGCATCCAACATAGTCTTACCTGAATCACGGCACGCTACGCGAGTCAGAGATTCCTGGTTTGCCAAGATGTATTCATGCAACGTCAACAAGACCTGGATACGTTGCTCAAACGATGTATGGCACCAACTTTCCTGCCCGTCTGCAGCCTTCTTGATAACTTCATCTATATCGTTCTTGTCCATTGACTTATACGTTCCCAGAAATTGGCCGGTGGCTGGACAATAACATTGTATAAAGTTACGTTGCTGAGGATCACTAAGAGATGGATTGGATAATCTTTTACCTTTCCAATGCTTCTGAGCTTGTTCTGGGATCGGCATTTGAAACTTTACGGGATGCAACGTATTGTTCCATCCAAATTTGTAAACGACATATAGAGTAGCCAAAGCCATCAGTACAGTTGTAGTACCAAACCCGAGCACCTTCTGCGTGTAATTCAAATTCTGCTCGGGAATTATGTAGTGCTGGAACAAATCAGAAAGGTAATCTTGCACAGTGGCATTGAGTTGCATTAACATTGAGGAATTCAAATAGATCTGTGACATTACTGCATTACAATAGAAGACCCAACCAGCACTGTGTTACCTCTGTTATTCGGAAAATATTCTTGCTTATATGCACAGATAACAGTTTGAATATGGAATCACAGGATATGCATGTGTATGGCATTCTTAAAAGTGTTAAAAACCCTTCTAATTTTTTTTGTTGTGAAGACATAACATGCGTGCTTATATTTCACCAAGTTTCAAAGAGCACAGTACTTTCTACCTGGATCAAAATCATAGGAAGATGGTTTTTGAGTAATATATATATATATGTATATATATAAAGATACATACAAGTCACCGCTGAACTTACTATCTGGGAAAAAGTGTATATATTAGATAACCGTCTCCACCTTTATGCCTACGACGATGCATTGATGTGTACCTCATGCTGCGGTTTCGTTACCGCTGTAATGAGTGTAGACACAATTGCATCTTTCTTCTGTGAAGATAAGCGTTTGATTTGCTCTAGCTCTGTTTGAACCTTTCTTTCAGCCTCTTTTTCTAGGTTTTCTGCCCAACCAACATTAGCAGCCTCGTGATCTCTCAATTCCTGATCCATTTGAGCCTTATATTCATTTATTTCCTTCGAAGCATCTAGCTTTGCTTGTTTCAGTTTCTCCTGTCTATACCGTCTGGCCTTTGCAACGATTTCATGGGCCTCTTTCTCAGCCTTTAACAACGTTGCGATACCATTCGACTGTGACTAAACAAATATAAAATGTTAGTATCTGCCTAGAAGTGCCAAAATTGATCACAATCATACACATACCATAATAGAGTTATTAGTGGATTCCAGAAGCGTTTCGCCAAGATGTCCTAGGCGAATTATATCTCTTATTCTTGTCTTCTAATCGGGGTTGCTGTAGGCTTCTGGTGAGAAGCTACAGCTACATAGGGGGGTTAATATGAGAACCTTATCAAATGTCACTCCTTACGATGAATATACATACAACATTTGACCTCAATACATAAGCGATAGACTAGGTCCACTATAGAGCTTGCAGACGCTCTTAAACTGTGGATGAAGGTCAATTGAGCCGTGTTTGTAATATAAATAGTGGTTTCATTTGATTTGGGCTGAATGTGATTGATTCACACAATGCCCGCATTACTTTTCATCCTCGAGAAAAGTTAATAGCATCTCTTTCCGCTAATTCTATTTCAGCGATGAGCAACGGTTTTGTATTAATAAAGTAGTCAAGCTAGTGTTATTAGATCTTCATCATATGATGAATGTGGAAGGAACAAGCTTGGTATGCGATATTTGCAAAGGTGGGCAATTAAAATACAAATGTCCTAAGTGCTTGATGAGGACTTGCTCATTAGCATGCTCACAGCAGCATAAGCAACAAGAAAACTGCTCTGGGATTGCACATGAACCTACTCAGTACATTCCTAGTGATAATCTGAAGAATGCTAATACAGCTGATCAAATGAACCCATTAATACAGCGTGATTATAACTTTTTAATTAATATGGATAGAAAGCTGCAGGTACTAAAAACGGATGGAGTGAACAAAATAAAAAGATTGTATATCCATATAGTCAGCATTATAATGGGAACGGGCGTGTTAGTAAACCCTCTAGGGTATTTAGAAGAGGAGTGAAGTGTTTGCTTCTACCCAAGGGCATGCAGAGGGCAACACGGAACAAAAGTAAATGGGACAACTCGCTTGACACCTTTGTTTGGACTATTGAATGGGTTATAGTAAAGCCAGACAACAGTGGGGAGATTTGGAGTCATATCTCACATAGAAATAAAGAGAGTACTGCATTGACAGGCTGTATAGGAAAATCTGTTTTTGAGAAATGTGCGGAATGGTTTCAACTGTCAGACCAGAAGGATGATATGGTGAAGGAAAATAGATCAAAATTACTTGTGGATAGTCAATTGAAATTCTATGCTAGGACTTATCGTCAAGAAATGGATGTTTTTATGGATTTTAAAGAAGTTGTCGAATTGGCATCTGAACATTGTATTGGCGAGCTCTTTAGAGACAAGACAGTGATCGAGTTCCCTACTATTTACATTACTAAGAACTTGGATATGCTGAAGAGTGTAGGGTTGATTGTAGCAGGTACATCTTCTAAAGTAGAGAATGAATCTTCGAGTGAAGAAAGTTCTAGTGATAGTTCAAGCGATGATAGTGATGAGCTCTCGTCATCCTCACTATCATCATCTTCTGATGATGCTCCGGATGAAGATTCTATAAAAACTGGTACTCTGCCCGTAGGGGATCATCACGGCCCAAAAGTTGCAAAATCATCAGCACAGCAAAGCGATGATGGTTATACCCCAGGAATTTCCTTGGATTTCCTTTTGGATTGAATTTATTGGGCATTTGTAAATACATAACTGAGATATAGTTGTCTTTAAATAACGATGTTGTTGCAGTAAAACATAGTAGATTTAATGAAAAAACAACTTTATGAGCGCTACTTGCATAGTTACTGATGGAGCCACACGTGTGTAAATATGTATGGAAGAGAAAGTGGAGATGATAAAAGGGCCAGACTATCATGCAGCGCCTGCCGCATAATGGTTTATTCTTGTATAAGTAGCCTGATTGCTGCTTCGAACGATTTTCTGACCCTTGGAATCATTTAGCAAATGCCTCTCCCATGAAGTTCTTTGAATACTACTTCCATCCTTGCTCAACTTGGCGATCCGCATAGTTGCTAATAAATTTCGTGCTGCAGTTGAATGAGCATATACTGCACCATTGAATGCAGGAGTTGCATCTTTACCAATTGCACAGACAACCAACGCTACTCCTCCAGGATGATCATGTATAAAAGGTGTTACATCGTGAACTATGTCTTCAATAACAACCAATGCCCTTCGATCCTGTTTGTATAACTTTTGTGCCAACTCACTAAATTGCTCAGGACTCATTACCGGAAGGCTGTCAAATGAGATCCCCCACAGTAGTTTAGATCTTTCTTCGTCCAAAATCTTCTGATGTTGTTGGACTATCGATTTTTTCATCTGTTCGTTTAGCACAGTGTGCAGATTACGTGCCCAACCAAAATATGCCAAAAGTTGTATAGCCCACTTAGCTGGATCAAAGCCATACCATGCTGCACCATTACGATAGTCTCCTGGGAATGCATGATGAAAATTGTGATTAGATTCACCGAAGGTAAGTATTTGTGCTAAAAATCCTAATGGTAAATTAACTGCTGATCTAGAACAATCAAATGGTTGAGATGCAAAAGGGAATCGTTTCAAGTGGCACAATGAACCTATTAGTAACCATTGCTGTTGAACGACAGACATGCGGAATAAACCCAAATAAAAAATGCAACTGAAGTAAGACAAGTTGCATATCAGTTTCGCAAAAAGAGAAGGTATTAATATATTAGTTAATATCCATAACTGATAGTAGTTGCGTTCTTGCCATTTTAATAAAGGATAACTTGCAGAAACGACAATTTCTGTAGCATTTTGTTCTTTGTTATAAGAGGCACGAGATGTAGATTCCAATGTGTTAAGACAATCTTTGATTGATCTTGCAGATTTCCTATTTCCCCTAAATAACTTATGTCCCCACTGTGCAAACCACCACCCATATAATGATAGGCAATTTGGATCTCTTTCTGTATCCAAATAGCGGTGATGCGCAAGATGTTGACTGCTAAATTGAAGAATAGAACCTAAGCCACATGATGCACCTAGAATAGCCATCACAAATTGAACGGCAATATGACATTGGTAGGATTGATGAGTGAAAAATCGGTGATATCCAGCATGAAGACTTAATTGCGTTAACATATAATACCCTGCCCATACTTTTACAAGTGTCCAATTCCACTCGGGAGGAGCAAACAATATACGAAGCAGAGAAAATATTGGTAAGATGATAGAAAATGTAGTAGTTTCTAAATCCACCTTTTTTAACAAATGAATAATCTGAGGTTCTCTGTTTTTCTTCGATAGTCTCTGATGTCCCCGGATAGCTGTGGGAGAACCAAGTATTTGCGACTTGTTCCTTTTACTAGATAAATTATCAGTGGTTGAAACCAACTTTGGTATGTCTTTCGTTGAATCAACAGCAACTTTAGATTGTAGATGAGGATTGGCCTTTAACAACGATCCATAGTCAAATTCCGGTATGCCAAGGTCCGAGACAAAAGAATCGTCATTAATACCAGACTGAACATCTGAGTGCTGTTCCCAATTCGATAGTACATCAGCATCTTGGTCAGGATTTGAATTCAAATCACTTTCAACAACCTCCAATGTCTCTTCAGCATTACTATCTTGTTTCGAGGTTCCCTCGCTAGCCAGTTCATTTGCTTCTGCATTATCTCGATTTGCTAAATGGGGGTTATCCCTTAAAATGTTTGTAAAGTCAATCTCCGGAATGCTATCATTGATCATCTTGCTTGTGGTCCATCTAAAATGTATATAACGTATCCCCAGCTATTTTTTGGCCTTGGTATGAAATATATAGCTGGATTTCGAGTTCTTTCGCATAAACGCCACTTATACGTCCCTGTATTCCTGTTTAATTCTAGTAGCTGCTGCCTAGAGACGTCTTATATCGACCTTACAATTAACACAAGCGGACAGGATTCAAAGAGAACTCAAGATTAATTTTAGATTTAAAAGATATGCTATGAGTTACATAAAACTTCACCTAACATAAAAGTCGACTTCAATTTCCGTAAAAAATGCATCACGTGAATAGAACATGAAGAGGTAATGCTAAAGCTACCAACCAGACAGTATTTATATTACTTTAAGGATTACTCAAATGGTACCAATCACCCGTGAACCGTATAGCTTTCCAACAGTAGGGTCTCTTCGCCTTTTCAATTAAGAAATGTTGAAAGACTTTCGAAAAAATGCATTTTATAACTTTGGAGTCTTAGATCAGTGAATGTAAAAACCAGATATTTCAGTTGGTTAACGATGATCGATCAGTTGGCGATATTCACTGTTCAGGGCCAGTTGCTCTGTAAGTACAATGCACTTGGTAAGAAGTTTTCTGAACAGCAATTCAATAAATTCATTCATACACTAATTGCACAATCGATAGCGACATCTAATTCGAAATTTCCAACGCTATCCGTTGACTCGCATACATTTATGTTTCATGAAACTAAGCAACCTTTTTTGTACTATGTTGTTTCCTATTCTTCATCAGAGTCTTTGGAGTTGAATCAAGAAGCAGAACAGGTGCTAAATATTGCTATTAAACTCTGGGATTCTCTTGGTCTGAACGATGCTATTAGGAAGAATCAAGATCACGCTAAGAGCAAAAAGAATAGACATAATTACACATGGTTATTGGAAGGTGCGGAGGATAAGCTTCTGCAGTTCGAGCAGTTTTTTACAGTTAAGTATGAATCCTTAAAGGTTACTAGTAATGTATCGAGGCCTCCCAATTCTCTGGCTGAGAAACAGCAGCAGCAACAGCCAAAGAAGAAAGCAGCAGCCAAGAAGAATCAGTCATCCGTGAAGTCTAGAAAATGGGGTGCTAATGGGATGATTGACGACGATGCTATGGCTGAATCATCAGCACTAGACTTTTCTCCGGCTTCAATGAGCAATACCGCTTCCGATTTAGCAGCAGTTGATACAGAAGGGTTTGGCACTCGGACCAAGACCGGTGAATTCTTGATTAAGCAAATTGACGACTTGTTAGTTCAGTCCAAGAATGATCAGATGGAGAATCAACAAAAGAAATCACAAGGCAGGGCGTTTGACTTCCTGCAGAAGCACTGGTTAGGCAATAAAACGATTACTGAAAGCGATCTCTCTCTTATTTTAGACAAGCTCAAGAAACAACTGATAGCAAAGAATGTTACACCTACAGTCGCTGACTATCTTGCTGCACAAGTTTCTCAAAATCTTGTTGGTTCAAAAACAGCTAACTGGACTAGTGTGGAGAACACTGCAAGGGAGTCATTAGGAACATCCCTGACAAATCTACTAACTCCAAGTGTATCGGTTGATCTACTCCATGAAATCCAAAGGAAAGCTGAAGATCGCGATAAAGATGGGAACAAGAACCCATATGTTTTTTCTATTGTTGGTGTCAATGGTGTTGGAAAATCTACTAATCTCTCTAAATTAGCTTTTTGGCTCTTACAGAACCACTTAAAGGTCTTAATTGTTGCGTGCGATACCTTCAGATCTGGAGCAGTTGAACAGTTACGCGTTCATGTGGAAAATTTAGCGCAGCTAATTGATGAAGACCACGTACGTGGTTCGAAGAATGAACGTGGTAAAACAGGAAACGATTTTATAGAACTTTTTGAAGCTGGTTATGGTGGATCTGATTTGGTTACAAAGACAGCTAAAAAAGCTATCAAGTATGCCCGTGAGCAAGCTTTTGATGTTGTCCTGATGGATACTGCTGGTAGAAGACATAATGATGCAACTCTGATGTCGCCGCTGAAATCCTTTGCAGAACAAGCCAAACCTGACAAGATTATAATGGTTGGAGAAGCATTGGTTGGAACAGACTCTGTTCAGCAGGCCCGTAGTTTTAACCAAGTCTTCGGCAAAGGAACAACTTTGGATTTTTTTATTATTTCCAAATGTGATACTGTGGGAGATATGTTAGGAACTATGGTAAATATGGTGTATGCAACTGGTATACCAATTTTATTTGTTGGTGTTGGACAAACTTACACAGATTTGAGGACCTTAAGTGTTCCATGGGCTGTTGAAACTTTGCTATCGTGATACATAAGTTTACTAATAATGCATATATATCTATATGTTGATTTTTGTTTGACTAATTTTAAATGTTTTGATGGCCAACTAAGAAGATGGAGGCGCTTCCTGTTCCTGTTTAGACTTGGCGTCTATATGTTCTTGAGATGTAATGAGCAATTCTTTATTTTTAGGGACTTTGCTGCACCTGGCATCAATAACTCTGAAATCCGGCGCAAACTTTACTTGCTCTAATACCGGCTGAACTGTTTCTACCTTAACATCCGGCATGGTCGGCTCGGGTCCATCTTTGATTCTGTGTATATATGTCGATATATCATGGCCCAATATTGAATGAAGAATTATAATTGATGCTGGCTTCGAAATTACAAGAGAGTTTTCCTTGCAATATGCTGCTGCGACACAATCCGGACAACCGTTTTCACAAGGACACTCTTCGACCCTCTGGAGAGCACCGTGTATTATATCATCTATGTGATCAAACATCTTAACAGAAAGGCCAGATCCATGTTTTCCACCTTTAGAATCGTAAAATATCAGTCTAGCTGGTCTTATTCTTTTAGTTTGTCTCTCTGCAAACTCCTTCTCAGGAGCCTTGCATTCTGTATTAATTTCATCAACGCCAGCAACAATAAATCTAGGAAGCAATCCAATTATTGCGTGTTGGGCTGCATGTATACCTCCTGCCATATTTAATTGATGTTCTTTTATTAAATCCAAAGCTATATTTGGAATGTTAATCCATAAACCTTTCGAATTGATGATCACTGGTGGATTGTGGGTTTCAACAGCATCGAGTATTCTATTGTACTTGTCGATCTTAAAGAACCCAAAAACGACCATTTTGGTCTGGATTCTTCCGAAATATATTGGAACGTCACTATCTATTAAAGAACGCACCATTTCAATTTCCTGAGGATCTACATCTGTAAAATCTCTTTGGCTTGTCAACCAATCAACATCTACCCTAAGTACCTTAGCATACTTTTCATCGACATTGAACTCCTTAATTAAATATGGATAACCTTGATGAATGAAAATACCACCCTCGTATAATGTAAAAGTCGTCCTAGAAGCTTCAACTTCTTCGATTACCATGTTTTTTCCGTTAGTTATATCGACAACAGCAAAATGATCTTCTGCTACTCCTCTCAAAGAAACCAATTTTGCTGGCCATGGCAAATACTTATTGCTTGAGTGATAGCCATTTTTATCACATTGCAGCCTTTTCTTACATATAGCTTCGAGGTGATTGATAAAATACTTTGAATCCCTCTCAAGCCGGATTGGTAACTCAAATGCTGCGCACTGTATATGACCTTCTAAAATCATAACATTATCAAAATCCAGAGCTAACTCCTGATATGCATCAGAATTATTGGATTCAAGTAAAACTTCAGAATGCAACACATAGTGCTGGTCAACTGGAGAGTCACTTGCAACCACTATCGTCAAAGAGTCGTTGTTTCTCCTACCAGCTCTACCACTTTGCTGGTGAAAGTTTGCTAAGGACAAAGGGAAGCCACACATCAATACTGCATCTAATCCACCAATATCAATACCTAATTCTAAAGCATTGGTAGCTATAACAGCTCTCAAGCCTCCATGAAACATTTCCTGCTCAATTTTACGTCTATCAGTCACTGAATAGCCGCCTCTATAAGACATTACTTCATTAATCAAATCCAGTCTTCCCATTTCTTTGAAGATATTTCTAACCTCCTTCATTAATAGTTCACAAACACGGCGAACATAACAAAAGGCTATAGTCCTAACATTGTTTAATATTAATTGTACTAAAATTTTGGCACTCTCATGAATGAAATTTTGCCTTTTTCTCTGATGCTGGG
This sequence comes from Eremothecium cymbalariae DBVPG#7215, assembly GCF_000235365.1. Lineage (NCBI taxonomy): Eukaryota > Fungi > Ascomycota > Saccharomycetes > Saccharomycetales > Saccharomycetaceae > Eremothecium > Eremothecium cymbalariae. The sequence goes on along the minus strand of NC_016451.1, from coordinate 340,771 downwards.
ACAATATAGGAGGATTCCATATAACAAGGTATTTATCACCATTAGGAGAACCATCTTTATCAATTAAAGTGACTTGATCAATGCCAAATATGTGCTTCATGTGATCAACTGGCCTCTTCAAAGTGGCGGAACATGAAATAAATTGCAGTTTTGCATTTTCGTAAAACCCTTTTACAATCCTTAACAATCTACGCATGACAAGGCTAACGTGCGAACCAAATAACCCTTTATAGATATGTAGCTCATCTACCACCACAAGTCTCAGGTGCATTAAGAAGTGTCTCCAATTAGGGTGGTTGGGTAAAATACTAGTATGGATAATATCTGGGTTTGTGAATATAACTCTAGCATTTTTTCTGATAAAACTTCTATCTTGCTGGCTAGTATCGCCATCATAAGTATCCACAATTACGTTGCATAGCTCAGGTATTTTTGCAAGAAGTTGTTGAAATGATCTCTTTTGATCCTGTGCTAAGGCTTTTGTAGGGAAAATATACATGAATGTAGAATTATGATCTTTGCTTAAAAGTTCCATAGCCGAAAGCTGGTAAATCAACGATTTGCCTGAAGAAGTGGATGTAGTTATTATGACATTTTCACCAGAATGTATAGCATTCAGTGAATCAGATTGATGTGAATATAGTCTGTCGTGTTCGAAAGCTTGATAAATTTCATTTGACATTTTAAAGTTTAAGTCACCATATTTAGCTTTCCGTGCAGGTATTCTGTGGGTTGCACTTATTTGATTATTGTGAATCTCTGAAGACTCCAATTTCTTGATCAATACATCTATAGTAGGTCGACTAGAATTAGCCTCCTCATCGACAATGATATGTGTTTTCCTGTTTTTCGCGTTCATCATAGCTTCGACTGGATCTAGATAGACAGTTTTCTGTGGTAGTTTCTCTAGAGATAACCTAGATAGCTCATCCCAAGGATCCCTACCTTCTGCCTTATTTTTGGAGGTAAACGTCTCTAGTTTTTCGATAAATATTTGTTTTCGCTTAAGAATCATCTTCTTCATTTCTTCAGCAGAGTATTCAGGCAACTTTACCTGGCCCCCATATTCAGCTCTTGTATTATGCCCACGCATAATACCATCAGTAAACTCGAATAATAATATCTGTGTTTCCTCAGCTTCATTTTCGAAGTCATTTTGCTTTAATTCAAAGATATCACTGTCCTTTTGTTGATACCCACCCTTATTAAAATCGAAGATCTTTGTCTCAGTGCAAATCTGGTTCATGTCAACATATTTTAATACAGCATCTCCTGGCATCAATACTACAATTTTATTAAGGTCCTCTATCTTTAACTCTCTGTGTATAGACTGTTCAATAGGACCCTTTAGGGTCTCAAAACTCGTTAACACATGCTTTCTTCCTATTAGAAAGGTATAAAACGTATTTAATTTAAAGAATATAACTTTCAACTCCTCAAAACCATCTATCCTTGCTTTCTTTGAAGGGTGTTCCATGTTCCACTCGTTATGTATCTTAGCGATATTCTTCGCCAATAATGTTTGAAAAGTTTGAAAGTTCATGCAAATAAGACTAGAAAGTAGTCCTTGATAAAGGCCACTAATTCAAACCATAAAACATAAAAAGGATTTAACAAATATCAGTTAAGATGTCATTTTCTGAGGAACAGTTTATTGGAAAGCTTAATGGGTTGGACGAGACGCAAGAATCAATTGTTGGCGCTTCTAAGTGGTTATTGACATTATACAAAGAAGCTCATGTGGTTGCCCAAAGCTGGTCCAAATACATTTTAATGACGACTACTAACACAAGAAGGAAGCTGCTGGCGATATATTTAGTTAATGATGTTATCCAGCAGGCAAAACATAAACGTATATTACAATTTGGAAATGAATTTGGTAAGGTTTTACCTGAAGTATTTAGCCAAGTATTTCCAGATTTGCCACAGGAGCTACAAAAGAAGGTAAAAAGAGTGGTTCATATCTGGAGGCAGAGGCAAATCCTATCAGAGAACGTATTGGCCAAGATAGAGGACCATATTAAGAAAGGAAAACCAACTAGTACCGGTTCATCAAACAATGCCGACAGTAAGATTGAAGACATCACATCACTGTACCAATCTTTAGGTAAATATACTCCAAGCATAAAGTCTACTAGGCTAAAATTTGAGAAATCCTTGGATGCACTTGATCCCAAAAGTATGGTTTATCCTGAGAACTTCAAGACAGTAACAAAAATTGCGACCTCAGCGAAGGAAATATTACACAAATCAATCGATATGAGAAGAACACTTTTAAAGCACTTAGAAACTTTGGGAGAAGAGCAAAAAAAGGTATTAAATAGTGAACTGGACTCTATAAGTGAAATAGATCTCTTACTATCTTTGAAGGATCCATCTAACGTACAAACTTCATCAGCAGTAAATGACGATGTCTTACCCACTTATGAGCAAGAAATTGATAGTGAAAATTCTTCTGAAGAAAGTGACGACGATTCCAAGTCTAAAAAAAGGTCCTCAGAAGATGAGTCGGATCCTCAACTCAAGCGAGTTAAGGTATTTGCCTCGGATGATGTTATGAATAGTGGTTATGAGCCTACTGCCATGTTGAATACGGACGCCGCCGCCATTACTCCGGATGAACAAAATTCTATCACTTCTAGCATTCAGGATTTGCTAAGCAAACTAGCTAATTAGGAAGTAATTTTATTTAATGATCCATCCCAAGGTTATTATTGGTTTCATTTCACATTTTTTTCAAAGACAATTACAGTTTTGCGTAATCTAAACTACACCTAATCTAAAACTTTCACATACTGATAGGCTAAATCGCACAAAAAGTTTGGTTCGGTATCTTTCATTCTATCCTTGCTCAATTTAAACTCCCGACTCGATATTTCATCTAAAAGAGACTGTATGGTCTCCACCTTAGTATCAAAATCCATTTCTGAGCTTTCATCCCCCTCCAATTCCAGGAGTAATCCTTTAAACCCACTAGAAGAAAACACATTTGCCGCTCTAACTACCAAATCCGAAGTTTTATACGAACTCCCGAAGTCCCCTTTGATAGACTGTCTTTGCGTCCAAATATTAGATAGTTTAGATGTTATGATGTTATCAAAAGATTCTGGAAACCCAGTAGAACACCCATTTGAAGTCAGCTGTTCGGTTACATGATGTCCCGTGACAATAGCTGAATGTTTCTTTATAGTTACAGTTTGATTATCACGATGCGTTAGTGTCAAAGAGTACATAACTCTAGTATCATCTGAGGGAATATTCTTTACACTGGACCTAAAAGTCTTCAACTCAAACGACCATTTTTCTTGTACAGATATAACATGGGTTGAAAGCACATCATGGAATTGAGTGATAGTGGAAGGCGTGGCTTTCTCTATAAAGATGACTCTTGGTAAATGTTAGTATAATAATATGCAAAAATATCTAAAGGTAATGTATGAACATACGCGGTCTGCTTCATTGACATGTACTTTCGATCGCTCTTTTGAAAGGGTTGCCTAATGATAAATTCAATAGACTTTGATATAATGGGTCAAACCAGTCAGATCACGTATTATATGATGTTGAAGCAGATTGGTTTAACTAAGTTATATATAGTAAATGCGTTGAATACAATTATATTACAAAACTAAATTATGAAAAAGTACTGGTTGGCAGACGGTATTGTTAAATGCATCAGGACTCTGTAAATATTGTGTAATGGCTAATTTGTTCGAGGATTGTAATCTCTAAATGAAATCCTTGGCTGTGGGAAAACCTATAAACTATCGCATCAACGTTGCAGATCTACAACACAAAATTTACCAGTTTTATGGCAATGCAATATGGCCCATTTGGTACCCTTAGCAGCTTCTTTTGATAGGTTATTGTAGATATTGGTTGCGAAGCTTCTTGGTGCAGAATTTGTTCCAGATCCGAAAACTTTTCGTAGCCATTCATCTTTCTGAGCCAACGAAGTTATGGAGATGATCTCTAATGTCTCATCCCTAATAGCATCGACCGCAAATATGGGAGCAACAGATAGACTGTTCACAATTGCTTTTGATGCAGCCCTTGCTGATTCATCAAAGACCCATTTATCCTTCTTATGCTGTTTGGACTTAGATCTAGCCGAGTTATTGGGGATGTATACGACCTTCTGCGATGTAGAAGGTGCAATGCCGCTGCCTCCATCTTGGCTCCCGTCGGCGCTACTTAGTTCTTCCCATTTGGTAGTGCATTCTTCTAATTGGGAGTTGTCGGACAAAGAGAAAATGTCTGTGCTAATTTTCCCAGTTGTCTCTTGTTGGTAGAATGAGATAAACTCATCAAGTTCGAAGTCCATATCAGTTTCATTACTTAATCGTTTTATTCTCAATGGCTTATACTTCCTTTTGTGGCTGGAACCTGTCAAATTCTGCTGTTTTATTAAGACAATCCAGTCACAGCCATCCAATTGTGCGGCTGAAATTACGTCTTCCACAGTATTGCAATCACGGATTAGATCCACACTGATGCCTGCTTTCCAAAGCTTGTTAACAATTTGTACACCTATGCTATTTAAGATAGCGTTTGAAAAACTTGAAACTAGAATGTCACACCTTTTTGGTTTCCACTCTAGAGAACCCTCTTTTAATAATCTGTGTCGTTTCTTAGCTTGTTTGCCGCCGGCTAATTTAAAGTAATTTTGAACTATCATGTAAATTGTCTCCCAGGCTAAATTAAAACCAACAGCTCTCTTTATATGATTTATTTTACCACCAGATGGACGGGCAATATAGGATATCAAATTATCATACCTACCACCAGCAGCAACCAAACTCCTTACTCTTCCACTGTCGTATACTGCTTGGAACATTATACCACCTTTATAGAAACCACTGTTATAGTTACTGAGAGGCGATAGGACCATGTTTCTAGTTACCCCTAACGGTTTCAGGAAATTTAATACTTTGAATATGTAAGAAAATGACTCCTCAACCTTTGCCAAATATGGACTGTCAACCATAAACTTACTTAACCTTTTCTTCGCATTCTCAAAATCAAGTCTGAAATCAAACATTTCTAGATCGTTAAGTGAAGTAGATGATATATTTAATTGGGCTTTCAATTCTGTTTTAATATCCTTAAAGGATGTTGCAAATCCAATTTGAGAAAGCAAGTGTGATACCAATGCTCTTTGTGCTTTATCAATGGAACAAAAATTAAAAATACTTTCCAATATATCTGAATGATTAATAACAACCAGCGTATTAGTCTTCTCAAATACAGGGAATACATCAATTATCTCATCGATAACTTTAATGCTTTCTGCGTCATACAAAGCAGAGTCAACCGAAGAAGAGGTTATAATATCAAAATCAATTTCTCCAAATTTCCTAGGTTCTAAACTGCTATGCGGTTGTTCAGGAGGGCGATACACATATTGCATTCGATATTGTTTTGATACACAGTGTGGATTTTTCGACAGGTACCGCGCCATTGGGTACGTCAAGTCATATTGGAGTTGCAAAACAGAACCCCCCTTATCCAAAACCTCATAAACACTTTGTGATGCATAAATAGGAGCCTTTGGGAATATTATCGGCGGGTCATTATTTTCTATTCCACCATGCCTTCGAAATATTTTTTCCACTTCTTCTCTCATTTGCATCCGCAGTAGCTGAGTGAATGGTGTAGCAGTGTTCCTAGAATTATCAAACAGTATATCATTGGAAAGGCTATAAGATTGTGAAAACAAACTTTCTCTGACCTGTTGCTGCCAGGGGGATGAAGGATCAGCTAAATTCTTTAATGCTTCTTTTATCACTTCATCTTGATGCTTCACAGGAAGCCAACCACTTGCCAACAACTTTGCTGCACTAGGTCTCTTGGACGGATCATGATCTAACAGCAATTTGATAATCTTCTTTTCGGTTCTTTTTGAGGTATCAAAGGAATCGGGAAATTCCACTGAAGAAGTCCTCAATTTTTTCAAGTCCACAGCCCTTTCCATAAGTGTATCAAAGTAATAAACCATCTCAAAAAAAATAATACCCAGTGAATACATGTCAATCTTTTCGTTATAATTTCCATTCCCTACTAAAACTTCACATGCAACATATGATGCCGTGCCAATAGCTGATGTTAAATCATCTGCTGAAGTGTGACTACCGAATGCGCTTTCATTTTTCAAGATATCTATAGATCTGTGAACATTTTTTGCCAAACCAAAGTCACCAATTTTAATGTTTCTGGATTCATCGATGAAAATATTCATTGGTTTTAGGTCTCTATGGATAATTCCTTGTGAATGAATATAACTCAATGCTTCTAGAATTTGTCTGAAAAGCCGCCAATATTCATTCCTCTGTTCGCTTAAATTTTCATTATGAATCAAATCATATAAAGTTCTGTTCTCACAGTACTCCATTTGGATGAACAAGGTGCTTTTTATTTTTCCTTTGATGGCTTCTTCATGATATTTGTATGTTTCTTAGAATACCTCTCTGAAACGAAGTCACTAAATTCATTTACTTTAGTCCCATCTACTGAATTGAAGTGTTCAGACTTATGGTCTTCATATTCGCTAGATTCTTCATCCCGCTCATCTTCTTCATCGATATCTTCAGAACTATTCGCAAAAACAATGTTGGGTAAACTACCGTCATTAAAGGAGTGGGAGATGAAATCCCATTCATTGTTCAAACCACTTAATGTGGCTTTATTCATCAAGTTAGAAGAGTTATCAAAAGAGGCGGCTTCGTCTGATATATCACTTTCGTCGCTGGATGCGACAGCGATATCGTCCGTGGCACTATCTTCCTCTAACCATGCAGCATAGTACCGTACAACATACTGGTGGTTTAAACTAGCCAAGAGCATGACTTCTGATAATATGCTAGACAACTTTTCCTCTGTATGGCTGACTTTCTTGATTGCATAATATCTACTATCCAAAGCATTCCGAGCCTTAACCACTTGGCCAAAGGCACCCTTTCCTAGTATGGCTATTTCCTCGAAATCAGTAGCATATCTTGAACGACTGTTGGAATTTACAGAAGAAAATCTTGATCCAACATTGAAACTCCGGCGTCTTGCACTGTCTGAATTTCGGGATGCTCCTCTGGACCTTAATAGCTGATTACTATTGGATGAAGGTGCAACAAGTGTATCATTGTTATTGTTCTCTGATAATAAATAAAACTTCTCTTTAGCTGGATCGATATTAGTTCTCAAGAACTTCATTGGAAGCAGTTCTAATGGGCTTAACCTGAGTTTCGGATCAGGCTCAAACATTTTTCCCAAAAAATCGGTCAAACTGATATCCATATCAACAGAATCCAGAAAATCATTAGGTGACTGATAATGTATTGGAGTGCTGATACCGTTAATCATTTGGATAAATAATACACCTAAATTCCAAATGTCGCTCTTCCTTTGAGGTTTACCGCTATTGGTTTTCACCATTTCAGGTGCAATCCAAGGACAGGTGGTAAGTACCGCTTTACTACCGGAGTTGTTCGGGTATCGAAGCAACATATTAGATATAGTATACCCATATGATGGATGCATTAACTTCGGGATAGTATTTCCGAAGACCGTATCTTTTACCAAGTGTACAGTGTGAAGATCAATTTGTTTATGAGCAATTCCATATTTATGTAGACTTTCCAATCCCTCCAACAATCGTAATATCCAACCTCTGGATGTAGCCAAATTAACATAACCAACAGATTCGATAGTATTGCCCATCGCAGTTGACTCAGAAAATTCAGTCAGCAGTTTTATTTTCCAAACAAAAGAGGTACTTGTTCTTCCAGCCCTTTCGACTGTATAAGAATACAACTTGTTTACATTCTCGTGAGAGATCTTTAGCAATGAATCTAATTCTTTCTCTAAACTTGAAATTTCTTTTTTACCATTGCTTGTGTTGAAGTATGAGTTATCCAGTTCAATCTCCGTTAGTAGATAGTGGAAATTGTCCATAAAGTCTGCATTAGCAAGAATTCCAATTAGGGGAGATTCTGATGGAATGAATGGTTTAACGGTGTAGTGTTTCCCAAAGGACAGTATATCGTCACACAATTTAACCGGTTCTTTGTTGACAACAGCTCGAAATAAATAAATGGAATTGTTCGGCAATTTAGCCCTGATCGCCTTTGGGAATACATAAGCCTCTCCAGAAATAACCCATTCTGTAGGGGGCAGCAGGTCAATCATTTTGTCTTGGTTGAATAGCGAGTCATTGTCCTGCCTTTTTTCTAACTCCTTCTTCACCATCTCATCAATTAGAACTTGTTCTTTAGCTCTCTCCTCTTCAATCTTCTCCTTAGTCTCTTGCTCCTCCAACTCCAATTTCTTCTTCTCATCCTCTAAGCGTTGCAACCGTTCATCTTCCAGGGATTGTGTATTATTGGCCTGAATCTGCGACTCATCTAATACCTCTTGTACTCGTGAGGTTATTTCGAAGATGATCTCCTGGCCCTTGGCCCGTTTGTGAATCTGCTTAATCTCATCCCTTAACCGCGCCAGCTGACTTTCTAAGACATTGCTGACGTTCTTAAACGTTATCTGCGGCGGAGCATGCGGGTACGTGGAAGCTAAGACTATATGAAGTGTAAGAGAACACTCCGCTGGCTCCTTCTCTATGGATTTCAACGATATCTCGAATATTGGCTGAGGATTCCTGTCCCAACTGGACTTGCGTTGCGTCAAATCAACAAAGTCACCAGCATAGATAGATTCGATGGCTTCCAACTCATTCTTTTGAATTTCATAGTACTGATCTAATGTAAGGTTACTCAATGACATTGTTACGCCAAGAAACTCAATGGAAATAGATCGAATATTTAAACCCTAACCTTATAAATAAACCTAGAGCGGCTTGGCAATAAGCACAACCTGTCAAGTATCGTGCCAAATATAAATTAGAAGTTGCTGGACTGAACCGTGTATCCACTTAAAGCAGGTCACTGTGCATATACGCTTTAATCACTAAAGCCAGAATCAAATATACGATGGAACTACTCATTAGAAGAGGCCCATGCTTTCCATTCTTACCTACTATTTTTCTACTGCCATTGAAAACTATTACGATCTACCTTCACAAGAACTGCATCCGGAAACCACATATATCACAAGCCACACTGTTCTAATAATGAACCGTTGTAGAATGGATGATCTCTCTTAAAGATCAGAAGAAGTATAATAAGTTGAAGATTAAAAGAAACAATTTACTACATACACTATTGTATACCTAAATATGTTCTCAAAGGGGTTGTGTTTAGGTTAGAGACTTCAGCGAGTAGGTGGCAAGGTTAACGGAGCCATTTCCTCATCGACAGACTTTGGAGGAAGTTCCTCTGATTCTAGCTCAACATCACTGTTATCCAATAGAGGCTTGAAAGGAACACGTGAATCGATTGGAGGGAAGTTCCTCCTATAAGCCCACCAGGCGAACCACATTCCTAGTAGACTTCCTAATATGACATCAACAAAGTGGTGCCTATAATCTTGCGTTCTTGAAAGGGCAATAATAGCGGCACCCATCACTGGAATGAAGGCAACGGCCTTCCTCCACGAACCTACCAGCGGCTTTTCAGTTAGCAACTGGCCCGAGAGCCATAGGAACAAGTACCCTAAGCCTGCAAAACTCTGACTTGAGTGGCCCGACGGGGTAGTTCTAAATCCATCCATGAGCCGATCCTCATTCGCTGTTGTACAGACATCTGCTGTATAAAGGACATCATTCTGTAGACCCTCACGAGGCTGACATCTAGCAATAAAATCTGGTCTACAGCGTCCAATCCAATTTTTCAAGTAGTTTGTGATTAGCATATTCGACAAATAGGACAAAAATAACCCAAGAAGAGAGATATACATAATGTAGAATCTGTGTCTAGAATCGGATAGAACCAACGACAGAAGCAGGATAACCCCAAAGGGAATCACAAAACTGTAAGCAATGAGCTCCCAATCGCCCACCCTCTGGTGTTCTGCATAAGGATGTAAAATCGTCAGGTCGTTAACCGTAAACTGTCTTTGGAACGGCTTGGCTAGGTATATAGGAATATTCACTCCAAATAATATGAGACATAGAATAACATCGGTAACCCTCCACTTCTTCAGCACCCCGTACTTCGCAAACACACGAAACCCAAAGGATAGCCTATCTATCCCCATTCTGTCTCGTCTGCCTGGTTCGCCGTCTTTCTTTCCTGCTGTCACTTACCTTTGCTTTCTTAGCGTCAATTTGAATATCACCTCTATTTCACTCTCAAATGAACTTAACTTTCGACCAACCAACGTCGACTATATTTATCAAACTGAAGATTGGAATCCCACCGCTATATATCACTTCGATTTTGCAACTTCCTAACCCACAGAAAATCACATATAATATATTACATATTATATTCCATTATATACATCTCTCCACGTTCGAGAAAGAAATTATTAGCCACTTGTTCTATCAATTCATTATCAAATGGACAGCTACTTCGAGAATAATTGATTAAATAAAACGCAAAGAAACTACTTAGCGCGTTTACCAGCTGCTATTTATTTTTTTACTTGTTCACCTCCACGAAACTCAATTGAAACTAGTCCACGTTTGCCAATATTTCAATCTTTTTTCTTATCGCTGGAAAACCATTGTTACAATTTGTGGTCGTGATGAACCATTGTTCGATGGCATGTAATTAGAGTTGCTAAACCCCTCGAGTAGTTTAATTTTTCTTGCACTGCTTTACGTGGTGTTAAAGTTAGATCATGTCGGACTAGGTCATTTTTCTGATTTCCAGTTCCTTTTTGATTTTAGAGAAAAAGTAATGACCGGATTGTGGCTAACCCAGACCGGGGCTGCTCCGGACAATGAATTTTCCTATTTTGCTTGTTTATATAATAAATGTGATTTCAACTAATGTTTATTTATATTTGATGAACACTAGTGGCAAACGGTTGTTTTATTAAGGAACAAGAGACAGAGTTAAAAGGCAGGAAGCAGTTGATTGGTGAAGATTTTGGTGGACCAGCGAGTTGTTTCTTATACAACGGGATAAAAGTTGTTCTTTTTTTGGTTTGTTGTGTGTGGTTGATAGTATTGATTACGGCGGCTAAATGTCGAACTTCTTTAGAGATAACAATATTGGGTTTAAGCCTCGTTCTAATATCTTTTCGAAGATGAGGTCGAAAGAATGCAGCAAGGAGATTAGTGAGGAGAGTAGTGATTCGTCGTTGTTGGATAGTCATTTTTTCCAGAGGACGGATGGTGGTTTGAAGTTATCGGGGACATGTGGGTCTGTGACGGCGGGGAGCAATAGTAGTATAATGAGTTGTGGACAGAAGAATGGGGATATTATTCATGAGAGTACGCCAAAGCCTGCGGCCGTATTGGGAGTAGATCTGGGGCAGGAGGAGGATGAGTTGGAGATTACAGAGATTCGGGAAGTGGTGAAGGATGGGGTTGTTTCTGAAGGTAGTACAGGGTTTCGGCAGAGTCATGATGTGGGGGCAATCATTAAGCCTTCTGCAGCTGGATCAGGTACTAGTGGTGATACTTCTTCGAATGATGTTCTGTTAGAGGCATTTACCAATACCCAGAGGATATGTTCAAGTTTGAAGCAGGAATTACAGAGACAGCAGACGAAAAACCAACAACAGAAGCAGGAGATTGATATGTACAAACGGGAAATAGATAAAGTTAAGGAACGATTGGGAAGCTACCAAAATTTTTTAGATGCATTGGAGGAAAAATCCAAATGGCTGTTTGACCAAAAGAAGTCTGGTGATAAGAAGATTGAACAGTTGAAGCAATTGTATGACTCTATGACGGCGAAAGTCAAGCAATATAACAAACAATCAAGCGAATTGAAAACTACAATAGAGAACCTTAGATCGTCTTATTTGAGTCAACAGACCGAAATAAAGGGTAGGGATATTGAAATCGATTATTTAAAAAATGAGTTGAACAATTGTGCCGGACAGTTGAGTGAAGAAAAGATCAAGAATAGTGATTTGATACAGCAATTGGGTTATTTAAAGGATGAATTCAGAGTTATTTCAACGGATTTACTGCAGAAACATGGGCAAAATGTAACGCAAGTGTTTGGAGATGTTACTGCCAAAATTGATCAAGTAGGGAATGTGGTGACTAGTGGGATTACACAGAAGGTGGAAGCTCTAAGTTCAACCATTGATTCTAAATATTTAGCACAGGCTAATTTAATAAGAGAAAAAAATGACTTTGTTCTTTTGAAACTCTCAGAAAGTCTGGAAGATTTCAATAAAAAGTTGGTCTCCAAGTTCGACTCAGGAGTGACGACTTTGCTGAGCAAGTGGAATCAGACGAACGAGCTGCACAAACACACTTCTACAACAATCCAACAGGGGAATGAGAAATTTAAATGCGTTCTAAATGATTCTTCTAAAAAATATCAAGAGCACTTCATAGAGCTAAAGGACAGTATCCATGAAGAAGTTAATAAGCTAGGCACAAGTCTGCAAAGTTTTGGTTCGCAATTGAAGAAGAACGAGAAATACGAAGAAAGACTTTCAGAACTTCAAACGCAGATCCATAATGTCGTTTTGCAGAAGAGTGAGGTTGTATCGCTGATGAAAAGTAAGGATACGGAAATTGAGGACCTGAATAACCAGATATTCAAGAAAAATGAAATGCTTGAGAGTTTAAAGGATAACAGCGTTCTTCTAGAAAGAGAAGTTGCCGAGAGAAAGCAAGAAACTTCAAAGAAAGTAGAGGAGTATCTAAGGCTATCAGAAGAATTGAAATCTCATCGGTCCACTTCTGAACAAAAGTTTGCAGCTCAACATGAAGTTGTGAAATTGCTGACTCAGGAAACTGAATCATTGAAGTTAAAATTAGCTGGGTGTCAAGAAAGCCTATCTGCAACAAATAAAGATAAACAAGAAACTCTCGAGAAGTCTCAAAAATTACAAGAACATTTGCATAAGCTTAATGTAGATATTGTTCAATTGAAGGCTCACGAATTGGAACTTGAAGAAGAAAATCGTAAGTTAACTAACAATATTGAACTTATTGAATCCACTAATAAAGAGGAGGACTATGAATTACGACAATTGAAGGAACAAGTGAAGACTATGGATTTGGAAAGACGAGGATTTGTTACTGAAAGATTGGATTATCAAGATAGAATTGAGATGTTAGAAAAACAGATAATGCAGCTAACGAAACAGCTAACGAAGATTACCGATTTATCAGCAAATTCTGTCAACCAAATTCCTGAGCAACTTCCAATGAAATCTCAGCTGAAGGCACAGGAACAACAGCTGCCTCCACAACAGCAGCGGCAACGACACCAAAAACCGCAGCGGCAAGAAAAACTAGTAGAGACAAAAAAACTAGTAGAGACAAAGAAACAAGAAGCAGCCAACTCCGATGAATTCGATTTATCGAGCTCCATAAATGATGAGTTGGAGTTAACTAATCCATCGCCAATTCGAGTAACATCGCTAACAACTAAGAGACGAGGAACAACAGTCAAGACGTCAGTGACGACTAAAAAAGGAAATGTTCTAACTACCGGCGGTAGGAAAAAGTTATTACTCTCTGATGATGACGATGAATTTGCACGTAAAATAAGGAAGAAAAAGAGATTCTAAAATTATTTTCGGTATACTTCATACGTATTACATATATTACTTAGCTATTAGAGTAATGTGCTCATTTGAAAGTTTTTACTACCTGTACAACTTGTTTTTCGTTAAATCTGTGGAAAATTTTCTCCAACTTTTCAGGGTTATTCTTATCTTGAATGTGCAGTACAGGAACATCAAAGCAGTACTTGTTCCACCATTCCGTGTTTCTTGGATCAGTTATATCAGTTATCTCGAATTGAGTGGATTTGAATTCGGGGAGTTTTAGTACTTGCGTCATGACCTGTTTTGCAGAATCACAAAGGCCACATTCTTCTTTTGAGAATAAGATTAGCTTTATATCTCGGTACTTCCTTAAAACACGGGAATAGTGCAGGCTTCTATGAATATTAATAATTCTCATGGTAAGTTCAGCCTAGTTTAATTTAGATGATGGATTTTATTGTAGGGCGCTCTAGTGCAGTCTCGACATGAACGGGAAGGCATCTTACATAAAAAATTACATGACCTAAAACAAAATACTATTGGTATAAACTTGTGGAAATAATAAATTAAGGATGTATATAATTCAATAGATCAAGTAGAATTGGCTATCAATAAAGAGTTCAAAATAATTTGGCTACATTATGATTTATTCAAGCTTACATGTCATTGGGTTGTGTCTTTAATTTTAGACATAAATTTCATTGCTGAATGTTAAATGACAGATCCCAAATCAGACTACTATGATCATGATTTACACACCAGAATACATAAAACCTTTTGAAGCTCACTTTTACATAGAAGAAGACTTCTGCGACATCAATATATTACTGATGGGTTCATTAAACTGGTTACCCAAATTACTAGAGAGTTATATGCTCCTAATATTGTTTACTTTGTTTAACTCAATAACTCAAACCATAAGTTGTAAGTCACCTGACCAAATGTCGAGGGCCACTAGTTGGGGTCACGTGCTAGCTTGAACTTCTCGTCACGTGCCAACTAATACTTAGGTTGATGATCAGTTACTGTTTATATAGTCTCTAATCTGGCTCAACTACCCTCTGGGGATCTAGCTGGACCTATATCTAATCTAATCTAGCTAGTTTGGGTCTTCTTATATAGTTTCTGTTGTCCTACTTAAGCTCTCTTGCTTACTTGCTATGCAGATTCCTAGCCGATAACAGCTCAGTGGTTATCTTGACACTTCTAACAACTCTGATTCGCTGTTATACAATGGTTATCATCTTCATAGTCTCCTAACGACTCTGATTCGCTGCTTCTTTGTCTTGTTATCGTGACTATCAACATGCTCCTTAGCCTGACTATCATAACTATCGGGATGCTCTTTTGATTTTACGACACCAAAAAAAATTTTATGTGCACACTTATTTTATTTTGGGACACCAGCTACCATCGCTTTTCAGTGTTCCGTTGGCGTAATGGTAACGCGTCTCCCTCCTAAGGAGAAGACTGCGGGTTCGAGTCCCGTACGGAACGTTTCATTTGAAATTATTTTTTCTAAATAATTTCTTAGTTCGATAATAGTTATTTTGGTTAGGAACATGTACCGATATACATAGTATGGTAATGAAGGACCAACCAAATAATGTGGTCTGGTTTAAGTTTTACTTTTTTTCTTTTTCAACAAGTAATCAACTCATTATTTATTTAGCTTTAATATTTTTAAATAGCTTTTGAACTATAGTTGTAACACTCGCGGTTCTTTTTGGGGGCGCTTGATGGACTACTTTGACTTCGCAGCTGACTTTCTGGGATGACATTGTAGATTTCAAAGCGTCTTCTAGGGTGCCATAAAGCCTTGTAACTTGTGCCAAACTATTTTCATGACCTATTAGTGTCTCAACAGGGACACTATTGATTTCGAAGTAATGTCTGGTCGTTTTCCATAACATAAATAATGCATGACACTTTTGAGTTGGGGTCATATTTTCATACTTGTAGTCATCTATGGCGATTAAGAAGTAGTCATGGTTTCTTTGTTTAGGGTTTTGATGCCCAGGAAGGAAGCGTGGAGTTACAAAATGAACACCACCTTTCAAAGAGTAGTAGCATAATCTGGGTTCGTACAAGGAACGTCTTAACATTTTATAATCTGAATCACAGAAAGTTGGGATTGAAGGGTGAATGTCTGGTTCGTCATATCTTTCTATCTTATTGGGACCAACTATTGCAGGCAAGAATTCAATTGGCTGGTATCTGGCGTCAGTGAATGCGCCACCATCAAGAGACTGTCGCTTCACGCACGAGAAGATACTTGAAGAGACCTCAGAGCCTTCGTCTGAAATGGTTTGTTCGGTAGTTTTGTATGCTGTTAGTTCTTTCTCATCATCGTGCTTTTCAATAGCTTTAGGGATGTTTCTGACATAACCCACACGCTTGAAACCTTTCCATCCGGGAATTTGATTCGACCTTTTCAATGCAACTTCATCAAGTCCGATTGTCCTAGCAACAACGCCAATATATTTATCCTTCTCCTCATCATATAATTGATACCGACTCTCAATACCAAACTGACCCCTGGATAGACTGATAATATTAGAGTCCCCTGAATTAGGTGGCTTATCCGGTGCAAAACTGACAGTTTCTTCTAAAGTATTGTACTTGAAGACTTCACCTACCGGACTAAAACTATAGTTGGAGACTGAATAACCCAAAGGATCAGCATTTAACTTGTGAGGACTTGAGCGCCATTCTTTCAACAAACGCCTAGCTTCAGAAGTGTCAAAACGAACTAATTTATCCATACGCCTGGTCATCTTCCAAATAATGTTCAACTTTTTCTCTATTAGCATCGTCTCAAACTCTCTTTTTGGACTGTTTAATTTCACCAAGGCTGTTTGTAAATCTAGTTGTGGAGTCACATTGTCATATGGGTTAGTTACAACCCGCAACTCTAGGTCCTGGTTTGCAAAGTCAATCTCACTATCAAACCAGTAATAGTTGAATCCACTGTACAAATTCGTTGGTGAATACAGACTTTGCATCGGTTTTCGAGTGCTTTGGTGATCACTAGCAGAGCTTAATTCATTTGCCGTCACTTTAGAAGAACATTATGGTAGCGAATAAATAGCATAAAGTTCCAACTATTTTCTATAAAATTTACTGTTGACATTTCGTTCTTCTGGAAAGATTTCATTTATGTCATATTAAACCGCCGCTGCCTGGCGCGGACATTCCTTAGCATCAACGGGCGAGATAGAAACTGATGCTTCTGTTAACGGTACACGGCTCTACAGACAGCCAAAGCCTGGCACACAGTTCTTTTGCTCAATATATTACTGAATTATCAATATTTTATTGAACAGACAACTCTCTATCATCACAAGTAGGTCTACCTATCATTTTTTAAGGTTAGATACTTTACTTCTTTCTATTGATGGGATATATATATAAAAGAGCAGACGCACATGCTCCTCTTAATAGAGGATATCAATTACAATTGAGAATGTAGCTAAGAATGCTTTTTAATTCTTGCAAAATACTAGATAGAGCTTTTTAGAGCTTGGTAACGTATGCAACAACATCCTTGGAGGAACAAATTAATGAAAACCAGAACACTCTGAAATGCTAAGAACAGATACTATAAACAGAAAGAACAGTTTGGATGGAACCTACTGGTTTTTCTTTTCTTTTAAAGAAGGTTCATTTTCGTCATCAATTTTAAGTGCAGATTCTTTTCTTAATTGTACTAAACGGGTTAATTTTTCAGAAGACTCGAAGAGACCAAACCTTCTGAACCTCCTAATTTCAGCATTGATCTTGGGTACATCGTCTTCGCACTTATTGATGTTTTCTTTTAGATCCTTTTCAAGCTGAACAAAGTATTCCTCAGACAATAAAAATTTTTGAGATTCTTCCATAGGAGCAAAGGTTTTACCTCCAAATCTCTCTTTTAAAGGAGTTTGAAACCCTTCCCCAGCAGTCAACGCAACACCTGGTTGTGCAGCCTTTTTGAGAATACCAAGCTTATATGCAGCAACAGCGCCACCTGCTTTTTCAAACTCGTAATTGTAGTATACATCCCGGTATGCGTCATAAGGAGCACGCCTAGCTCCAATCCAACCAACGGATTTTAAGATGTCAGTCAATTCCTTGTTATTCTTTCCGACAATGATAGACCTTGTTCGATAGAAACTTAAAGGATTGAACGAAATAGGATTAACTGTGCCGGTATAAAAGAAAAATGTAATAACAACCAACTTTATAATGTGTAGTGCAAAAAAGATCCACTGGGCTACAACTCCAGTGGAACCCACTTCTATTTCCTCTGCTAACTTCGTAGCAATATGGGGGTAATTTAAAGCCATGGTTAGTATTATGAATACCCTGGAAACCTGGTTTGTCAAACAGATTCCTGGTGTTGGGGAGATAACATCAGGCACATCAGTATACAGCCAAGCAAGCATAATGATAACATAACCAACAATCGTAGGCCAAGATTTCTCGAACTTGGGAATTACCAATTGTCCCGGCCACAACTGATTACAGATCTCCTTCTGGGTATCCAAAAGCTCCAAATATTGTTCTTCATCAGCTTCGTAATCGAACAGCAGGCATCCATTTTCTGTTAAAAACCCAGGATGTGTAGACTTGTACAATTCAGAAGGCTGATCCATATAAAATATAGAAGGACGCAAGGCCATAAACTTCGCTAATCCTTTCTCATAACTAAATATTTTCAATATCTTGTCTTCAAACGTATCCTCCTTCTCCACCTGAAAAGCATAGTCCTTCTCGAAGTCGTCATTAATTCGCACGTAAATCTCCATAGTCTCTTTCGAAGCAACTAGCCAAACACTTATTTAAGGTTCTACCTATGGACAACTTCAAGCCTAAACTCAAAATCTTTCAAAAGCACTTCCGTAAGATGGCCAATCTGTACCAGCCTGTTCTATCTTGACAGTAAGCAGTGTATATCTTCATTCATGATCCAAAACTGGAGAACTTTGGTTGACACCCAGACCTTAGCAGAACACCTCGTGATCGAAGGTGCAGAATTTGTAGTGCTTCACCGATTACAAACAGATGAGCAGCGAAGGCGGTCTTCTCTAGGAAGATTGCAGGTACCAAAGTTATTTCATTGTGATTGATAGTTGCATTTGATTCTACTTGGAGGTGCACGGTGTGATGGAGAAGGAAGAATTATACCTTTATCATTTGACATTGCAAAAACAGAGCAACTATGTGAACTCATGCATCGGTCACTTCGTCAGCTATAAGCAGCACCAGTTGGTTGCAGAGTCTAAAAGTGTTCAGGATGGTGGAAGAAAGAGGGCAAAGGCTCGCAAGGCTTTACAATTGTGTATTGCGACTCAGACGCATTTAGAATTGTATGATGTGGAAGAGGGAACTCTATATTGTGTGATGCGGCAACCAATGTTTGCTACCATTCTATGTATGGAGACGCTGGTGGTGGAGAATAGGACGTTCCTAATACTTGTATCTGATTCAGGGAACCTAACTATATGCAATTTTGTATATCGCGATGGGAAATGCAGGTTAGAGACGTTGTCTAATGAGCCAATGGGAAGGTCTGGAGTAAGGCGACTGTCCCCACAAACTTATCTGTCTGTGAATCCACAAGGGAGATGTCTCATGCTTTCAGCGATGGAGAGGAATAAGGTTTGTTATCTCATAGATTTTAGAGGTGACGAGCTGCAAGTTTCGTCTCCTTTAGAGGCCAACAGACCGAACTTCGTTACTATTCAGACGGTTTGCTGCGATGTCGGATTTGATAACCCTCTATTTGCATCATTAGAGATTGATCTCGTTGACAAATCTCGATATTTGTTTTTCTATATGCTTGATCTAGGGCTGAAGCATGTAGCTAAGCTGTCGGAATATGTACTGCATGATTCTACGGCTAGTTTTATCGTAGCGGTTCCAAATTTAGAACCGTATGGTATCGTAACGAAGCAGAATACGTATGACGAAGGGAATACAGATGAGATTATTCCCTTTGTTATAGTATGTTTTGAAAACTATATATCGCTTCGAGATCTTAATGGGATGTATGATATCAATGTTCAAATTCCCACACGCAGGGACGCCCAGAGAACATTGATTACCGCGTGTACTGTTCATAAACTAAGGAACGACTTTTTCGTACTCCTTCAATCGAACTACGGAGATTTATACAAGGTGAGAATCTTACCGGATAATAAGGATAAGAGTCCTACCATGTTAATATCATACTTCGACACTATCCCCCATGCAGAGAAATTCCACATATTTAAGAATGGGTATATGTTTTCTAACTCTGAATTGGGCAATAGCTATCTATACCTGTTCGAAAACCTTGGCGAGGAGAGTGAGCAGAATACTCTAACCTCACATATGCCTGGTAAGAGATTACTCATTGAACCGCATGATGAATTAGAAAATTTATCTGTTGCGGATAAACTAGATCTTATAAACCCTGTTACATCATCACATGTATCAGAAGCAGTTCCATTGACTGTCATTACAAAGACATTAGGCGCTACCAAAACATTGAAAGCCGGAATTGAGCTCGAGGAAATAATTTCGTCACGACTACCCTCAACTCCACTCGATATCTGGACTACAGCATTGAATAATTCAAAGTTTCACAGGCTATTATTCCTTGCTCTTCCAAAATCGACTATGATATTGAAAATTGCCGATGGAACAGTTGAGGAACTTGAACTGGAGATGAACCCATTCAGCTTATCCGAAGATAGAACTTTATTGATTGGTTCTATGGGCGCTCAATCTATTATACAGGTATGCGAGAACAAACTCATCCAAGTAGCGGCACTTTCAGGCGACAAATACATCTCTAAATTGGAATGGTTTCCACCTGCTGGTATTCGTATTCTGGATGCAACTTGTAGTAACACCCAGTTAGTACTTGCTTTGTCGAATAATGAAATTGTTTACTTCGAAATTGGTACAAATGACTCCCTAAATGAGCTACAAGATCGGATAGAGTTAGAAGATACAATTAATGGATTATCTGTAGCTAATGGAATGCGATCAAACTATCTAGTTGTAGTATGTGGGGATACTTCTGTGAAAGTGTACAGCCTAAAAATGGACGACCAAAATAATTTTTTTGAGGTTGTCTCCATGCAGGCTTTGACCTCATCAGCCAATTCAATCAAATTGGTCTCCTCAAATGATTCATTGTGTCTGCATATTGGATTAGCTTCTGGAGTATATGTGAGATCTAGACTTGACAAACATGATGGTCAGTTATTTGATGTCAGAACAAAGTATCTTGGCTCAAAGCCGGTTGATATCTCTTTTTTGCCGCAAATGTTCCCATTTATTAGCGATGAAGAGGAAGAAGACGAGGAAGAAGAAGAAAACAATGATAAAGATAGAATAAGTTCAGGGACAAACACTGCAACCCTATCTTGTGTTATATTGCATTCCAATAAAACTTGGGTGAGTTACGAACTGGATTCTGTGCGGCTAGTTAGACCTCTTATACTCGCCAGAAGTCAGAGCTTAAAAAAAGTTGCACCATTTACGTCAAATGAGATTAAATTAAATGGATTTTGTTCTATCAGCTCAGCTGGAACCTTAGTTATAGGCAGACTTGGAAAGTTCAATACTCTTGAAACTTGGTTTGAACTCAATGCTCAATATGGAGATGATACTACCAGTAACAACCTGAAACAACTTGAGGAAAGTGATGATGAACAAAATGAGCAAGACAGGAATGGTTCAATAGAAAAAATGCACAAGATGAAAACCTATTTTGGTAGATGTATCGTGCCAGATATTGATGACGAAAATTTACTCTATATTGTTGATAACTACAAATCCGAAAACTTTTGGAAAATCTACCTCATGAAAAATGAGTTGTATTATAAGAATATTGTATCAGAAGAAAACTACCAAAAAATCTCTGATTATCAAGTAATATCAGCTGTCATAATAAGATTTGGACAGGATTTGAGGTGCTTAGTAGTATCTACGCGCGATAATAAATTAGTGACATTTCAGATTCAGATAACTAAGAAGAACCAATTCAGATATTTTCAGTTAATCCACGTCCATGACACTCCGATTGATGAACAAGTACATGCTATGGTTGCGTTTGGTGACAAAATTTTAGTTCCTATATCTAATGCTCTAGTTCTATATGGCATGGGCAAAAAACGACTACTAAAGAAATCTATTACATTAATGCCTCCATCTATTACTAAGGTTGTTTCATTAGATCAGTGGAAAAGTCAGAGGATAGCTGTTGGTGATATTCACGAATCAGTTACTTTATTTCACTTTGATAAACCTAAAAATATGTTTATTCCTGTTGCAGATGATACAGTAAAAAGGCATGTTACCACCTTAAGATTTCTGGATGAATGCACTGTAATAGGAGGGGATAGATTTAGTAATATATGGGTCTTAAGGTTACCTCTGCAGTGCGATAAACTTATAAAAGAGGATTTTGAGGGGCATTTACAGGTGGCTGTGAGTCACATATCCAAAAATATAAAAGAATGTAATTTTAAGTGGAAGTTGCTGAACCATTTCTATTTGAACGATATCCCAATATCATTACAAACCGTTTCTTCAGCACAGTTTTCAGATAGAACTAATATTATCTATACCGGTTTACAGGGCACTGTTGGCTGCATAATCCCTTTAATCACAAGAAGGGAGGTGGAATTATTTGAATCTGTTGAACAAGTTATGAGAGATGCAGATTATTTATTTTATCTTGAACAAGAGGAACGCTTTTCCGTTGCTGCAGTTGATATAGATGAATATGAAGAAAGCCTTGGGGCTAACGATACCTATTTACGTAAAAAGCAGAAAAAACATGTCCCCGAAGGTGCATATTCAACGGTAGGGAGAGATATTCTGAGTTACCGTAGCTATTACAATCCCGTAAGGCATGTAATCGATGGTGATCTTTGTGAAAGATTTTTCACATTGCATGCAAGGGAGAAGAAGTTCCTGGTAAGCAAGCTGGAGTCCAAGAATACAGTAGATGATATAGAAAGTCTGATTAACAACATAAGAACAAATTGTTTATAAAATTTATAAATCTAATGTATTCTAGATAGATGAACTCCATTATTCATTCCGCTTGTTCGAAACCCCCCCACGATAAAAATTCTCAATTATTTCATTCTTTAATACCTTTGAGACTAGCAAGGGTACCGCACCTGGCATCACTCTTGCAAACCACAATGCATCAAATTTTGTTATCCCCTTGATATCTGTACCAAAATTCTTATACCAAATAAGGTTCCCTGCAAACTTATGACCGCCTATATGGGAAACAATCGCAATATCAGTGTCCACATCACCTAACTCCTTATATAAACTGGAAACCAATTCAGGTGCGATAACACCACATCTTGTATCGCGCTTTCCATGCCCACAGATAAGAACCAAGCTCCTATCATATATCTCACCTTCAAAAGGATTCTCGATTGGTTTCGATTCTATGCCTACAGGACTTTCTTTGTTTATAATAGTTTTTGATGCCCCCCGCAGAAAGTCATTGAATAATAACTTTGAAGGAGGAGGCCTATTCGAGCATATCTCGTTACCAGTCAAAAAGTGTGCGAATTCTTCAATTCTTTCTTTGTGAACGTTATAGATGCGGAAATCGGGGATCACCAAGAATGCAGCATATTCATCCATCGAGGTCTTAGGCAATAGTGGTTTGCCATGTTGTAAACAAATAGCATTAAATAGTATCCCCCCAGACCCGTCGATCTTCAACAGAGCATTCTTAAGCTTCGAGATAAATGAATACGGCCATTCCACGCTTAATTCCAACTTGCTCTGCCAGTCACACTTCCAGGCGCCTGAACCCGGTGATATCAATAAAACATGCTTTTGGTATGCTGGTGTTTTCTTGGGTAGCGGTAGTGCATGATCCAACTGACACTTTTCTGGCAACTGAGAATTATAACGGTCAACTTGCACTCTACATGTTTCAATGACATCTGCAGAGGCATCTAGTTGCACAAATTTGTACTTTGTATGAAACGAGCCAATCAACCGTAAAGGGATACAAACAGTTCTTCTCGTGCATAACATGTGTCGAATCTAATAGTGTGAACTCTATATGTCCCCCAGAGTTTATGCATAATATAGATCGAACAATATCTCTTCGAGCCAAACAAAAGAAAAGTGTGACAGGGATTCCAGCTCGGTTGCCGTTGCAGCAAGAAAGAGGCATCTCCAGAAAAAAGTTTTCAAGTCTTCTGTGTCTGCTTTCTAATCAGCCAATTGAAAAGTAATGCAACGACATACCATAGCCTCGAATGAAGTGTGGGATCTGTCATGAGAATGAAGCTCAATACAGGTGCCCCAAATGTTCCATTCGCTACTGTTCTTTACCATGTTATAAGGACAAGGAAAGACATAAGCATGATGAGCTAGAAGTATCTAAAGATATTGTTGTGGAGAAGAATACCAATGGTAAAAAAGAACCGGCCGCCTTAGCCACCCCCCATTTCAATGAAATGCTTCAGAATAACAGTAGGTTGAGGGAACTGCTTCAGCATAATACTGTAAAATTTCATTTGCATCAAGTTTATAGAATTTTAATGACGGGAGTAGGCGCGACGTCTGCTGAAAATGACTTACAGATGAGCCAAGAGATAAAAGAACGGCTAGCCGTTGACTACTTAAATACCCTAAGGTATGGTGGTATACATCACAATGAAGCCGTGGAGGAATTCTGTGAGATGTGCATAGAAATGCTACTGGCAGTCGATGGTGACAGCGAGGCTAAGGCGAGTTAGATTATGTATTAAAAACTTTGTGTATTGGAAATCAAGTTCTGCCCGCTGCCATACAAAAATGGTATATATAAAATATAAAAAAGGATTAGATAATAGCCAACAAACCAACTGGCACTGTTCCCAAACCCAAATTATAACTATCGGTGAACAAAAAAAATTGTGTGTGGAGGACATCAATTAAATAAAAAAAATAGTGAATATAACTTTTTTTTTGTTTGACTTCCTTTCAGAGAAGATATCTTATTGTTGGTATTTCCAACTTTTTTGGGCTTTTGATTTTGGTCTCTTCACCATTTATTATTACTATTATTACTATTATATTATTACTATCATTATCAATTTGTTTTTTGGTTTTTTTGGGGGGGTCAAAATGGGTCTTTCTAATTAGCATATTTTTTTATTCCATTGATTTTAATTTATATATTAACATATGGTATCCATCCTCCTCCTGCCTCCGCCTTTGATTGGTTATACCAAGCATTCATCCTTTCCCGCATATTTAATAACAAACAAAAAACAAAAAATAAAAAGCTAACATTCAGAACCAGTAACAACCACGCATCGCCATACGTTTTGGACTAAAATTAGATGGAGTCATCATCCGCAACCTTTTTGTTTCTTCTAACCTTAAAGAACTTTACACCACTTTGATGGGTCTCGGGCTGATGATGAAGCTCATCACCCACAATAGCACTTGCATTCTCCAAGTCCGGATTGGTATCATATACAACTGGCTGATCCATCGCAGCAGTCTCCTTGGTGTTCTGATATCTCAATGCCTGCTCCTTGTAGTTCTGCATCTCGACGTACTCCTTGTGTGCTCTCCATGCCCTACGGATAAAAGAAATACCTGTACCGAAGAAGGTGATAATAGAACAAGCAACACTAGCCCAGGCAAGCCCCATCATAGCTGCACCGATCTTGGGAGACATATTTCCTTCGTTGAAAGCATTCCGCGCCATCACAATGACCGCAGTCTGGCATGCCACAGCCGCCATGTCAAACATACATCCGATAAGGACCAGCGTAAAGACAACCTTGGTAAAAGAATAAGAACACCAGGTGAAAACATAGAACAAAAAGCCAATACCCAAAAACGACAGAGCAATCCAAAAGAAACAAAACGAAAACCTAGACAAATAGTAGTAAGTGTCCATATTGCTAGTAAAATCAGAAGGAACACCAGACGACATTTTGAAATTCTCAGATGGCGACAGCGGATACGCTGGCGACAGAGAACAGTTTGTATTCCTATTATCAGTCTTCGAGCATAGACCCCAGAACGTCCACCTAGACACGTCGGGCGCTCCATCGATAGCCGTAGTGTTCGCCTCCAACCAGTAGAGTCGATTAATCGGACGATTGTCGATCCCCCCGGAAAGAACGATCAACAGCAACAACAACGTATTGCCAGCTAAAAGCAGGACTGTCAAAAGCCTACCTGAAATATTTAACACACCCATCTTCCGTCTTTTCTTTTTCTACTACCCACTGCTACCTTGTCACTATTATTATAATTAGACTATAGCTTTAAAACCACGTTGATAGTTCCAAACCCAAGATGACGATGAAAAATTATTAGGGCTCTTTTTTTCAACAGAAAGCGAAAAGAATCACAACAAACAAAAGTCAGCCTGGCAGTCTCTCAGTCCGTCAGCCAGTCGTCCCTAAGGTATCAACGACAACAACAGTGATGGAATCCTGTAAACCTCTTCTCTAGCGCTCCTTGGTCCGACGCTACACTCCTTTTTTTATCTTCAAATATCTGAAAAACGATAAGGGAAAGGGAAAAAACTCTCTCCTGATAACACAGCAGTTGACTTGGCTCTTAGAAACAGTCTTCTTGTCCACAACAACTCCTCCGCTATTATTTATTATCTATCTGTCTTTCTATGTTAAATAAAAAAACTTGATCGACTGTTTGGAAAGGGGGGAACTTTGTTCTGCAGACTAAAAACAGGATTATATTTGTTATGAAAACTAGGAAAACTAAACAAACAAGAACAGGAGTAGAAAGAGAAAGGGAAGAGAAAGAGAGAAGGTAACGTTCTTTTTTTAGTCTTTTTTCCTCTATCGCTTTTTTTATTTCGTTCTTATTCTTGTAATTCTTCCTGTTCTCCTCTCTCATCCTTCCGGAGGGGAACCCCTCCGGAAGGATGAGAGAGGAGAACTCTGCCTCTTTTACTGTATAGTACACAATATTACCAAGCATGACACATCTGACGTAGGTGGGAGCAATAATACAACTGAAGTGTTCCGTTTCCTTCTGAAAAGTCTCAGTCGTATTATGATCTATACGCTACTTCTACTCCCTGTACTTACATGATTAGTGCCGTTTCCTGTGTTTCTGTCTGCAACAAATCTTCCGCAGCGTAGTGCAAAAAAAGCAGCATTTCCACTGCGAGACGTAAAAGGTAGTTTTGACGTTGCTCTCGCTCGACGGTATTCGCGGCCAGCCAGCTTCACTTGCTCGAGCAAGCATGTGAACGACGGGGCCACGGGGAGCGTGTTTCCATTGCGGAGACACCCGTACACCGCCCGAGGGCAGCAAAGGCAGACAATATGCAGCGCAGGGGTTTCCTTTCTCGAGCTTGCGGGCGTGCTCTGTCTGTTGCGCAGTGGGCGATTCCCCTCGCGTTTTCCTGCGGTGGCGTAGGACGGAGAGTGCGCGGCTGTAATTGCCTTTTGTGTTTATGAATTTCCTCTTCAGGCGCGGCGCAATATTGGTGAGTGCCGCCGCCGTCCGCGGGCGCGCGCCTCTCTCTCTTCTCTCTTCCTCACCAAACCCATCTGCAACAGAAAAATTAGCGCCCATTGATGGCATCAGCGACACCAGCGACCAAAAAACAACAAAAACAAATGCACATCATCACGTTTGCGGCAGCGGGAGCAGAGCAGCAGGATGGGCTGTTCACGTCTTCGCAGTCGGAAGGCTACATTTCTGGTTGTAAACGCCAGCGAAGCTTGCAGGAGTCTTGTAGAAAGCGAGCGAAAATCGTCAGCGGAGGTGGGGGTTGGTGTGACGGCCAGCAGCTGCCCCAGGCCGCAGCCGCCGGCTGCGGCGACGGATCAGCGGACACGCCGTACTACGAAATTGAGGACTACATGCGAGAGGGTTATGCCCGTGACATACGAATGCCGCTGACCGTCGTATCTAACTACAGTCCGTGCGACGATACAGAAAACATAGAGAACGGAGTCTGAGGGTTACGCCGGCGGCGGCTATTGGGCAGTTGGCCATTGGCAGTTGGCCAAGACATGGGAAGACGAAAGAACAGCAAGGATTATTGTTGCAAGTATATACCAAAGTACCATGTTATGTAATGTTTGTAAAAAGAATGCACAGGCTTTTGCACGATTGCTCTAAGTTGCGGGCTGCCACCGGCAGCGACTGCGTCTGCCGTGTGGCAAAAAGTCTCCCAGGGGTGAGTCGAACACCCGATCTCCAGATTACAGTGTTTCAGTTACAGTCTGGCGCCTTAAACCAACTTGGCTACCGGGAGGCTATTGTTATGTACCTGTATTCGACGGAACAACGTACATAAGGCACGGAAAAACGTCTAGATCACGTGACTTTATAGTCACGTGGGACTGCATTGATCGCCACGTGACCTGTGTTCGCGACACGGCCGGCCTTGCTGCAGATAGCGCTGCAAGAAGGGTGGCTGTTCTGCTTCTGTTCTGCTTCTGTCGCTTGATGTTATCTGGGTTCTGCCTCCTCGATACTGCTAAAAAACAGCGGCCTGCCTTGTTCTTGCCATCATGACAAAAATCGCCCAAAGATAAAAAGATATGCAATGCGTAGAGGCAGACTAATACTTATTGAGGGACTTGACAGGACGGGTAAGAGCACCCAGGCAACTCTACTGCTGCAGCGGTTGCAGCCCAACGCGCAGCTGATCAAATTTCCGGATCGCACAACGCCCATCGGCATGCTCATCGACAAGTATCTTACACAAGAAACATTTGAACTGCCAGACCAGGCCGCTCATCTGCTGTTTTCTGCGAACAGATGGGAATTGGGAGCGAGAATTAAAGAGCTGCTTCTGATTGGCACTCATGTTATCTTAGATAGATATGTTTATTCTGGAATTGCATATTCTGCTGCCAAAAATATCCCAGGAATGGACTTGGCCTGGTGTTTCCAGCCAGACAAGGGCCTAGTGAAACCAGATCTGACAATTTTCTTCCTGCATGACGAAAAGCATGGCCATGAGCTCGAAAATAGGTCTGGATATGGCAATGAACGTTATGAAAGGGTCGAATTTCAGCGCGCGGTGCTTGCTCAATTTCAGGACATGTTCGAACAGCTTGAGCACTCTGGTTATCGTGAAAAACATCTGGTAACCCTCCAAGTCTCAGGCAAGTCAATAGACAGTGTTGCCAACGACGTGTGGAATGCTGTAGAGCGGCATCTGAAAGCTGAAGCTACCGACTTTCTTTATTTCTAATTGTTATATACACGCATTATATAACAACGACACATCATTCTGCTCCCCAGCTCGCACTGCATCCTAAGGTAGTTTTTCCAACTGAGTCAGTCTGTCCAGCAGCAGCTCCTTTGAAGTCTCTCGAAGCTCCCCACCTATGAACATCTCATCCATCACCATGTATGCCTTGTAGAAATTGAATAGGATGTCTAATTCACATACATTTCCAAAGAAAAGGTCAAGCACCTCCACGAACAGCTGAATATGCGCAAGATATAGCAAGCCATCTTCCTCCAAACTCACACCCATCACAAAATACAGTCCAGCATACCTCCTGTACACCAGTTTGGTCCTGTCATCGAAATCTATAATGTTGCTTTGCGTACGTGAGTCTCGGGACATTATAAGCTTGAGAATTTGAGCAAGCGAATTCTTATCCTGCAAACTGTGCCCTGAGGACTGAAACCACCTGCCCAGCCGCAGTATACCCTGCTTGTTAAAGCATATAATGAAATGTATAGCCATAGAATTGCTTGGATGCTCTAAAAGAAACCCGTAGATATCAGTCTTTTTTATTTCTTGGCAAGGAGAGGCGTGAGAGTGTGGGAGCGGGTTGAGATGATGATGATGATGATGGGTTTTTGTCAAATTCACACTCAAACAAACACTTCTAACTATTCTTGTTGCGAACATAAAAGATACTGCGAGAAAAGACAGTGCAGCTGGAAGGGATCAATATTCGATTAGATCGATTCTTGAAATGAAGGGCGACAATTCGTTGTTGTTCAACCATCTCAGGTTGGTAACATCAGATCAGATTAGGGGTAATTTCGTGCGATTGCCCACAAGTGTAATTTCGGTGTTAGAGTCTACCAATATACCGGTCCATGAATTTGGAGTTTTAATCCAGCCTGGCTCTTGTTATGTTGGCTGGGATGGACATGAGTCAAGGCAAACAATAAACGGGGAGCCAGTCATTGAGATTAACCCAGTTCTCGCACAGGACTTTCAGCTCAAGGTTGGTCAAATCATCGATATCCAAATAAACCATTACAATGACTCTTTGGTTGCTTCCGAGGTATTCGTGGAACCCGAGACAAGCGATGATTGGGAGATTATAGAAAGCAATGCTATGTTTTTCCAAGACGAGATGTTATTTCAAACAAGAATTGTGAACCCTGGAGGCAAGCTGGTTTGTTACGTGGATCGAATTGTAGCCAGGTTCAATGTCAAAAAAGTGGTACCTGAAAACCTCACTGCAGCAAGAATTTCAACAAATACTATGATGATTATTGCGCCTAGGGTTAATAACAAGGCTCCAAAGGTTGTAAAGAAGCCTACCTCGTTGCTTGTAACGGAAAAAACGAAAGAGTGTAAACCGATTATTAGAAGAACTACATTTAAACCTGCTGCAGGTAAAAAGCTCACGATTGAGTTGTCAAAATCGGATGTTAAATCTACAATCGCATATATAAGCATTTTGCAGAATCCTTTGGATCTGCAGATGGTGCCAGCAGCTACAAAGGAGGAAGGTATTACTCATCCCGCAAAACGAATTGCTGTTGATGTTAAAGCTGTTGAATCCTTGGAAGTGGGTCATATTCGTATGTCACTCCAAGTTTGGAATTGTATAAACGGAACAAGAAGCAATGGTGAGAAAATTAAGATTGAGTTCTTGCAAGAGACGACCAGAGATGACATCTCAGTTGTGATGCATAAGGTGTCACAGGAGCAAAAGGGTAAAAAAGTAGTCATCAGTGGTGTTGATACCACCAATACTGTAATTTTGCAGAATGCAGAAGCCCTGGCTAAGAAATTGCAAGGTGCTGTGATAACTAACAGGCTATTTTTCCCTCGGGAAATGCTTTTAATTGAGTTGAAAACCAAGCAAGGAAATAAGATCGATTTGTTTAGAGCCAACACACAAAAGGATCTGGATTGGAAACTATCAAAGCACGAGGTTGAAGTTCCCATATTCGAATTAAGTGCGCAACTTGAAGAACCTGGAAAACTTGTGGCCTTGGAAAAGATGCTGGATGATATGGTGAACTCTGTATGTTCACCGGTTAGCCCACCATGCCACTATTTGTATGGATCCACCGGCATAGGTAAGTCATTACTGTTAGCGAACATCGCTTACAGATTGCAATGTGAACACGGTTACCATACAAATCTTGTAGATTGTAATTCCCTATTAGACACTAATAACGTTGCAAAAATGAAGCAAAAGATCCAGCATCTATTGGCTACAGCATATTGGAAAGCCCCATCTGTAGTCATTTTGGATAACGCCGATTTTTTGTTCCCAAGTCTCAAGTCTAATGAAGAAGCTGGTGGACCAGGTAGTGGAAATACAATGAACCAGGCATCTGCAAAATTAGCTCACATCTTGATGACTGAAATGATCAAAATTACCCAAAAAAGAGGAGACATCCATGTCATCATGAGCGCAGAACGTTCTGACAGTTTGAACCCTTTATTTTCCTCGAGACATTTCATCGGAAGGAACTGGGTACTCAAAGCTCCCAGCCGAATCGAGAGAGAAATGTTGTTGGAACACTTGTTTTCTTTGAAAAGTCTAAAATATGCAGAGCCATTAAATTCAGGAGATATTGCATTAGAAACGGAAGGGTACTCCGCAGCAGATCTGGAGACATTGGTAGACAAAATATTCCACGAGACTTTATGCAAAGGGAGCTTTCAACCTAGCGGTCTCGAAGTAGACAGGGATACCTTTGAATCAGCCCTTAAAGGATATACTTCCTCATCATTGAGAGGCATCAAACTCCAAAAAAGTACGGGCGTTAAATGGAGCGATATTGGAGCACTTTCCGACGCAAAAAACTTACTATTAGAAACATTAGAGTGGCCTACGAAATATGCCCCCATCTTCTCTCAATGCCCCCTAAGGTTACGTTCAGGAATTCTGCTTTATGGATTCCCAGGATGCGGCAAAACAATGCTTGCAAGCGCTGTTGCACAGCAATGTGGACTGAACTTTATCACTGTCAAAGGACCCGAGATTCTAAACAAGTATATAGGCGCTAGTGAACAAAGTGTGAGAGAACTCTTCGAAAAAGCACAGGCAGCGAAACCATGTGTCTTATTCTTTGACGAATTCGATTCTATTGCTCCAAAAAGAGGTCATGATTCAACCGGGGTCACCGACAGAGTTGTCAATCAAATGTTAACTCAAATGGATGGTGCGGAAGGTCTAGACGGTGTTTATGTTCTTGCTGCCACAAGCAGACCCGATCTAATTGATTCTGCATTATTAAGACCAGGCAGACTGGATAAGAGCGTTTTATGTGGCATGCCTACAACAGATGAGCGTGCTGAAATCCTAAAAGCTGTCGTCGCTACTGGAAGTATGAAACTAGACTCTGATATAGACCTAAAAGAACTAGCTGCCAAAACTACAGGTTTTTCAGGAGCTGACTTGCAGAGTATGTGTTACAACGCATATCTCAAAGCTGTCCACAGAAACCTTCAAACAACCTCCGTGCCCACCACCCACGCAGATACCGTGCCGCTGCTACAATCTCCTATTGACTATGTAATGATCAACGCAATGAAATCCCCATCGTCACCTGTAAGCACGCTTCCACACCCTAACACCCCTACAGACCCCGCCATTTCAAGAGCCCAGGACATCCTCTGTCCGAATACTGCTACTACCAGCGAGTCTACTCCTGTGCCCGACAATGCCTTTCCAGGCCCGAGCACATCCGAAACTGGCTTGACAGTCTCCTGCGCCGATATGCTTGCCGCATGTGCAGAAACCAAACCCAGCATCTCCTCGACCGAATACCTCAAACTGAACACCATCTACAGAAAGTTCGTCAACGACCGTAACGGAGACATGCCAAGTGGAGAAGCCCCGCACGATATTGGTGCTCGAGCTACTCTCATGTAGCCATGCGCTCTGGCCCGGTATCGCCCATCCACCTCGTCCTATATAGACTCACTACTGTTCTTCTCTACATGGTGCCTATATAAAAATCCCATCATCTCATACCACTGCCGTTACCCTCTGCGCTCTCCTTCCTGCTTAGCACTTCCGACCCTTCTATTCACACGCCTATCCTCTGCGGTCAAATAATCTGCAACCAACACTCTCCACTTCAATACTGCGCCGCTGCTCTCCGTCCACTTCCTCATCCGGGCGTGGTCCCACCGCCTCATTCTGAAAACTACTGTGGCAAGCAAGGCGTCTCTATCCTCCTTCTTCCGCCTTTGCCTCATCTTCTTTGTTACTCCTCGGCTTGCGTTCTCCTCGCCTCTTGAAGGCTTCTACTACTGCACCTTACCTCATACACACATATACATACCAGACTTGTTGTACTATATTACTACTTACCCCTCAGCTGTCCTTCGTGGCCCTGCTACCCCATTGCCACAACAACAGCCTACCGGGGCTGCAGCCTATTCTTGAGAGCGAACGCAGCCAAAAACAACCCGCTAACTTTAGATTCACGCTACTTATTGGGTCTTGTTCATTATCGATGCTATTGTTTTTTTTCGTCATACTTGTGCTAGAGAAATAGCAGCATCTGAACAAACTTGATAAGTTAAATTAATAAAATATATAATAATATATATATAAGATATAAAGTGGACTATTCTGGAACAGGAAAGAGTCAGTTCAGGTTTAACGGTCATAGAGTAGGTTCAGCTGGTTTTATTAGTGATCCTGACGGTAAAGTGCTACACCAAGGGACGTGCTAGTGTAAGGGATTTCGACACGGACGTTTCTTTTTTTTGTTGATAAAGAGAGAGGGCGTGTGTTAACGCTGGGTTTTATTATTATAGCAGTGAGTTGATTTAGAACTTTCGAGGAGCGCTGACTAGGTGGAGAAGAACGGACCGCCTGCAAGTTGGAGAGCAAATTTGATAGGTTTGAGAATTGAAGGAGTTTGGTTTTAGAGATTACGTCGTAAAGAGTTGTTCGTATTGCGAGCGAATAAGTTATTTCCTCGTCTGTGGGAGAAGGCGTACTTTTGACGGTGAATATTTTTGCTGGGATAGCAGTAGAGTATAGAAATGACGCTGGTTAACGGTCATTCGTGCTCCAAGTCTATGATTCCAGAGGATATCATGGAGAGTGTGCCGTCTGCGCAGCAGGTTGCAGAGGAGAAGAGAAATAAAGCTTTGGTCACGCCTGTGCAGAATAAAGACGTGCAGAATGGTGCTTCGCCGGTGAGTGGGGGCGGGCATGATCCCAAAATTCCACATTCCAAGAGTAAAAACCCTTTCAAGAAGTTCTTTGGCAGATCGAAGTCGCATCATTTAACACCTCTGGTGTCGAATACGATAACTTCTGTCGGTTACCAATGTGTTGAGGAACATGTGGTAGATGCTCCTTCTACTCATGTATTGCCTATGCCAACTGGACAGGGTGAGGCGACTGGTGGATGCTTGCGCTCTAATATCTTCAGTGGACCGCACAAGAGCCATAAGACGTCTATTGCTTTGCCCTCAATAGCTCTACATAACTCGAATCCTTTTGCGAACGGTGGCAGGAAACCCACTATAGAGTCTCCGTTTGCAGTTTTGGGAACAGGAACTGAAATTGCATCGCCGAGAAATCTTCCAGGCACGACTGTCTTATCCAACAGGAATACATCCCATAACCTCAACATGTACACTCCTACCATGTCTGCTCAGTCCTCAAGAAGCTTGAGCTACTACCAAATGGAGGGTAACGATAAACACGAGAAATTGTTGCCGTTGCCTGTTAAGAATCCCAATGATGAGTTGCCAGTACACTTAAGGCAGCCCAGTGTTTTATTAACAGATAACTTCTCCTTCCCCTCTTGTACTGATGGCGAGAGGAAAATAATCGGCGAAGGTGGTTCCAGTCAAGTCGTTACGATTGTATCGAACTATCGCAAATCAACCGTATATGCCTTGAAGCGATTTAAGATGTTCTCATATGAGGAACCTGAAGAATTCTATTCCCGGTGTATGAAAGAATACTTGATTGCTAAAAGGTTAGATGGACATATTAACATTATCAAGACGTTTTATCTTATGAAGGTCCCTTCTTCAGCTACTAATGGCATCAAGAGAAGTTGGGCTTTTGTAATGCAACAATGTGTTCAAGACATGTATTATTATACCACCTTAACTGGTTGGACCAATAAGCTCTTTGAAGAGAAGTGGTGTTGTTTTAAACAAATTGCACGTGGTTTGAGTCAGATGCATAGCTTAGGAATCGCACACCGAGATATAAAGCTTGAAAACGTTCTGGTAACGGATTATGGCGCTCTTAAGTTGACAGACTTTGGCGTTTCTACATATGGTATTGAGAATCCGGATGATCCAACAAGCAAAAGAGTGAAACTAAAAGGTTTTTGTGGCTCTCCTCCACACGTGCCCCCGGAAGTCATGTTGTTGAGTTCAGAGAAACGTAAAAAGGTACCTATCCCTGATGATAAATTAGAATATGACCCCTTTGCCATGGATATGTGGGCTCTAGGTGTGGTTTTGTACACATTAATAATACCGTACCCCCTGTTTGCTGAAGCTCATAAAGATGACAGTCGCTATAGGCAGTATCTCGCGTTCTATGATCAGTTTACTCGTTATTGTTCTAATTTCAAGAAAGAGCACGTTTACAAACCAGGGCCAGGCGTAGAACATCCTGAGTTCTCCAAATTTCAAAATACGGATGCAACACGAGTTTGCTTGAGATTGCTTGATCCTGATCCTGATACTCGTTATAAAATGGAAGACTTGTACAATGATCCGTGGTTTCAATCCATTGAGACGTGTGTAGATGAGGGAACAGAGGAGCCGGTTAAAATCCCCGAGTTGAGGAAAACTACAGAGGGAAGCGACTCTCCTTACGCACACGATATTTTGCCTGGCGACGAAGAATCTTTGTTTAATACACCAGGTCTCGTATCGCATACTTCTAACCCTTTTTTGAATGCCGATAGGGTTGGCCTGGGGTTTACAACAAACTCCACAAACCCTGTATCAGCATCACGCCCAAGTTCAAGCTCGCGTTCTTTGATCAACATTGCGGAGGATACAGAACCTTGTATCCTTGGCTCTTTACAAGCACAAATTGAACTACCCACGTTGGATGAAGAGGATATTAATACTCCAAAGCTGGATCTTCATAATGAAGAAAGAGTCAGTTTGTCACCGTTGGTGCCAACCAAAAAGATAAGCAACCTGTCGTTAAACGATTCCTATGGTGTTCCCGGTATCACTTTATTCCAAAGCACTACAGAACATCCTCCTTCACCCATACTTTCCTTAGATCAGAACAATGGCCATTACATCTCCAGGTCTTCTAGTGTCGTTTCTAGAAATAGCAGCGCCACAGCGTATGCAGGACAAAACAGTAGTGGCAGTTCTCTCGCCTCACTTGCCAGATCCAAGAGAAAAAAGATAGTTCACATGCATCACGAATGTAATGGGAAACCAATCACTACCAAATCGACTCAATGACAGCGCTTCAGCCACGTACTGGTCTTTTGATTTTTATTTCTAATTGAGCTTTTTTACTACTAATATCACCAGTATTTCATACTATATGCGATATGGGCACCCCAACATGAGAAAGAACAAAGAAAAGATATAAAATAACCGTTAGCTACAAACATTAGCGCCATAAGCTTTGTCATCTAACTCATTGTTCCATAATTTTTGTCGTTACTAATTTTTTTTATTGTAAACTTCCCCACTGTTTAACCATTGTTACTATTACTATTACCCCCTCGACTGTTTTAGATTTTGTTCTTCCTGTCATGGTTCTGCTCTA
Organism: Eremothecium cymbalariae DBVPG#7215; assembly: GCF_000235365.1. Classification (NCBI taxonomy): domain Eukaryota; kingdom Fungi; phylum Ascomycota; class Saccharomycetes; order Saccharomycetales; family Saccharomycetaceae; genus Eremothecium; species Eremothecium cymbalariae. The sequence continues at coordinate 304,223 of NC_016451.1, read as the reverse complement.
ATATGTATGGCAGTAACCACTATATCACAAGTATATGTCTATTTTATGACAGTTAATTCCAATATCTCCCGGCTGCTGAGCACACTTGCCTATCAGTTGAACAGTTGTAACTTGGCACTATTGTTTTATATACAAACATTAATATAACCATATACTAAAAAAGAGAGTCTCTGCAGTTGTAACTGGTATTAAATACTGCTGTAACATATAGGCCTCCCGTAAGACCCAGGTTATCAGTTACAGTGCAGAAACGCAGAACTATTTCTTAGCTATCCGTTGCTTAATGAGATGCCGCTGTATCCGGTATGGTTATCACTACAGACGTCTAAGCATATTTCGTTACCCAGTTTTGGTGAAAAGTTGGGTGATCATGTGGTTAGCAAAATTTTTTAAAAACAAAAACCACACGTGGAAATCACGTTGTTTACAAGTTCCCGTTACTTCACTAGTGATAACTATTAAAATAAGCAAAGTAGAGAGAATCTAAGACTTAAAAAAGTTGAGAAAAATGACTAAGAGGATACATGGGAGTCACGAATTAAATGGAGTTCGGAGATCAAACGCCAAGAGAACACACGTAGAAGACACTGGAAATATTGATTCTGAATTGTTGAGGGATGTTGAGGTAGAAGATGTGGTTAATAAGGGTAATGGTGGTAACTCAACAATTGGAGATGATGCCGCCGCCGCAGCCGCCGCCGCCGCAGCAGCAGCAGCGAGGTTTACTAATTTAAATGACGATGAAGAGGAAGAGGAAGATGTGGGTGGTCATGGTATGACTGGAGCAGGGGTTGGTGGGCACCACGTTCAAGGGGAGCATGAGGAGGAGGAAGACGAGGAAGACGATGATGATGAGCTTGATGATTTAAAGAAGGATCCGAATGTAGATCTAGATGGAGAGGACGACGAAGATGATGAAAACAAAATGCCTGGTGAGAAACTAACCAGCCGTAGGGGCAGAAAACCTGCTCCAAGTGCTGGAACACCTGAATGGAAACAACAACGGAAGGATTCCCATAAGGAGGTGGAGAGACGGCGCCGTGAAAATATTAACACAGCTATAAATAAGGTGGCAGAACTGTTGCCTGTAAAGGAATCAAGTAAAGCTGCTATATTATCTCGAGCTGCAGAGTACATTCAGAAGCTGAAGGAAACTGAAAACGCGAACATTGAAAAGTGGACATTGCAGAAGCTATTAAGTGAGCAACAAGTTTCTCAACTAACGTCAACAAATGAAAAGCTCGAAGAAGAACTAAGTAACGCTTTTAAAGAAATCGAAACATTGAAGGCTAAATTGAAGAGCGCTGGTATCGATTCTTGAGTTTTTCACGTTGTAATTCCGCTATGGGTTACCGTTACATTCACTATTCTTGATTTTATCACCTTTATATTATGAACCAAATCCTTTTTTAAGTATTCGATATCCTTCAGTGTATCTCCTACCCAAAACTTTTGTATTTTTCACTAAAGTTTTTCGATTGTTTGTATCAATAAGTTTACCAATTTTACTATATCATCAGGTGCTTCACCTCTTAAGCGCTTACAGCAGTTTCGTAAATGCGAATCGATAAAGAAAAATAATGTGAATGTAAAATTTAACTGATGGAGCACATCAAGGTTTCCCAATAATGATTATCTCGAGCAGTTTTGCCCTAACGCTATGGCTTTCTGATTACATGACGCAGTCTACATATACACATTTATACAACTTCTAACCTTCCTCCTCACTCCCCTAATAATCCTTTTCATGCCTATGTTTTCGTTGCCTAAAAGGTGAACATTCCTACTCAAGCTATATCTAATTAGTATTCATTGTATGTTTTTAGGACTGCAGATCCTCCACCAAAAATTTTATTGCCAAGAACTTTATTGTTGTTCTGAAACTCCATGATTTGAACATATGAGTGGTAGGGCTGTGTTTACAGTTTGTGAAATATGCATTTCAGAGGAACTAATTTTACCTTATGATGGTCAGATAATGAACGATGTTTATTGTACGAAAAAATGCAGGATAAATTTTATTGGGTTTTGTGTAGCAATAAATGATGTACCCGGTAATTTAAAATTAGTTGGAAGAAATCATTGCTCAATTTTACTTTACGACTTTAAAACTCCATAGAATATCAAAAAATAGTAGGTTTTGATGTAAAAGTTGGAATTTCATTCCATCAACTCTAACAGACAGTTGAAATATTTAACAAAGCGGGTTTTCCGCTTCTGTATTCAAGATCCAGGTTCCTACCAGTGGATGGATACAAAGGGGATCACTTAAAACCAATACTGGAGTTTGCAGTAGTATCTTTTTGTTATATGGCAACAAACTAGAAAATGATTCCACAATTATTTCGGCCAATCAACACCTCAAAGTTATACAAGATTACAGCTCAGGTTAACTGAGCTCAGGAATCGCAAGCCTTCAGGCAACCTCTTCCGTATATGACCCCCTGACCGTTAAAGTTTCACTTGCATACATATTCGTAGCTGGCTACATACAGATCATCGCTTATCCCTTATGTTCGGAAATCGATCAGCTATCTTCATTTCATCGCTGAAACCCCTTCAAACGACCGTTCACCTGACACTATTTCTGCATTTCAGTGTGCCCGAGGACGCACAAGCATCTTTATTTACCAACAATAACTGATTATTAAAGTTATTATTATCATTAAAAACAAAACCCCTACTGATTACCAAAACTCAGCATTAATCAATCAATTAAATTCACCCCCATATTCCTTTCGTAATTTACATCTGCTATCATCAGCCCTCTGAGTTCTCACATTATTCTGGAGAATCCTGCGCGAGGGATATTCCTTCGTACTCTAATTGAACACCAATATCATATATTACTCCTTGTGATACATATCATCCAAATAATTTTATGGTTATCCTGGTTGAAGTTTTTTTTCATACAGTTTCTACTTAATTGAAAGGAATGACGCATGTTCGCGATATCGGGAAACGTTAGATTTACGTCCGATACTTTGACAATTGTTTATTAGAGCTTGGCATTTTTTCGTAACGAGTTTAGGAAAAAACAGTACCCAGAAAGACTGGCACTTTGGAAAAAAAGTAAGCCAAGAAACACACATCCTTAGATGGTTTAGTGAAGTTCGTTAAAATGCAAAGGTTTTCTGATCCAGTCTGAGAACGAACGTGGAGTGTGGCTGTGTGGTAATTATTGCATGGTTTGAAATATGTGTGGGTTAAAATACGGATATATTGATGTTACCCAATTCTGTATGAAAAATAAGGCAGTGTCTATGCATTGCATTTTTTGGGATAACCACATCGGTCTATTGCTAGATTTTCCACACGGATTAAATGGGCATCGAGAAAAAGTGGGTATAAAAAGATTAAGTTTTTGATGCTTCTGAGGGGGTTGAGGTTAGCTCTTTTGGGTCAGAAGGTGTGAGTTAGTTCTTTCGGTACTGGTTGGAGTCGTTTAATGGAAGATTTTGAAGCACAGAGTGATAAAGTGTTTGCAACTTCCGCGGTAGAAGAAGCGCCGAACGAGTATATTGAAAAAAAGGACCGCAAATGGCTCACTACGTTAACTTTGGCGTTCAGTAGTTTGGGCTCTATTTATGGAGATCTTGGCACATCGCCCTTATATGTGCTAACAACTTTGTTCGATAGTGGTGTAGAAGTTAGCGAAGCGAATGTGTTTGGTGCATTGTCCTGTATCTTTTGGGTATTCACTTTGATTGTGATATGCAAGTACTGTCTTATAGTGCTGACTTTGGGACCTAATAATGGCGAGGGTGGGCAGATTGCAATCTATTCTAAAATCTCTCAGGTTTTAAATACAGGTCCAAAAGGTGTCAGTTTGGCAGGAAATGCTCCCGAAAAAGACTCAGTAATTTTGGAGAGGTCAAGAACTGCTGACAACCCAACATCGACGACTAGTTCTTTGTTCAGGAAGAAATTCTCTTTGTTGGAGCGTGCGAATATTAGGAAGGGATTTTCATTTTCCACTATGGCAATGTGCCTGTTGGGGTGTTCACTTGTGATCAGTGACGGATTATTAACCCCAACAACTTCCGTTTTATCTGCCATTGATGGTATCGCTGTATCTGTACCGTCGTTTAAAGATAAGGTGCTTCCTATTTCGGTTTGCGTACTGATAGGGCTGTTCACCTTGCAACCTCTGGGCACCAACGTGGTATCAGCACTGTTTTCACCAGTCATTTTTCTTTGGTTCATAACAATATTTGTGATTGGAGTATTCAATATTGTTTCTTACCCTATGATTTTCAAGACGCTTAACCCTGTATATGCAATAAGATTCTTGAGGCATCACGGGATTTATGTTCTGGCTTCAGTTATGTTGTCAATTACTGGTTGTGAGGCAATGTTTGCAGACGTTGGACATTTCAGTCCACTCTCCGTGCAGCTTACGTTAGCATTTTTTGTTTATCCATGCTTAATTACAACATACCTCGGCCAGGGTGCTTACCTGCTGAAGCATCCAGAGGCTGCTTCCAACGTGTTTTATATGAGTATACCAGGTAACGCAGATACTTGGTTCTACTGGTTTGTGTTTGTGATTGCGGCCCTAGCAACCGTTTTTGCCTCACAGACTTTGATCTTGGGTGTTTTCTCAATCATTCAACAGATGGTACATCTTGATTGTTGCCCTAAGCTGCGGATTATCCACAAGTCAGCTAAACACCATGGTAGGGTATATCTTCCCGCGGTTAATATTATCCTTATGATTGCTGTTATATGCACATGTATTGGTTTTAAATCATCTAATAACGTCACTTCAGCGTACGGTCTTGGTGTGTCTATGGATCTATTCCTCACATCAACTTTCATGGCTATATGTATGATTGTTGTTTACAATGTCCATTGGGCGATAGTATTAGCTTACTATCTCGGTTTCGGTACTTTCGAAATCATTTTAGTTATAGGCAACCTAAGGAAAGTAGCCGATGGTGCTTGGTTTACGCTAATGATGACCGCAATTACGACAGGTATCTTTGCACTGTGGAGATGGGGTAGAAACCTAATGATCCGCGAGGAACAGGAAGGTAGACCTAGGCTTAACCAATTGATTGTTAATGAGCAGTCTAGAAGCCAGGAGGTGGTTCAATTAGGGGACGAGATTCCTTCGATTAACATTGCTTTGAGCCATGTTGATTTGATTATTGAAAAACAACATCAGGTAAAACGGCTCACGAAATATCCAGCACTTGCATTGTTATTTACAGAACTTACACCTTTGCTGGAATCTGCAGGTAGCGTTCCTAAACTTTTCAGTGAAATCGCAAATTCATTCCCCAACATCCCCGAGTTTTTTGTCTTTGTTGCCATCAAAATAGTATCTGTTCCTTATTTGGAAGTGGATCAGAGGGTATTAGTTGAACCTATGAAGAATGTTAATGGATTCTATCGATGTGTTTTCCAATTTGGTTTCATGAACAAGGTTGCAGTAGCGGAAGAAGACGTACGTCATTTGTTAAGCATCATAGCCCTTTCAAACCCAAATCAATATCATTCTGTATCAAAGAGTCTCGGTGCTCAAGAGTTACCGGTAATACGAATTTTTGGTTCTAACGTTATTAGGGGCAAAAGAACCCAAGAGTGGGAAGGTAAAAGCATGTTTAGTAGCCCGAAAGCGATCACTAAATTTTTTTTGAAACCTTTAGAAGTTGGATTATCGATTATATCTTTTACCCACTTCATCTCCTACAAGATAATCCAGAGCTGCGCAGCGGGTCAAAACACATTGGTGATGTGATTTACTTCGGCAAGGAGGTTGAAATTTGATTATTTAGGGAGTTTTGCTTACGGTTCATGTTAGGTGTGTGAAACGATAAGAACGTGTTCATTAGATATGTTGTAGTACTCTATACACATGTGCCAAAAAAAAATTTCTGATATTAATACATATTCAACATTGTGTTGGAAAATTTTTACAATCGATAATAAATTGAATACAGTTATTCATCGGCTATGCATCTCATGTTGTGATTCAGTATGATTTGTCTCCATATTGTTGTTGCATCCAAATGTCAACCTTATTATTATTAACTCCCTCATTCATTTAATTGTCTGATGCTCTATTCCTTCACCTGCTCCTCTTTAACATCCAACTCTTTCTCTTTCTTCCTCAGCTCCTCCTGCTTTATCTTCTCATGTTCCTCTTTCATACGTAAGTCACTTTCCTTCTTTCTAAGATCATCTTCCTTTGATTCTAACTCTTTCTGCTTTAATTGCAGTTGTGCTTCCTTTTGACGATTATATTCTTCCTTCATCTTCTGAGCTTCTTCTTCCTTCTTCTTGCGCTCCTCTTCCTTTAAAAGTTTCTCTTCTTGCTCCATACGCTGCTTTTCTTCATTCAGAACCCTAGATTGGTAGAGCTCTTTATATTTATTTTCATCTTCCGTATGATACACCTCTTCGAGAGATTGCCCCTTATCTATCGCATCAGCGTCGAAAATCCCGTTATATTGCAAGTGACCCATAATGAAGAATTGTTTCCCAAAAGAATTAAGGTTTATGTCAGATGTAGATTGATCTTCAGATTCGTCAGTGCCGTTCAAGTTCCAATTAACTTCTCTGGACGCAAAATGCGAATTCCAGCGGAACAATTCATGGAACAGGTCTTCTTTCCGAGACATTATGGATTTTAAGATTTCATGAAATGGTACTTCACTATGAAGTAACATATGAGTCCAAATATTCCTTTCCATCCTTTCCTGAAAAACGTCTTTGTATACCCCAAATTCAAACAGGTTTTGAAAGCGAGCCAACATATCAGCCTTTTTCTTTCCGTCCAAATTATCATCGTACATCAACTCTATTTCCTTCTGCCTAATTGCAGTAAGTTTATTTGTATTCCATATTACACTCAGTATATCCTCAAGTTCAGGAAGGGATGCTATGTTTTGTAATACCTCTTTGAATTCCAGGTGTGAGAGCTTACCTAGATGCGTACGTGGAATACAGTGTTGTGCATTCGATGACGTGCCATCGAAATTAGTAGCTCTGTTCACCTCCTCAGAATCAAGCCATAATCTCAATTCTGGTATGAATTCTTTACCTTCGAAATCCAATGCTCCGTATTCTTTAGGAACACGGTACTCAGATTTTAGAATCTTGACAGGCATATTTGGTACGTATGCAGGCATACCGTGGAAAAGCGTCAACCTCAAAGGTGAAAGCTCCCAAAAGGTATTAAAATGTCTGTTCCTACAATTGTAAACTTGAATGTTTTTATTAAGACTATAGCGTTGTTCAATCGTTAAGTCTTCATAAACACCACTGGAGCTATTAATTTCTTCATCTAGATTGGTTAGAAATTCATAGCGATCCAGGCTGACGTTGCCACCTTGCTCCTTCATCTCCTTCTCTAACAACTGGAGAGGGGTTAAATTCGTAATTCCAGGCATGAAACTTGGATCAGAATAAAAAGGGGTGGATGCATTGTATTCTCGTCTGAACTTTTCAGCCAACCAGTTGAAATCGTCATCTATAGCCTCACTTGATACACTTAATCCCGTAATATCAATATAAAGACCCGAATCAACGTCGATGAATCTTGCATCTATGTTGTTTCTATCATTTCCATGCACTCGTGAGGTTATGGATGAAGTGACATCGATAAAATATCTGGAATTGCCGAATCGAGGATCCTCAACCACTACTGATTGATTATAAAACTCTGCAAGTTTGTTTAGATGCGTGATTGGCATCTGCATATCATGATCTCGATCCCATGGGAACGCTAACCCGTTATATAGCCAACCGTACAAAGTTCCATGAGATAGCCATGAGGTTAAATTATTATTCATAGTGAATGACAGCCATGCCCGGACAATCGCATCCAAACGAGCCCGCATTTCGGTGTCTTCTACTATTCCATGGAAAAAACGAGCATCAAAATGATGCCCAAGATGCACATAGTTGGTACTGTCTCTGGCCTCTCTGAAAAACTTCTCACAATCAGCAAAATGTATGTGTAGTGAATTCCTTAAGGAGGCTAGATAATTCCTTTGGTGTTGGTTTAGCTTTTCATAATTCGCCTCTAATTCGCGCACCTTTTCGACAGCATTAAACTCAAAGTCAGAGGGATCGAGCTCTAACCGGTATTCCGGCGATTTTAATGGCTCCTCCGAGTACTTCTTGGTGTTATTCGAAATCATATCTACAAATGGCTCAAGATGGTCAAAGGTGAAGTCTCCATCTGGAATATTTGGATACTGTTTAATTTGGCGTTTGAAGTATTCTTCTAGCAAACCATTAAACAATAGATTTCTTGGCGTACCGTCTTCGTGCAATGGCGAAGAATTGTTAACTTGCACTTGAATAGCAGGGCCGTTCCGGTTCAAGAATACAAGGGATACGGGTATCGGACCATCCGAATAAAGTTTGGATCTAGCCTGCAACCGATACACTTCTGGTCTCGCCGTGGGGAGTATAGAAAAGCATTGAAATCCCGGCAAAAGTGGATTCTGGCTTGTTTCGCAATAATTACCAGCAACATTATCCACATGATTTAATAATACACTTCCACTATTTTTATTAAAATGGTAGCAAGCGAGACCCCTATTACGATCTTGATCAAATAACCTGCGCCCAAACTTTTGCTCATAGTGGAAAAGCTGTTCTACCGAAAAGTAATCATTCACAACCCATGTATGATTCGGCTTCTCGTTCTGAGGAAGATCAATGAAATCATTTAAGATCGAAAGATCTGCCCAGTCATACCAGCTAAACGGTACATAAATATCTGGCAACGGTATCCCATTTTTCAAACGGTTGGTTATTGTATCACTGTAAACCGCCATTGTTAATCGAGGATCGTAATCATATGTCTTTAATAGAAATTCAGTAGCGAGGCTACTACTGTTGTTATTTTTGCCATTGTCATCTTTATAATAACCCTTGCTGATAATACTGCCTTTCCTGTCACGAATGTCCCCTGTCTTCGAGCTAAATAACGCAGACAACACATCGATCTTCTGCGCCGCATTACTAGCTCTGGCCAAAAAGTTCTTGACTAGTCTGTATGGCATTCGATACTCCACCTTGGTTTGGAACCGCCAATTCATATAAAACGATGCAATGGTCTCGGGATTTAAAGTCTTATCGGGCACCACCGACAATATATCATCACGCACTAAATAATTTCGGGGGGATACCACTGTCGGTAAATATTTGTTCGAATCACTTTGTCGAAACTCACCATCATCACCAACCACCAACGCCTTCGATGATTCCCAGATGGCCTGCAAATAATTAGCTCCACTCTCATCCTCAATCATCAAAACCGAACGAGCGGCATGCAACTTTTCCGCCGAAGACAGAAGCAAAATCAAATAGAAGGATATTGTGATGGAACAGATGAACACTACCACCGGAGACCTTCTATACCTCAACATATCCCGTGGTTTATAAGATCCTGTAATGAATAAAATGAAAATAAATGTGATTGTATGTATAAATGTTATATATATGCTTTTGTGCAGCGCCCCAACTTTTCCTTCACAAACACCAGACAATATACCTAACCATATCAATAATATATGTATAAGGGGGGATAATGTTAAATTATAATATATATATATTATTTATTTAGTAAATATTTTATTTTATACTGCTTATGAAACTTTTTAAGGACCACCCTGCTGCATTTAACTGCTGATCGGAGGAATTTCAGAAAATCAAATCAAAAAAACCAAAAAATTAAACCGTTAAAGCATAAAAATGCGCTGTCGCTAAATAATAACTCCTGAAATTCCCTATAAAACCCCTGGATTCACTTGTTCCAACGAGCCCCACTTGAATATTCTAAATATGAATGCAAAAAAAACACAGTTTATATCTCGAAGGGTAACTAAGATCCGGGTTTCTATGATTACGTTATATAATATAGCTGCTGACGTACTGTCGTTTAGCCCAACGATACGAAAAAACAACACATATGCATCAAAGAAAATTGCTTGCATTGCCAAAATCTATTCTAGCCTTACAGTCCACCAGTCATGAAAAAAAAGCTCAAACAAGAGAGATAGTAGAGTGTTTCCTGAAACATTCCACATGCAAAATTCCAGACGGGTCATTTTGGTCCTTTTACGTTGCCTGGTTCGGGCAAAAATGCCTTAATGTTAAAGATATCAAGGGAAACGGGAAAAAAATAAAGTTGTAAGCTGCTGGTGCACTGGGTGAAATCCCTGCACCATTGTATGGCATTCGTATTTTTTTTATTCAGTGGGTCAGGGTCTACTTCCCTATATAGTCCTCTAAAGCACCTGCGAGTCTGACTTTTTGCCAGCATTCTCGCGACATTTTCATATCCGAAACTCCTGCATTACCTACCCACCACACAGATAAGATGCTACAGTGTGTGTGTATGATCAACCGTTTCCTTGTTTGTGACATACCTACGGGGCTTTGTGGGCGCCCGAGGGTTGAAGCCGAACGCTCGAGAGATCGATCTCGGCCTCTCAACATCTCGACTCTGGACCCTTGGGGGTCCAGAGTCGAGATGTTGGGGATCGAGAGCTTCACTAAAATTCCATCGATCAGAATTCGTCATATAAATCCAACTTTCCACACTACACGGCTGTCACATACCTAGTCTCACGCAGAGCGTGTGAACAAGCCACAGTCAGAACAGGAGCCAGAACACACGCTTCTTTCCTTTCCAGTCCTTAGAATAATTTCAATATAGACCATCCATCTGAAATGGTCTGGACTTACCGGATCTATACAACTCATACATGTAGTGGCCCCCGGCCAGCGGGCTTTGTAGACAGGCAACCACAAAGGCACCTTGCGGCAAACCCTGCGTTACCCGGCACATGGAGTGTCGCGGCAGAAAACACCCTTTGGCCACTAGGCTGAACGTCTAAAGGACAGCGCAGAATGATCTTTGGTGTAGGGTATCCAGGACTGGGGAAGCGGACCTAGAGACGATAAGGGCTAAGTGCAAATATCTGCGGGTGTCACAATATAGATCACTAGGATCTTACCTGGCACACTTTGATATGTTTTTTGCATTATAGGAATAAGCGGGCGTCCCTCCGTACAGAAGGACGGGCGGCGGCCTGCGGCGTGGAGCTGTTGATTTTGCCGTTTTTGTCCCGGTAGAAGACCAACTGCGATATGTAGTGTACTTATCCTGCGAACGGTTCAGTAATAAAACAGTATAGTGGTAAAGGATCAAAGTGTATTGACTGCATTACTGATCAGAGCTATGGCTATGGAGACTATGGTATTCGAGGCAGGTTATAATCGGCGAGATGAGTATCCTCTAACAACGATGACGACAACAACAACGACGAAAACAACAACAAGAACAACAGCAAACAAGATGCCAGGTACAGCGCCGGGTAATGTTGCTGTGTGTGAGTTAGCGCCCAGATCTGGTGTTAGTGCAGGGGATGGTTCCGGGTGGTGGGAAGAAGGAGTTGAAAGGGAGTATGGGTCAACGAAAGTTCATGGTTTGGGGAGTTCGCAGGAAATAGGCTCCCAGAGGTCGTTTGACAACGGTCAACAGCGGATTTACGGGAACAGGGATCGTAATAACCAGCTTTCGTCTTTAATCGCGCACGCGGAACGCAACAAGGAAGCCTTGCAGGAACGTAACCAGCGTTGGCAAAAGAGCAAGCAGGATTCCAAACAGCGGTATGGATGGTCGTAATGCAGATGCTCGTATCATAGGAAGCCGCAGCCTGAAGCCGCTGATGTGATGAAGTCCGGCGTTTCGTGTAGGGGTCCTGTTGACTGCTATTTAGTAGGTCGAGTGTGTTGGTCATGTTTGACGATGTGAGATGGCATAAAATTTTCCAATTTTGCAGGTTACAGAGGAAGGAGAGAATAAACGGCCAATTCTCACGCACACTACCAGTCCTTTCATAATTAGTTAGCAGCAGCAGCAGCAGCACAAGCAACAACAAGAACAACTTGTGGAACCCAAAGGTAAGCCCGTGTTTTTTATTTTTCACACAACTCCTGATATGTCCGCTGTTGGTTCCCTACTCTTCTGCCTAGATTGCGGTAATCTTTTGGACAACCCATCGACTGTTTCAGGCAATGACATCTCCTGTTCGCAATGCGATGCTCGCTATCCTAAAAGCTCCTTCTCGAACCTGAAGGTCGTGACCTACACTGCCGATGATGCTTTCCCCTCGTCACTCAGGTCGAAGAAATCTGTTGTAAAGACTACACTTAAAAAGAATGAACTAAAGGATGGCGCCACTATCAAAGAAAAATGTCCCCAGTGCTCCAACGACGAAATGCACTATCACACGTTACAGCTGAGGTCGGCGGATGAAGGTGCTACCGTCTTTTACACCTGCACTTCTTGTGGCTACAGGTTCAGAACTAATAACTGAAGTTCTTCCTTATGCTGCCTGTTCAGGCAAACACCCTTGCATATAGAGATATATATAGATATATAGATAGATTGTCCGATTACTTGTACAATAGGATAAATGGTTTTAACAAAAGACTGTGGGACTCTGCCGCCCTCTCTAGTGAGTAGAGAAGAGACATCGGTCGAACCTTTACATGAATCTCGTTTCTTCCTTTTCTCGTTACCCGGATTTCTCGATGGCAAGATTTTAAAAAAAACTGAACTTTTAAAACCAGGCTTTGGTGGCAAACTTTGACGCCATAGATGCACATAACCTGAACTGAAACATCGGATATATAACATCTACGGTACGGTGTCAGGCAGCTCTATATTGAACGATGGCTCACCCTCAACAGCAGGTTATGCCTATGCCGGATTTTTCGAACGCAATTGTTGCTCAGGATGAGATGGGCAGACCATTTATTATTGTTAAGGATCAAGGTAATAAGAAGAGACAGCACGGTCTAGAGGCGAAGAAGTCACATATACTGGCTGCTAGAGCAGTTGCGTCGATTATTAAAACTTCTTTAGGTCCTCGTGGTCTTGATAAAATCTTGATTTCGCCAGATGGGGAAATCACAATTACGAATGATGGGGCTACCATTCTATCTCAAATGGAGTTAGACAATGAGATTGCAAAGCTTTTGGTGCAGCTTTCGAAGTCACAGGACGATGAGATCGGTGATGGTACTACTGGTGTAGTTGTCTTAGCTGGCGCGTTGCTGGATCAGGCATTAGAATTGATTGAAAAGGGTATTCATCCAATTAAGATTGCAAATGGGTTTAACGATGCGGCCAAAATTGCCGTAACCCATTTGGAAAAGCACTCTGACGATATTTCTCTCGATGAAAGTTCTTTCAAAGACCACCTATTTAAGGCTGCTAAGACGTCTCTTGGTTCGAAGATTGTTTCTAAAGAGCATGACAAGTTTGCACAAATGGCTGTGGATGCTGTCACCACTGTGATGGATGCAAAGCGTAAGGATGTTGAATTCGACTTGATCAAACTCGAGGGCCGTGTAGGTGGCTCGTTGAATGATTCACAATTGATTCACGGTGTCGTTGTCGACAAGGACTTTTCCCATCCACAAATGCCCAAGGCAGTTACTCCAAAGGATGGCAGCGACGGTGTGAAGTTGGCCATCCTAACGTGTCCATTCGAACCACCTAAGCCAAAGACAAAGCACAAATTAGACATATCATCAGTAGAAGAATACCAAAAATTGCAGACCTACGAACAGGATAAATTTAAGGAAATGATTGACTATGTTAAAGAATCTGGTGCAGATGTGGTTATTTGTCAGTGGGGTTTTGATGATGAGGCAAACCATCTTCTACTGCAAAATGAATTACCAGCAGTAAGATGGGTCGGTGGCCAAGAGTTGGAGTTGATTGCAATTGCAACGAATGGTCGTATTGTTCCACGTTTCCAAGACTTGTCTAGTGACAAGCTTGGTACCTGTGGTATAATTCGCGAACTGGAATTTGGCACTACCAGGGACCGAATGCTAGTCATCGAAGAATGTTCCAACAGTAAAACTGTCACATGTTTTATCAGAGGTTCTAATAAGATGATTGTAGATGAAGCAAAGCGTGCGTTGCATGATTCGTTGTGTGTTGTGCGGAACCTTATCCGCGATTCTAGGGTCGTCTACGGTGGAGGCGCAGCAGAGGTCGCCATGTCTGTAGCAGTTGCAAACGAGGCTGATAAACAGCGTGGGATTGATCAATATGCTTATCGTGCATTCTCGCAAGCTTTGGATTCCATTCCTATGATTTTGGCAGAGATTTCTGGCTTAGATCCAATTGAAACCTTGTCTTCCTTGAAGAGCAAACAAATAAAGGAAGGTGTGTCTACTATGGGTGTGGACTGTTTAGGTAAGGGTACAACGAATATGAAAGATTTGTTTGTGGTAGATCCATTAATTGGCAAAAAGCAGCAAATTTTGTTGGCTACTGAATTGTGTAGAATGATCTTGAAGATTGATAATGTCATTATTAGTGGGAAAGACGAATACTAATATTCGGGCAGAACGTTATTCTACCTTCTGTATAATAATGTATATCACAGCATATAGAAATAACTTCGTCTATTGAATGACATTATTCAAAGATCATTACACGTACGCCAACTTTTGATAACAAAGTACAGATAACGCTAATATACATGTGTTTATTAATAGTGCTGAAGTGTTTTCAACACATATACCTCTACACACATACACAAGAATAGTGAGCCCGAACTTCGACGATTAGGATGAATATCACAACATATTAAATAAGCTGAAGTTTCTAACAATTTCAGGACCGTATTCTTCGTAATCTCTCTTTGTATGGCAGTAACTTTTAAATTCGGCTGTCTGTGCTAACAATGAGCCACCAAACCACACAGCATTTCTTTGTCTTCTATGGGAAATAACCTGTACGTCGACACCGGTGGACTTTGTGCCGCTTAACAATTCACTTTGGGCAATTCGATCATTAACAATGGATCTCAAATCTCTCTGTAGACGACGACCGAAATCCTTAAACATCGTAGATCCACCAGACAATACAATATTGCTGTAAAGACCTTTGCGAACATCAATTGGACAAGCCTGGATTGTATGGTCAACAATGGTTGGTAATGGGGTAAGAAAGTCTGAAGATGCGATCTCCGGGTTGAAGAATATTTCAGGAGCCAAAAACCTTTCGTATCCAACATCAACAATCTTTTTCTGAGTCTTTCCTTGGTTTTCAATGATGAATTGTGAAAACTTCCCAACATCCCTGTCAAACTTGTTAAATTCCTTGACAATATCTGGGCAGACGTAACAGTACTCTTGCTTAATACGTTCAGCTGTTTTTAGAGAGGTATCGACTTCACCGCGCTCTCTCAATAGCGATTGGATAAATAAGGTTATATCCCTACCAGCAATTGGTATATTTTTGATAGCTGATCCAATCACATAGCCCTCTGCAACAGGTATAACGTGTGTAACACCATCACCTGAATCTATAACAGTCCCTGTCAAAGACCTATCAGTAACCTTCGAGGAAGTCCAGGATGCGGCAAGCGCAAGAACAGCTTGTACAGCAATATACAATCCAGCACAGTTAAACGACTCGAAAAAGATTTCAGCAACTTGTTCCCTGTTTTCTGGAGGGTTTAATGGCGGTTCAGTTAATAGGAAGAAGTGATCTTCTGGCTCCGTCCTCAGGTATTTGAAAATAGAATTCTCCCAAAATCTTTCCATATGATTCCAATTTTCAACCTGCCCATGCTTGATTGGATAACTCAACGAATATGCTGGTCCTTGTGCAGCAGTAAGTGCTTCGTTGCCAATATAAAAGTCTAGATCTTCCGTACCTCTCTTGCCAGCTAAATTATTTGAGAGGAGCAGCGATGAAGCAAAGTTATTAAAAGACGTCGCTGATGTAGAATTTCCAAAATATGACCCTATAACACCAGAACTGGTGTTAGCCTGGGATTGTGAGCTAGTATTACCTCCTCCAGTTGACTTACCGCTGCTGTTGGAGGGTTGTGCAGTGGCAATGGCTGTTGGGAAAATCCATGAGGGCGAGTCGTTTCCTGCGAAACCCAACTTCGTTAAACCTGTACCATTATCCATCACAACCGCATGATTATTGAGATATGACATTCTTAATTCGTTAGAGCAGATTGTTTGATTCCAACTCTTCTGTCCAGTCTAAAGTAGATCGTGTGTCGATTGATGTTGAAGTTGTATATATGGCAGGTAACCAGAAAAGGGGTTTAAAATGGGGCCTTCCGTTGTTCATGATATTTTAAGATTTCAGTGCGGTATGCGAATCAACTAAACTAAAGAACTAGGATCTATGTGGCATTCTCAATTAGATGTTTATATTCCGTCTTATCAAGTTTGATAATGCCATTTCACCCCTGTGTATATATAGGAGTCGCCATTTTTGGCTTACGTTCCAGCTTTGAGCTACAAAGGATTGTTTATGAAAACAACAATATTCAGGTTTGAAGAACAAAAGAACCACAAATTAAGCTTGCATCTGAGAACAGGTGATCTATATAGTAATAGATATCACTTTGAGAACTTGGATAGTTCTGCTTATCTAAACTTCTTTCAAGCGGACGACTGGGTTTGGAGTTTAAGAAGGGGGAGGGATCCTTGTTACCCGGCTGTTGTCGAGAGATAGAGGTTCTTCGGTAGTTTAAATCTGGTCAGTTCTAGTAAATTTATAACTACACGTGAACGTGAAGTCAATATACATACCTATAGAGTGATCATATATCCAAGCCTAGAGTTTAATCTTGTTATTAATATGCTGAAAAGAAAAGGAGACAAGTCCAAGAAGCGGTTAACTTCGATAACTACCTCTACTGATGATTTATTCGTTGAATCTGCTTCTGCTGCTGGCACAGCAGGTGCCTCTTCTGCAGCAGTCGGCAATGGAACCTCCGGGGATATAACAAAATCAGCCGCTACTCAAGGGAGTGTTGAGGGGGAATCTGATATTAGCTTTACTGGGTTTACTGTGATTTTCAATAGATTGAAAAGTAATAATAGCCAGGAACGCAAAGCAGCCTCATTTGAGTTAAAAAATAGTTTGATCTCTTTGGCAAGGGAGGTGTCTACAGAGCATTTCCAGAGGTTCAGTAATGAATTGAATAACAAGATTTTTGAATTGATACATGGCTCGGATTCGAATGAAAAGTTAGGTGGTGTACTAGCGGTTAATACGCTTATAGACTTTTATTCTCATACGGATGAACTGCCTAATCAGACATCCCGATTAGCGAATTATTTGCGGGTTTTAATACCTTCAAGTGATATTGATGTTATGCGGTCTGCAGCAACGACGCTGGGTAAATTAGCCGTTCCTGGTGGTACACTTACTTCCGACTTTGTTGAATTTGAGGTGAAAACTTGTATTGAATGGTTAACAACATCCCCGGAAAGTTCTTCTTCCAACTCAAAGCAAGAATACAGGAAGCATGCATCATTGTTAATTATTACGGCAATCGCGAATAATTCTCCGTACCTCCTGTATCCTTATTTGAACTCCATATTGGATAATATTTGGAGGGCCTTGAGAGATACGAAGCTGGTAATTAGAACTGACGCTGCAATTACATTAAGTCATTGTTTGGCTATTATTAATGATCGAGACTCTATATTAACCAATAGATGGGTTCAGAGATTATTTAAAGGCTGTACATATGGGCTGAATTTGAGTACAAATGAGGCTGTTCACGGCACTCTTCTCGTTTACCGAGAGCTAGTATCTCTAAAGGGGCCTTATTTGCATGAGAAGTTCAATGAAATCTATGATACAACCATGAGGTATAAGGATCATAAATCTGCTGTTATTAGGAAGGAATTGTATGCAATCCTGCCTCTCCTTGCCTCATTTGACCCAAGATTGTTTACCGAAACCTACTTGGACAACACTATGGTGCATTACTTGACTCTTCTTAAGAACATGCACTCTAACCTAATAAACAATCCGGATAAAGCCGCCATACTCGTTTCAATTGGAGATATTGCCTATGAAGTCCGCTCGAGTATTGCTCCATATATGGATTCAATTTTAGACAATACTAGAGATGGTTTCATGACGAAATATAAAGTCCGCAAACACTTCGAGAGTGAATTATTTTATTGCATTGCAAAATTAGCATGTGCCGTTGGTCCTGCAATTTCTAAGTACTTGCACAGCGACTTACTGGACCTGATGCTCGCTTGCCCTTTAAGTGACCACATGCAAGATACCCTGGAAACATTAAATGAAGAGATTCCTGCATTAGAAGCCTTAATAAATGAGAAATTACTTGATTTGATATGTTATTCCTTATCGGGAGACAAATTTAGGCCTCCAGGTTCACCAACCCCAGTCAAACAATTTTCGGCTGACAGGGCCAGGAACTACAGAGATCAATCCTGGTTACGTAAGACGAACGATATTAATGATAATAACCAAGACGCTATCATACTAACGCAAGCTTTACGGATGTTAACTACAATAAATCACAAATATTCTTTAACTGAGTTGGTTAGATATGTGACCATTTCTTACATCGAACATGAAAACCCACAAGTTAGAAAATTGGCTGCCTTAACGTCTTGTGATTTATTTGTGAAAGAGCATATTTGTAAGCAATCTTCTTTGCATGCATTGAACGCAGTGGCTGAGGTACTCAGTAAATTGTTGACTGTTGCTATAACTGATCCTGTTGCAGAAATCCGGTTTGAAATTTTGAAACACTTGGACAGCAGCTTCGATCCCCAGTTATCCCAGCCTGACAATGCCAGGTTACTATTTATGGCGTTGAATGACGAGGTGTTTGCAATTCAAATGGAAGCAATGAAAATTGTTGGTAGGTTATCATCGGTGAATCCTGCATATATTGTTCCATCGTTGAGAAAAACCCTAATTCAACTTTTAACAGAATTGAAACACTCAAGCATGACCAGAAAAAAAGAAGAAAGTGCATCTATGTTTTGTACTTTGATCAGTTCTAGCAAGGATGTTACGCGGCCTTACATTGAACCGATATTAGATGTATTGTTACCAAAATGCCAGGATAATTCGTCTGCTGTTGCATCTACTGCGTTAAAGGCAGTGGGTGAACTAGCTGTTGTAGGAGGTGAGAGTATGAAAGATTACTTGGACAAATTGATGCCTTTGATAATAAATAATTTTCAGGATCAGTCGAATTCATTTAAACGGGGAGCTGCTCTGAAAACTCTGGGACAGTTAGCTTCATCTTCAGGTTATGTTATTAATCCACTACTCGACTACCCTCAACTTCTTGGCATCCTTGTTAAGATTTTGAAGGCAGAAAGTTCTCAAGGTATTCGAAGAGAAACTGTTAGATTAATTGGTATTCTCGGTGCTCTAGATCCATATAAACATCGAGAAGTAGAGAGAACATCAAGCACTCAGATCTCTGTCGAACAAAACGCACCTTCTATAGATGTGGCTTTGTTAATGCAAGGCATGTCCCCTTCTAACGAAGAATACTATCCCACAGTGGTGATTAACACATTGATGAAAATTCTTAAAGACCATTCTTTGTCCTCCCATCACACTGCTGTTATTCAAGCGGTAATGCATATTTTTCAAACTTTAGGTCTTCGTTGTGTTTCATTTCTCAAACAGATAATTCCAGGTATGATTAATGTTATGAGAACTTGTCCACCTTCGATATTGGAGTTTTACTTTCAGCAACTAGGAGTTATGGTTGCAATAGTTAAGCAACATATACGACCTTATGTTGATGAAATTTTTGAAGTCATCAAGGAATTCTTCCCATTTATAAAATTGCAAATCACCATAATATCTGTGATTGAATCCATATCAAAATCTCTTGAGGGAGAATTTAAGCCTTATATTCCGACGACTTTGACGTTGTTTTTGGATGTTCTAGAGAAAGATAATTCTAATAAGAAAATAGTATCTATTAGAATTCTAAAATCACTTGTTGTTTTTGGATCTAATTTGGATGATTACGTGCACTTGGTTATCCCATCTATTGTCAGGATGTGTGAATATAGTAGCGGAAATCTGAATAAGGCCGCTATTGTAACAATAGGAAGGTTGGCCAAAAATGTCAACTTGTCTGAAATGTCTTCAAGAATTGTTCAGACTATGATTCGTGTCCTCAGTACCTCGGATCAGCAATTGATCAGGGCTACTATGAATACCTTAAGTTTACTGTTATTACAATTGAACACCGATTTTACAGTTTTTGTGCCAATAATTAACAAAACTTTGGTTAAAGGGCATATTCAGCACAGTATATATGACCAATTGGTAGGAAAATTATTAAACAATGAACCTCTCCCAACTAAAATAGTAGTGGACAAGGATTTTGATGTATCAAATAAGGAAATCACCGAATCAGAAGTCCTGTCAAGAAAACTGCCGGTAAATCAAACAGTGCTGAAGAGTGCCTGGGATTGTAGTCAACAACGTACAAAGGAAGATTGGCAAGAATGGATTAGAAGACTTTCTATTCAACTGTTAAAAGAGTCCCCTTCGCATGCTCTAAGAGCATGTTCTGGTTTGGCGGGTATTTATTATCCATTAGCTAGGGAGTTATTCAATGCTTCTTTTGCAAGTTGTTGGACTGAATTATATACACAATATCAGGAGGATCTTGTTAAGTCTCTATGTTCTGCTCTTTCTTCCCCGAATAATCCCCCTGAAATACATCAAACACTGTTGAATTTGGTGGAATTTTTAGAACATGATGATAAGTCTTTGCCCATATCTATTCCTACATTGGGGGAGTATGCTCAGCGGTGTCATGCATATGCAAAGGCTCTACACTATAAAGAACTAGAATTTATTCAGGAACCCAGCACTTCTACAATTGAATCATTGATCAGTATAAACAACCAATTGCATCAGACAGATGCCGCAATTGGTATATTGAAACATGCTCAGCAGCATCACGATTTACAACTAAAAGAAACATGGTATGAAAAGCTGCAAAGATGGGATGATGCTTTGAACGCTTATAATCAAAGAGAAGCTGCAGGTGAGGATACCATTGAAGTTACTATGGGAAAGATGAGGTCTCTACACGCTCTTGGTGAGTGGGAGCAGCTGTCAGAATTGGCAGCTGATAAATGGATGACATCTAAACTTGAAATTAAGAGAATAATTGCTCCATTGGCTGCTGGTGCAGCCTGGGGTTTAGCCCAATGGGATTCAATTGAAAAGTACATTAATGTTATGAAACCTCAATCCCCTGATAAAGAATTCTTTGATGCAATATTGTGTTTGCACAGGAATAATTTTGAAAAAGCGGCTGAACATATTTTTTTGGCTAGAGATTTACTAGTTACAGAGATGTCAGCTTTGGTTAATGAAAGTTATAACAGGGCTTACAGTGTTGTAGTACGATCTCAAATGATTGCTGAGTTGGAGGAAATAATCCAATATAAGAAGTTGCCTCAGATTTCAGAAAAGCGTATAATGATGAGGAAAACATGGAATCATAGATTATTAGGCTGCCAGAAAAACGTTGACGTTTGGCAAAGAATTCTTAGGGTGAGGTCGTTGGTTGTAAAACCAAAACAAGACATGCAGGTTTGGATTAAGTTTGCTAATCTATGTCGGAAGTCTGGCAGAATGGGTTTGGCCCAAAAAGCGTTGAATTCCTTATTGGAAGAGGGTGGTGATCCAGAACATCCTAACACTGCCAGAGCACCACCTCCTGTTGTTTATGCTCAATTAAAATATATCTGGGCAACTGGCTCGCGGAAAGATGCTTTGCGTCATTTAATAAGTTTTACTTCTCGGATGGCACATGATTTAGGTCTTGATCCAAGTAATATGATAGCGCAGAGTGTCTCCAAAAACAGCATTGTCCCTCCAAATCATACTGAAGAGTACACCAAGTTGTTAGCCCGCTGCTTTTTGAAACAAGGCGAATGGAGAGTAATGTTGCAGCCTAACTGGAGAACTGAAACCCCGGATGCTATTTTGGGCTCTTATTTATTGGCTACACATTTTGATAATATATGGTATAAAGCATGGCATAATTGGGCATTGGCTAATTTTGAAGTGATATCTTTGATGACAGATAGGGTGAGAGAAGAACAGAGAGCGCAGAAAAGTAATAACGATACTCAGTTGCAGGTCAACGGTGGCACGCAGCATACCACTTTTGTTTTGGAAGCATCTAATGTTAATGGAGTTGATTATCATCCAGAATTGGTTCAACGGCATGTAGTTCCTGCAATCAAAGGTTTTTTCCACTCTATTTCATTATCAGAGTCCAATTCTCTCCAAGATACCTTAAGGTTGTTGACTTTATGGTTTACCTTTGGTGGTATTCCAGAGGCAGCTCAAGCAATGCATGAGGGATTTAATTTAATCAAGATTGATAATTGGTTGGAAGTAATTCCCCAATTAATCTCCCGAATTCATCAACCCAATCAAACTGTTAGCAGGTCATTGTTATCTTTGTTGTCAGATTTGGGCAAAGCACATCCTCAAGCTCTAGTATTCCCTCTTACAGTGGCGATTAAGTCGGAGTCTGTATCAAGGCAAAGAGCTGCATTATCAATTGTAGAGAAAATGCGTATGCACAGTTCAAATTTAGTAGAGCAGGCGGAATTAGTTAGTGATGAATTGATTAGGATTGCCGTTTTATGGCACGAATTATGGTATGAGGGTCTAGAAGATGCTAGCAGACAATTTTTTGGAGAACACAATACTGAGAAAATGTTTGCTACATTGGAACCACTTCACGAAATGTTAAAAAGAGGTCCAGAGACACTGCGAGAGATATCTTTCCAGAATTCCTTTGGAAGAGATTTAAACGATGCCTATGAGTGGGTTATGAATTACAAGCGTACTCAAGATATCAGCAATTTAAACCAAGCTTGGGATATCTACTACAATGTTTTTCGGCGTATCAGTAGGCAACTACCCCAATTACAGACGTTAGATTTGCAACATGTTTCACCTAAACTGCTTGCTGCTCACAACCTCGAACTTACAGTTCCTGGCACCTATCACACCGGAAGATCAATTGTTCGTATTGCTCATTTTGAACCTGTCTTTTCTGTCATTTCCTCAAAACAGAGACCACGTCGTTTGTCGATTAAGGGAAGTGATGGCAAGGACTACCAGTATGCGCTTAAGGGGCATGAAGATATCAGGCAGGATAGCTTGGTGATGCAGCTATTTGGCTTGGTGAACACTCTTTTGCAAAATGATCCTGAATGTTTCCGCAGACATTTAGATATTCAAAAATACCCTGCTATTCCATTATCCCCAAAGTCTGGCTTATTAGGCTGGGTCCCAAACAGCGACACTTTTCATGTGTTGATTAGAGAATATCGTGAGTCGAGAAAAATTCAGCTAAATTTGGAGCATAGAATAATGCTACAAATGGCACCTGATTATGATAATTTAACGCTGTTACAAAAAGTTGAAGTTTTCACTTATGCATTAGACAATACAAAAGGTCAGGATCTTTATAAAGTTTTATGGTTAAAGAGTAGATCATCTGAATCTTGGCTTGAAAGAAGAACGACCTATACCAGATCCTTGGCAGTCATGTCTATGGTTGGTTATATTTTAGGTTTAGGTGATCGTCATCCAAGCAATCTTATGTTGGATCGTATAACAGGAAAAGTTGTTCACATTGATTTCGGCGATTGTTTTGAAGCAGCGATTTTAAGGGAGAAATATCCAGAAAAGGTTCCCTTCAGATTGACAAGAATGCTGACCTATGCGATGGAAGTTAGTGGAATTGAGGGCAGTTTCCGTATAACTTGTGAAAATGTTATGAAGGTTCTGCGGGATAACAAGGAATCTCTGATGGCGATCTTAGAAGCATTTGCGCATGACCCTCTGATTAATTGGGGGTTCGATTTGCCAACCCAAGCAATTACGGAGCAAACTGGAATTCAGCTACCTTTAACCAATCCAAGCGAGCTCCTAAGAAACGGTGTGATTACAGTGGAAGAAGCAGCTCGAATGGAGGTTCAACAAAGGGTGGAAATTAGAAATGCTAGGGCAACTCTAGTTCTTAAAAGAATAACTGACAAGCTTACTGGTAATGACTTCCGCAGTTCCCATGAGCTGAATGTACCGGAACAAGTGGATAAATTAATTCAGCAAGCTACATCAGTTGAAAACTTGTGTCAGCATTATATTGGATGGTGTTCCTTCTGGTAAGCAATTCAATGAACCCGTATATATTACAAATATTCGTACGTATTACACCTATATTTATCAGCATTAAGTTTTAAGATCAGACACAGTATTTCTCAGAGTACTTCACTAAAATCGAATCCCATTTTGAAATTACTGCCGGCTTGGAACCTAGTATGTTCATCTCATTATCAAAATTAGACCGTGTAAGAACATTAGATATTCTAAGTTCCCTCAATGCTAAGTGGAAATCTTGTCTCAGATCTTCGTCTTCGTCTCCAAATAGAGAATTTAGAACTTGCATACGACCAATTATTTCACCTACTTGGAACCCTGACTTGCAACCATCGGGAAACTTTTCATCAAATCCTTGTTGTAATGCTTCTTCTTTTGCTGAAGAGACACCATCACGATATCCCCTTTTCCAATGAATACGCTTTAGTTTCCTTAACTCTTGAGATTCAGAAAGATTCCCTCCATTTTCTCCATAAACCAAATCTGATTCATCTAACCAGTCATTATTATCATTCATTCTGATGAGCTTTCAGTGAGGGATAAATTGTCATTACAATTTGCTAGCGCAAGCTTTAAATGAAAAAATGAGGTTCAGCGGATTCAACAGTAAACGCCAAATCCACTTATTTAAAGAGCTACATAAAAGAAGGTTATCAAGGAAACTTGTGGAAATTATTTAGATCTTGATTCTCTAATTCCATGACAACGGAGCCCTTTTTTAACGCAAAACATCTGAACAATCGTTTAGATGAGATTGAACAGAACAAGCCATGGGTTGAGAAGTATAGGCCAAAAAAATTGGAAGATGTTACTGCTCAAAGTCACACAGTAAAGGTTTTAAAGAAGACTTTGGAATCTGCAAATCTGCCCCATATGTTATTCTATGGTCCGCCTGGCACTGGTAAGACTTCGACTATCCTAGCACTCACTAAGGAACTTTTTGGTCCAGAATTGATGAAAACTCGAGTCTTGGAACTAAACGCTTCGGATGAACGTGGTATATCTATCGTAAGGGAAAAAGTCAAGAATTTTGCAAGATTGACCGTTACAACTCCTTCCAAAGAAGACTTAGAAAGACATCCATGTCCTCCATACAAGATCATTATATTAGATGAGGCTGATTCTATGACAGCTGATGCTCAAAGTGCTTTACGTAGGACGATGGAAACTTACTCAAATGTGACAAGATTTTGCCTAATTTGTAATTATGTTACTCGAATCATCGATCCCTTAGCCTCCAGATGTTCCAAGTTTAGGTTCAAGCCTCTGGATAACTCAAACGCGCTGACTAGGTTACAATATATCGCTTCCGAAGAGTCTTTAACCCTTGCAGATGGTGCCTTGGACAAGATATTGGATATTTCTGAGGGTGACTTAAGAAAGGGCATTACATTGCTGCAGTCAGTAGCGAAGGCTGTTGCCTATTTAGATAACGCAGAGATCACTACGTCTCAAGTAGAAGAATTAGCTGGTGTTGTTCCAGAACCTGTGTTACTCGAGTTGGTGAATAAAATTGAATCTAAAGATTTGAAAGAAATCATCAACTACGTTAATAGTTTCATTAAAAGTGGGTGGTGCGCTGCATCCGTCATTTCGCAGTTGCATGATTACTATGTCAAAAATGATGAACTGGATACTGAATTCAAAAATAAATTATTCCTGTTGTTATTTGAAACAGACTCCAGGTTAGCCAATGGAACGAATGAACACTTGCAACTGTTAAACTTAGCTGTGAAGATTTCACAACTATGAGAAAAATAGGACGTAGCTTCACTTTATTCATTTATAAAATAGTAATAGTAATACGAATTGTATACAATGGATAAAAATTGATAATATTGAGGAAGATCTGATAACATTTTATTAATACTGTATGGCAAAGTTATTAGCAGAATTATTTTTTCTGCTGTTGTAATTGAGGGGGTATGGCTTGGTCATATGGATTAAAACCAGTAAGTGGTTGCGAAATCTTTTGAACATATGGAGTAAATCCTGCTGGCGGCTGAGGCATCATGTTTTGCCCATATGGTGCAAATCCAGCAGGTGGTTGCGGAACCATCTTTTGACCGTATGGGACGAATGCTGCCGATTGCTGGCGTGTAAATTGGTTTTGATTACCTTGGATTGGTGGTTGCAGTGGGGGTAACCCACCTGGTGCTGGCATATATTGTGATGGCACTGTGTGTTGCGAGCGTTTATTCGAATTTCCACTTGACTGCTGCTGCACCGATGGCTGTGTCTGCTGAGACTGTTGGTGGTGCTGCTGACGATATTCAAGTTGTTCTTGTTGCTGGGCAGATTGGTGTGACTGTTCTGATTGTTGATGCTGATGCTGAAGATGTTCCTGTTGCTCCTGTTGTTGATGTTGTTGTTGGTGTTGAGACTGTTTCAGTTGTTGTTTCAGTTGTTGTTGATGGTGAGACTGTTTCTGTTGTTGTTGTTGCTGTCGCTGTTGCTGTTGCTGTGGTTGATGTTGAGACTGTAGTGGTTCTGATTGTTGGGATGGTGGGCCCTGACTTTGATGTCCTTGTTCAGCGTTTATTGTTGCTCCACTAAACATACCAGGTGGTGGAGCCATAGCAAAAGTTTGAAAACCAGGAGGTGGCATGGCTATTTGGCTATTCATTGGTGGTATCATATGTGGGTGTGTAAAATGCAGCGGGAAGCCAGAGGGGGGTACCGTGGGAACAATTGCAGATGGCCCATTTGCCTTGGTCAGGCCTGGAGGAGCAGAAACCTGTTGAGGCCCGGTATATGCTATTTTCTCTAGTATTTGATGTTGAGAGTTTGATGGATGTGACCCATTTTGCCCAGAAGGTTCATTACATATCGTACCAGTCTTTCCCTTGGTCATTAAGCTTTGGAAAAATTGATTAGACTGCTCTGGAGAGTTCGATGTTTGGATGGCGTACGGCTGCTGCTGTGTATGTTGTGATTTTTCTTGCGGACTTGTAACAGGAGTACCCGGTGTGCTTGGTGAATTAACTGGAGAGTTATCAGACTTTTCTTCTTTGTTGAACAAAGACATCAACCTGAAACTGCTAGTCTGTGTTGATGGTTCGGGATGAGAGTTGGCAGGGACAGATTTGTTGCTTTCTTGCGCAGCACTAACAGCAGATATTGATGCGTTACTGAAGAAGGATGAAAATCTCGAAGACGATCCCTTCGGCGTAGCTGAGCTGGTTTTAGATGGTTCTAATTCCTCAAAAGCAGAGCTTTCTTCCTTTTTAAAGTTAAAGAAATCAGACAAAGATGTCGTCGCTTTCATACTGTCCTCCTGTTTAAGCTCTGAACGTAGAAGTCCCTTTTTCTTTCGTTCAAGTTCCTTTACCTGTGCCCTCCACTTTTCAAAATCCGCCATGGAGTTCCCAGTTGGCTGCAACTCCTCCTCCATGGCAAGCAACTCATCCCTACTGACTTCCTTAGAAGAATCATGGTTAGGGTTTCTCAAATTACCACCATTATTATTTTGGTTGTTGCGCCTGCCATTATTCCTAGAATTACGATTCCTAGAACTTTTCTTGTCATGTGAACCACTGTCCTTTCCACCATGATTATGGCTGTGCTTCCCTTCATGATATCCTCTTCCGCTTAACCTCCAAAAGCTCTTTTTTGGCAGGGTGAGAAGTATATTGCTGGTAACATCATCCGGGATATTATTCTGCAGCTTGAGTAGTTCACTAACTGAATAAACACTCTGCTTCTTTGATAAGCCTGGCTTATATTCTATAGAAAAAGGTGGTGATCCTTCCGCCATATAAGATATATTCATAGACTTGGTAGTAGCATTCGAATCTCCTTTCTGAAACTCAACATCCTGGTGCTTGTTCGAGTTTAACTGCTTCAATTTGATAGTTTGAACAAACTTCAGTAAATCATTCTTCTTGTCAACTTCAGATGGCAAGGGACCATCTTCAGTAGAAGTAGTAACATGTTGTGGTCCTTGTTGCTCGCTCTTCATTCCTTCCAGATCGCTTGGTCCCAACGGCATTGTACACAGTAAATGAGCCAATTAATATTGGAAAATATTGGTTTAAAAAATTAGAAAACTGACAAGCTAACTTCGATATAACGTGCAGCCTCGCCTAATCTGGTAGATAACCTTCTCAAATGATGTAAAGACTTGAAAAATAGGTATTCGTTGCTCTAGATATTTGGTACTTGACAGAGACCCGGTTGAGAGTCAGATGAGTTTTTAATCCAGAAAATTTGCCACCTTTGGAAACACGTTGTCAGTGACTCTTCACGTGATCTCATAAAGATGCTTTACCGTCCAACCAACTAAATATTCAGTAATTCTCAATTGAAAAGATTATGCTTTCCTGATATATAAAATTACAGCGTGTCATGTAGCTCATTTGGAGAGCAAACAGACCTATCGTAGTTTTGATTTCAAATAAAATGCGAGATATTTCTGTATTGAAAAATCTAAGTTTCGAAATCCCAATAACAACGATGGCATTGAATAATAGTGTTTATTATGATGCAGTAAATAATATTAAACAATAGGCAAGGTTCTCTCTTAATTATTAACACCTTTTTGGTTTTTTAACAAGACGTTTGTTTTAGGTTGGATTCCTGAGTTTCTGTCTTACCAGGCTAAGAGGGGCAAGCTTTGTGATAGTGTCTTCAAAATCAGATCTTCATGCACTTAATAAAATTTATAAAATACTTTTCGAACTGCTTTTCATTAGCCGTTGCCAACGTCTGGACAAATTCCAATGCTAGTTGTGGTGGAAACTGTATCTGTAAAAAGTACGCCTCAGTAAGAAATTTTACGCATGTATTACTGTGTAGTTCACCGTTAATATCGTATAGTGACTTCAATAGGCGAGACAAATCTGATGCAATTACGCGACAGCTACCATCTTCAACATTGAAACCATATTCTGGTTTGAATGGCAGTTCAAAAACTAATGGGATTGCCTTAGCAATAAAGAATTCATTTAACCCTTCGAGCGGTTCAAAGTTATTAGCGTTACGGTCCTTTTCATCAGAGCATCTGCCAGTTCCAAAAAACTTCACGAAATTAACCAAGACATTCAAAGCCAATTTCATTGTTGAGGTCTCTTGTATTTCTTCAGGACTATATGTTAACAAGTCTGTTAATATCATCGGTAGAATATTTCTATTAGTTGAAGTAAGTAATAGAGAAGTAACATTGTTTGATACGAATGACTGTAGGAATGCGTAATATGCCTTTTTTAGCTGAACTTTATCCCTAAAAGAATCGGTTACCACTACGTTTTTAACGCTCCCACCCTTTGCTGCTGCTGCTGCTGAACCAGATGCTGCTGCCACCGTACCTTCCTCTTCAACCTGTGCAATTAGCGCAAATACTTTCTTGATCACAGGTGTGAACAAATTGTTGAATAACTGGTAACAGTTGTCATCTGTATGAAACGTGTGCACCATCTGTCCCAGAAATCCTAAAAAGTCATTCATTTCAATACTTTTCAAATCAGATTCTAGAAATATGGAGATTAATCTACTGGAAAATGGAATAATATCGTTCTTTAAGATTGGGGTCAATCGAGCAAAAGAAAACCTTGCAGCATCTCTGATTGTCTCATATTTATTGAAATAGGAAAACGTAACCAAAATCACTTCAGCAATATTGGAAAACTTTTCAATTAGTGACTTGTGTACTAGAGCTGAAGTAACTTGCGAATTATTAATCTGATTTTCAGGGACCAAACCTGCATGAACACCACGAGCAATGGTGCCAATAGCCATTAAAACATGATGCGCTTGCAAGACAACCTCTAGAGTTTTGACAGTGGTCGAAATACAAGATTCTAAATCAGAAAACAATGACGTTAATACACCATCAAGAATTTCATAATCGTCAGTGGACTTTGCACCAATTAGCATTCCAACGCCTTCAAATATATACAGCTGGTTGTCAAAAGTGGTATCAACGTCATTATCATTGGTGACTCCAGATAAATTCTTGATTGTCAATAGAGGTGCAAGTTTTGATAATAATTGAGATATCGTCTCATTATCGAGTTTAGGTTTGGTGATCTTGATTAAACGGGAAAATAGATACCAGCTCCTTAGTCTTACTCTTTCCACATTATTGAACATACCGAACTGCGTACAAAATATAGTGAGTAAAGTTACCTCATTTTTACCAGTATTGCCAATAAAGTTATAATGCCTAACAACTAACTCAAAGAAAGAAATTTGGATCAGGGGGTTATTTGAATTAAAAATTGAGTTGTTGTTTAAAACAGCATCCATAAATTTTGTCATCATTTGAGCTGGCTGTGACTGTGCAATCCCCGCTTTGTTTAAGCCAAGAAGATTGTTTCTGATAGATTCAGCAACATTGTGCATCTGATAAATGGCCAACTCTAAACTTCTCCAGTCATGTTTCAATAGCGAAGATTCTATATGCTTTGAGATGTGATCTAGGTAAATGGGCGGGTTAATGACTGCAATACTATCTTGGAAGATTTTTAATTTAGATCTGGTAGTCTCCACGAACTCATCAACATCATCAACATCTTCTGGATCACAGGAATCATCGATTTTCATCTTTTTCATGCAAACAGTTATCAAACTGTTTAGGAAAATTTGGTGATCCTGGTCTAATGGGATCTTTTTGGAATTTAATGCAACAGCACTACCTGGCTTACCTCCAAGGGCGAAAAGCCTCTTTAAGAACGCAAGATAGTGAGATATGAATGGAAAAGTCTGCTGAGTCACCGAATCGTATTCATGGTCCATAAACCTCAAGACCAATGGAGCAACTTGTCCTATTATCTGTTGGTCAGCAGTTCGTGCGATGGACTGTGACTCTACTGATGCTGTATCATCATTGCACTGTTCTAAAATTATGGACAACTCTAATCCCACAGAGCTTGCCAACTTAGCTAATTGCTCGTAGACCTCCACATCAACATCTCCTAACTCAACAACTTTATCAGTCAAATTTAGCATACTCAACAGTTGCAATTTATCGCTTGGTTTCATCTTCTTTGAAATAATTTCACACAAACATTGTGCGCATGCTATCTTAGTCTTTGGATAGTTGAGGTATGCATATATGGTAGATACGTAATCAGGATTCACGATTAAATTGATATCAATCCAGGAGATATAAGAACCAATACACTGTAAGGTCAAACCAGCAAGATCAAGTTTATGCAGATCTTGCTGTATGGATTTCAAGGTGTTGTTCCATATCCTTGTCAAGACGGACACATCTTGAATTCGCATGGTATCTTTCAAGCTGTTATTTTTTTGCTGGGCCTCTTTAGACCTAACAAATGCCTGGTCTGCAATCTCGGAGTTGATGGACGCACAAATCCTAAGAAAATAATCTAAACCTACTGGACTATAATCGGATGAAACCGACTTTTCTAAGCTGGAAATATCGGTCAAATGAATTATATCAGTAAAAAAACTAGACCACAGATTCCCGTTCACTTCACCATACATGCAGTAAAATAATCTCGAAATCCATTCCGCAGCCTTATTCCTAACATACTCCGGATCCGCAGTTCTACTGCCAGCCTTTTCTCGTAGCATAGTAACTGCAGTATCCTTTAAAAACTCTAGCTGCCCCTTCTGGACATGATCTCCCGCAAGGTCACACAACACTTGCAAAGCAACAAACCTGCCTATATCACTCGTAGACCCATCATTTAAATATGAAACAAACAATTGAGCAGCATTATCACTTGTCTTCATCTGTTGAACGTAATCCAAAGCCTGCTTCTTCAGCGCAGGATCTGCTGTGGACGAGTTCGCAATCTCCACTGCCTGTTGAAGTTGTTGAGACATGGACCCTTCCTATCAGTGTATGCTCTAAATACCACGTAAAACTCACCAAGACGCCGATATCACAAATGCAGGATCTCTAATACAATATAAGCTTCTCCTATGCCCGCTTTCGTCCCACCTATGGCTAAAATAATCTGTGAATGTTAGCTATTCAACCCGTTTTTTAGCACATTTTTAGAAGATTCAAACGGTGCCGGATCGATGATGTTATAATGCGCATAGAAAACAGCTTTTGCCCTGCCCAGCCAAAAAATTTTCACCATCGTTTTATACGTTGTATAGATCAGGTACAAATACTACATAATATAGAGAATCAAAGGTACTAGAGATCTATAGCTGTAACCGCAGGAACTCTTTGAAGGCTTTGAATGCCTTGGATCTGTGTGAGATGGCATTTTTTGTTTTGCTGTCCATTTCTGCATAGGTTAAGTTGTTCCCGTTGTTAGGCTCGAAGATAGGGTCCCAGCCAAACTTGGTTGATCCGCGAGCATCAACAATGCGGCCATCACAGCGCCCTTGAAAGGTGTGATACATTCCTTCGCCGTCGTAAAAGACAACAGTAGTGATACCTGTGGCCGCTTTATTGTCTGTTCCAGCAAGCATACTGACAATTTTAGGCAGTCCCATGTTGAGGAACCATTTTATGTAAGCTCCTGGTAGACCGTCAAACTCATCGAAGGACAATGCAGTGTCCTCAATGAAGACCTTTTTGTCAGGTCCAAGGTTCTTTACAGCCTCCTTGCACTTCTCAAGCGCAATGACTTCTAGATCGGAGCCTTGTATTTCCAATAAGTCCAACGGCTCATTACTGATAGTAAAACGCATGGACTCAGAGTTTAGAAGGGCCTGGACTTCGGCTAACTTAGCCTTGTTACTAGTAACGAATATAATCTCTTGCATACTTACTCTGAAATAGCAACAGTAGCGATCGTCCAAAAGTGATAGTATAGATATATATAATGGTACTTTGAATTTGTCAAGATAATGGGCAAATCAAGCTTCTTAACAACGTGACGACTGGAATTATGAATAAACTCGTTTATTATGATACATATCAAGACATTCCCACATATAAGACTAGTAAAACGACGGAGGATGCCAGAGCTAAGCAGGCGCATATTCCAGTTCGTTGCTATTTTCGTATTCGTACATGTCCAACGCGACAATCGCAGATTCGCGAACGACGTCGTCTTTGTCGTTCAAGTGTTCCTTTAAAACCGGCAAGACGTCATCGATCGCAATGGACCCAAGAGCCTCTGCTGCTTCATGTCTCACCATTGGGGCCTCATCATTCCGTTCGAGCACCTCTATCAAGTTTGGGACGACGCAAGGGTTACCAATCTGGCCAAATACATAAGCAATTTCGTGCTTGAACAGAGCAGAAGGGTCGTTAAATCCTGAAGCCAATGCGAAACAGGCCTCGTCCGTACCAATGTCTCTCAGACGGAACATAGCCCTGTATCTCATGAACAACGGTTCATCTCGATTGTTTAATAATGACTTCAACTCCTCAATATTATAGTCTTTTTCGAGGGATAGAGGGGGTGCAGGATCCACAGAACAGTACAAGGACTGTTGCAACGTCTCTTTGCTTGGTGCACCAGACTTGCTCCATTTGATTCTTTCAATCGCTAATTCCGACGTTTGTCTAACCTCTTCATCAGGATCTTCTTTCAAAGACTGCTCCAATGCAGGCAGCGATTCATAGTCACACAACGCACCTAATGCCTCCGAAGCCTCGTGTCTAACCATACACTGCTGGGAGTGGTCTAACATCACCTCCCTCAACTTGGGTGCCGCGTCGAGATTCCTCGTCTGACCTAGCACATATGCAACTTCATGCTTCAAGAGTTCGCTAGAATCGTCGAAAGATTCGCAAATATACATCACAGCCTTTTTGGCTTCCTCTGGATTCTCCTCGAATTCCTCCACGACATTTTTAAGATTAAACAAAGCCCTAAACCTATTAGATAACTTGGTATTTCCAGACTTGTCAACCAAAATATCTCTTAGTTGTTCCAGAGAACAGTGATCAACTTGCTTTTCTAGCTGTTTCTCAAAGTTAGTTGACATCTTCTTATTGCTAGTACCTTACGGCCCTTTAAAACAGTCCCCAAACAAGCTTCAGCCCTCTACTAAGTCCACTCTTTAGACTATAATATAATATCTAAGTATCGTTTATCATCTCTATTATCCTGGTGAAAAAAAATTTAAAAAAAGCAATATGTGTAGAAAGCTTCGTTTTAATATTAGAGGCCTTCTGTGAACAAAAACTGAAAACAAATCTACCGGAATAACCAGCAAGCAGTTCAGTATAATAGCTTACGCCAGTCCTTTTTATTCATACATAAAGATCTGAAAGGCAGGGGAGCATACATTACTTCATAAAAGGTGGGCGACTTGGTATTTGGTTCGCCAATGAATTTTGACCTTGTCCCATCTTACGATAGGAAAAGGTACACCCCCAAGAAGAAGGCATCTTCATTCATTGTAGGTGAGTCGATTGGCTTCTCTCTCTCCCTTTCTCTTCCCCTATCTTATGTTTAGTAAGTTTTGATTGAAAGTAAACAAAACGGTGGTAGCTTTGTAAGTTGGTCATCTGTATCATTGTTGGCAGTCTGTAATTAGCCAAGCCAAGATTTCTACAGACAATGTCCACTCTGGTTATTCCTTTGGTGTCAGCTGGCAATGTTCCTCAGCTGTTTACTGATGTAGTGTTGCATTCATTGGCCAATGAATTCAAGTTTGTTAAGGAATTAGACTCTCGTTGGTTGCATCCTTTTGTGGGCCCGCTTGACTATGTTGCAGATCAAGAGACTACTTTATATCGAGATATTCCGAACAGAAAGTACACTGCTTCTTTAGAACTGTTCCATAATGAGAGTCGAGGGCTTTATCTGCTTCAGCAGCGGTCTCCGGTGCTTCAAGGTTATGAGAATGAATTCTGCAAGTACGTGTTGATACCTTTGATACAGGAGTTGACTCCAAAAAGGGTTCTCGTTCTAGATTCGGTTGGTGCGTTTGAGTCGAATGTTCCCATGAAAGTTGACAGCTCAGGTTCCCGGTTCTCGTTTGCCACATGCGATGCCACATCTATTGAGGATGTGGCCCAAGAATTTCAAGAAAGGCTGCAATTAGACAAGGATACTGAGTTGTCGATTAACAGGTCCTTGTTTAAGTTTACGGATTCCAGTTTCCAGGACGGTATCTCAACTACACAGTTCATATTCAAATTAAGCTACCATCTGCTGCATACTTCAATACCTGTATCATCTGATTTTGCAGGAATTTTCTATTTCAGCATGTTTATTCACGAAGGAGATAACCATCAGGATGCACTATTAACTTGTGAGATATTACCCCAATTAATGCCATCCTTCCCAGCAATCAAGAAAGTTGTCACTCCAGTTTCTTGGAGCGGCGTTTACGGTTTGAAAACAGTTCCTGACGGATTTTGCGAAGGATTATATGTTTAAAGGCCCCCCATTTATACATAAATGAGCGTCTCTAAGTGTATTCATGTTTTCTTATTTTTAGTTTTTAACTTGATGCTTCAGATATTTAACTATGTAACTACTATTTTCTCAAATAACGGGCAATATTTTCAGCGGTTTGACTACTCGCAGACTTTGCTGTTTTAGATAAATCTTCTTCGTACTTCCTTTGTAAATCTGGATAATTATCGTTTATTGTTCCAGTGGTTCTTTCATCACCCGCAAAGGTGTATTCCCTTTCTAAATCTTCATCTTCATCCCTGAGTACCAACCCATCATCTTCGCCTTCTTCTACATCACTTACAACCTCTGCCTCATCGTCATTCTTGGTGGATGTGTCCCTTTTGTTTTGGTCTTTGATACCGAGATCTTTCATTAGCCCTTCTAAAGAACTCTCCTTCCGAGCCTGTTCCTTTGCAGCTCTTTCAGCCAAGATTCTGTCACGTTCAGTTTTATAGTAATTTTCATATTCCTCTACTTTGTTGTCTACGGCTTTCAAAAACTCGTCGAACCCTTCACCAGTATGACTAGAAACGCCAACTGTATCTAATTGAGAATAGAACTCTTCCAACATCAAAGACATAGAATTGACAAGGGAACCTAGATATCCGGAACTGTTGCCAAGTTCACCATTTAATTCCTGGTCAACCTTTAAAGCCTCTTGGAAAGCCTCGAAGTCAGTCATCCACTCCTTCGCAAAATCTGCTTTTGTAACATCTGTCTTATTGAAGACAACAATCATTGGCAATTTGGTTTTATAAAGGATAGAACATGCGTAAAGCATATTACTCATGAAGGTAGTTGGAGAAGAATTTCTTGGAGTATCTACAATATACGCAATAACGGTTGGAAATGTTGAAGCAAATGATTCTGTGATAATTGCCCCAGATGCACTCCAAATAAAACATTCGATTTGACCAGGAGTATCTATTATACAATGTTCAAACTTATCCCGTTTATTCTCTACCAATTTAATAACTTGGTCTAGTTTAGTGCTGAATAAATTTAAACTCGTTACGATTGCACCATTTGGGCCTAATCCATAATTCTCCATAACTTTCTTATACTTTATAGAATCACGAATGTCGATATTTGCACCGAATGGGATTTTCAATACGGCAGGATCCAAATTGATCACATATGGACGATGCTTGGAGGCGTTCAGATGGGAATTCAACCTTTGCATAAAGGTTGTCTTCCCTGAACCAGCCATACCAATACATATAACTGTTTTCATCGCAGCTCGTCTCTCTTATTTTGATGTTTAAGGTGTTATGACTTAGTATTTGTAGAACAATTTTTAAAATGGAGATGAGCTTTTCATGGTGGTAAGCAAGCGCACGAAAAAGTTCACAATCGCCGTCAAAAATGTCGATATAAATGTCGACAAGAGACGATATTGATAGTAAGGTACAAGACTGGTTAGTTCTAGATGATAAAACTCTGCTATTTTGTATCATTGCTATGTAACAATTCTCAAACTCTACTGGATTTTTGCTGAGAAATCATGAATACATATTTAAAATCCTTTCTTCTATACCTTCAAATATTGATTCATGCTGTGCAATGGTTAAATCGTTAGCATAATCTTTCATGAGAACTTCTGGAGTTGGACCCCCAGGCATGCTACCTCCTACAAATTGCTGCATTGGCAATTCAATGTCGCCAAGTTTAGAATCTCCAAACAACAAATTATAGACAGGCTTCAAACCAAACATCGAGATAAAATACCACGATATGCTGCTCACCCAACGTACATCTAGGTCGGGAGTCATTACGCCGCTCTGAAGCATCTCTTTGAACCTAATAGTTAGGGGAAACGGCAATTTCATTAAAACGAATCCAGCAAAAAAATAGTTTACCCACCACATAATTAGTGTTTGAGGAACGTAGTTCGCTAAATTGCCTTTTGCCATATTCAGTATTGCATCTGAAACATTCGGATCAGTTAAAATGTTCTGCGCTGAATCATTTCTGCCCTTTAAAGCCAAGTACTTTCCTTCAGATAACACCTGTGCTAAATATTGCTGTCTTATTTTGAAAGACGCCTCATGTAGGTTAACCCCATTGTTCAGAACAGCAATTGGCTTACTTATGTATTGATTCTCCGTAATTGTAGGCCTGGGTGCACTTTTTACCTTGGGACCAAGTAACACCATTGTATATTGCTGGATGACTCCTACCAGTATCATTACTATAGATATGGGAAGCAGTACCCAAAGCTTTAACCTTGGGTCTAGGGTCAACTCCGCAACAGTTTCGTTAGCTGCAATTAATAATTTAGACCACATCTGGAGTTGCTCTTCTCTAATTACTTGTTATCCATGGACAATACCGCAGTATGCAAATCTATGTTGTTCCCAACTGTTTGAGATTCAAGTACGCTGATTGTCTATACCGTATCACATGACGCGCTCATTTGCTCATAACCATATAATATACATTAAAATTAAATATAAGCAAAACTATTACCTAGCTCACAGCGATTCCTGCTATAAACGAATTCAAATTGAATTTCTTTTCAAGTGCTTCCTGGGTAAATATTAAGTGTGGTTTCCGGTCCGCTAGATCAAATATGGTTTTAGCAAATTCAGAGTTTGCCCAGGCGAACCATGAACGAGTGTATTCTGTTCCACCTGCAGTAGATGTCTGAATAGACTCATGGATTAATCCAAGGCCTCCAGTATTCTCCATAATAAGTTTTAAGCAATCCATGATTTCTTTGTCATCTTCAGATGTCCGTATACGAACTAGTAAACTCATAGGCCAAGCATACTTGAGCCCAATATGTGGACCACCAATTCCTTTAAAGTAAACACCATTCATGTAGTAAGGGTTTCCTTTCATTGAGAGTATCATATCCCTGGTATTTTGATAAAGTTCGTTGTCTTTCGAAATATAACCGATATCTGGTAAAGATAAAAGAGAAGGAATATTCGCATCATCCATAAATACCCTGCTACCATATCCATCCACCTCGTAAGCTAGCACTCTCCCAAAATCAGGATGTTCGAATACAGCATTGTTTTCTATCCCTTCCCTTATTTTTCTTGCACGTTCCTCAGAGTTTTCTATGAGAGTTCCAATATCAACATTGTAGTAATTGGTTGTCTTTGACTTTCCTGCATTCTCGTAAATCAAGTAATCCGTTAGAATATCAACTAGATATTCCAATTCTACCGCGAGGTGCGCATTACCTGGAACGAAATATTGAAAAATACACGCATCGTCGCTAGGTCTGAAAGCAGACCTGACTAATCCAGTACCAGATTTCATTGGGTTTCCACTTCCATCTAATGGTAATGTCTCCGTCCCTATGTTAGTCTGTCTTTTGAACTTGTACATAAACTCGTGAAGACCACCATCTGGGAAAAATGTAGAATCAGCTTCCCTATCAACTATTTGGAATAATCGTTTCACCGCCAATAACCAGTCATCTGTAACAAAATCAAACATGTCTTCTTCTGGAGCATTTTGATAATACTGGCGAGAAAGAGTCAAGAAGGATGCCAGGGAATCAATTTCATACTTGCATTCCAAAACCTGCGCCCAATTTGGTTTAGGAAATACATCATCGATAGCACTTTCTCTTGGGGTAGCCTTGCTGTAAGGAGGTGGGTGAAATGCGTTGCAATAGGGATTATGAAGAAAGAGCTGCGATTGAGTGTTGATAGCACCCCTGATGAGTTCCTTTATATACGGATCCCTCTTGATAAACGGTTGATACACCGCTAACTGCCATGATGAATCACGTAACCATTCTGCTTTAATGTCCCCAG
Source organism: Eremothecium cymbalariae DBVPG#7215 (assembly GCF_000235365.1). Lineage (NCBI taxonomy): Eukaryota > Fungi > Ascomycota > Saccharomycetes > Saccharomycetales > Saccharomycetaceae > Eremothecium > Eremothecium cymbalariae. Next base: position 265,116 of record NC_016451.1, on the reverse strand, counting down.
TCACAACAAATGTCTCAGGGTATTCATTTCTGTAGCTATTCTGATCAGCATGGTTTTTCATTCTTTGGTTTTCCTCTGCGGTAACATGCCATAGAATGGTGGTATCCAAGGTGTTAGGAAAGGTATTTTCAAACAATATAGCAAGGTCCTGATCCTTGAGCTTCCCCTTGAATTCCTTGATAAACTCTTCGATTAAAGGTGAACTGAACGTCCTGCAATCCTCTGGTGGACGCTGATTGGGCAATCCTAACGGAGTTGAAGACCCGTCCGACGCAAAATGAGGAACCCTTGCATAATCGGCATAGTTTTCACAGTCACTAAGCCTCTTTGAGTTAAATTTGTGCCTGCTTGTACTCATGCGTGGAAACCTGTAATTACCGTCTTTCTCATCGATAATTTTCCCTGCAGTATCATCAACCATTGGCTCACCAGTCCAATATCCAGCAGGCGACACCATATACATAACCAATAGCGTTAAACCAACTAAAAGAACCTTCTGTCTCCTTCTAGCATTACCAGGAATAGATGACATATCTGTCCTAATATTTTGAAATTGCTTAAACTAAAACTGTCGCAAGTAATTAAGTAGTTAGCAGATGGCGAAATATACATGTAAAAATATATGTGATGCATCGACTTTATATATACATCGGAACTATTTAGAATAGAAACAACTTTTCATTCGCATTTTGGGAAGCCTAGAGGAAGTAGCATTTGTTCAATTCCGTTTAGTATCTTCTAAAGTCGAAGTAGTTTGCGGCTAACTTCTTCGCCGTACAATGCCCGTTCTGAAAGCAGACGAAACATAATCGTTTACTTAATAAGGTACTACTAACAACTCCCCTCCCAAACTACAATAAAAACACAATTTCTCAGATCACCAAAAATACAAAAAAGGAGTTAGAATAATGTGGTTTTACAATTATTCATAGAACCTGTCTCCAACATCTGAAATCTTGCATTACTTGATACTACATAATATCTTTTCGTTAGCTTTAGGTTTATACAAGTGAAATTTCGGCTTTTTCTCTGTATGTTGCATACGAAAATCATAATTTAACCGAAGCCATTGTCCGAGCCTAGCTAAGAAAATCATCTAAATACAGATATTCAATACGTAATGGGAGGCCACCCAGCAGCATATTTTATTTATTTCAGGATATAAGGGATGTAAAATTACTGTAGTTCTATAGCTAACTAATTACTGGGTGAATACGCTGGTACGTGAACACAATATATGCAGAAAATGTAGCAGTTATATAAAGTGATGAAGTCCATAAAATTGATCCGGGGAACGGAAGTCGCGTTTCTAAATAGCAAAACTGAAGGCAGTTGCGACTCGTTTAGTTATACCGGCACAATATGGCGGCAGTGGAGGTGGTCCTTATTATCCTATGGACCTTGCATCCGACAGTGGAGTTTTTTTGATACGCGGATTGTTTGTCTAAAAACGTCTTGAACGTTCCGATATAATTGATATGTAATTTTAAACTGTTATTGAGAACTACATGGTTACAGGATTCTACATGCTTCTTGGAAAACAGTAATTTTTCTTGTACAAAGAGGATTCACAAGCCTAGGTACTGAATTGAGCATTACTGTGAGACAGGCTGGGAATGCACTATTGGCCCAATTCACAGTCATTTACGTAGGGGGTATTCCATTGCGCACGACAGATTGATTATTAGGCAGACAGAACGAAAGCAGAACTGAATAATACCCTGAACATCTGTGTTAACCATCTGTATGAAACTATATATACTGTGCATGTATATGCGTCCAAACTTGGACTGTCGACAGCTGTCGAGGGCCACTAGTTGGGGTCACGTGCTAGCTTGAACTTCTCGTCACGTGCCAACTAATACTTAGGTTGATGATCAGTTACTGTTTATATAGTCTCTAATCTGGCTCAACTACCCTCTGGGGATCTAGCTGGACCTATATCTAATCTAATCTAGCTAGTTTGGGTCTTCTTATATAGTTTCTGTTGTCCTACTTAAGCTCTCTTGCTTACTTGCTATGCAGATTCCTAGCCGATAACAGCTCAGTGGTTATCTTGACACTTCTAACAACTCTGATTCGCTGCTTCTTTGTCTTGTTATCGTGACTATCAACATGCTCCTTAGCCTGACTATCATAACTATCGGGATGCTCTTTTGATTTTACGACAACGCCAGACAAAGACGTTTACACTATCAACGCTTTTGTTACGGAGTGGATCTATGAAAAAGTGCGGGCGTGTGGTCTAGTGGTATGATTCTCGCTTTGGGCGAAGCCTAGCCAAAACTGGGTTAAACTACTAAGCATGCGAGAGGCCCTGGGTTCAATTCCCAGCTCGCCCCTTTTTGTTGTTCACTTTGTTTTTCTTTTCCCTGACAGCGTCAGCATTTAAAGGATATTTCCGAAGATTTTAAAATCTATCTGAAAAAAGGTAGTACAATGATGGAAATGATGAACATTTTATATTAACAAAAGAAAATCAATAGTTCAAAACTTCCTATTTACATGGTATTTATTTATTTATGTTCATTATTCAAATACGTTATAAGTGAAAAATAAGGGTAAAAAGCGGGTGTACGGAGGGAGTAGAAGGTCCATTGAAATGAGTACTAAATTCGCATTCCGTCATCCTTTTACATCATGCCTGGCATACCGGGCATTCCAGCTGGGGGAGCTGCAGAAGGTGGTTTTGGAGCATCAACGATAGCGACCTCAGTAGTTGCCAACAAGGAGGCGACACCTGAAGCATCAACAATACCGCTTCTGACAACCTTAAATGGGTCGATGATACCAGCAACCAACATGTCGGTGTATTCGCCCTTTGCAGCGTCATAACCCTTGGTGAAGTTGTCACCGAATTCATCGATAATCTTTCCAACGATGACAGAACCTTCTTCACCAGCGTTTTCGATAATTTTCTTTGCTGGCTTAGTGATAGCCTTCTTGATAATTTGAACACCTAAATGCTGGTCGAAGTTTTCAGTTTTCACCTCGTGCAAGATTCTGGAAGCCTTTAGCAAGGCAACACCACCACCTGGTAGAATACCTTCTTCCACGGCGGCTCTAGTGGCGTTTAGGGCATCGTCATAACGGTCTTTCTTTTCACTGACTTCCACCTCTGAGGAACCACCCACTCTGATCACGGCGACACCACCAGATAGTTTAGCCAAACGTTCCTGCAACTTTTCCTTCTCATAAGAATTGGTAGTGGTGGCGTTAATAGCACCTTTAATCTGCTCAATTCTATGCTCGATGGACTCCTTGGTTCCATTACCGTTCAAGATAACAGTATCCTCCTTGGTAATGGTAATGGAGTCCGCAGAACCCAAATGTTCCGAAGTGGCGTTTTCTGGTTTCAAGTCCAACTCCTCTGTGAACACAGTGCTACCGGTCAAGGCCGCAATGTCTCCCAAGGTGTTCTTTCTGTTGTCACCGAAGCCTGGTGCCTTGACAGCACAAACCTGGACTTGGCCTCTTAACTTATTCAATATACAAGCAGCCAACGCCTCGCCGTCAATATCCTCCGCGATAATCAACAATGGTCTCCTGGTTTGGTTAGAAATCTCCAACGACGGGATAATATCCTGGATCGAAGAGATCTTCTTTTCAGAAAGCAACACCAATGGCTTCTCAAATTCAACCTTACCAGCCTTGGCATCAGTAATGAAATAGGGAGAAATAAACCCACGGTCGAATCTCATACCTTCAGTCACTTCCAACTCATCCTCCATGGTCCTACCCTCCCTGATAGTGATCACACCCTCCTTGCCAACCTTTTCCATCGCAGAAGCCAACAGCTTCCCAATGTGCGCATCACCATTCGCAGAGATAGTCGCAACCTGTGCAATCTCCTCAGAAGTAGTAATCTCCTTCTTATTCTTGCTCAAAAACTCAATCACCTTTTCCACAGCCGCCTGAGTACCTCTTCTCAAATCCATTGGATTACACCCAGCCGCCACATTCTTGACAGATTCCGTGAAAATAGCCTTACCCAAAACAGTAGCAGAAGTGGTACCATCCCCGGCAGCTTCATTGGTCTTCGATGCAACCTCCTGCAACAACTTAGCACCCATATTCTCAAACTTATCCTCCAAGGTAATAGCCTTGGCAACCGTCACACCATCCTTGGTAATCTTGGGCGGCCCAAAGGGCTGTTCAATCAAAACATTTCTACCTTTAGGCCCCAAAGTAGAAGAAACCGCCTGCTCAAGCGTCTCAACACCTTTCAACAACGCTGCCCTGCCATCAACACCGAACTTTACCTCCTTATGAGAGTAAAAACGCAAACCTTTCAAAGCCTGTTTGCAATTATTAGATCTCAACATCACTAAATAAAAAAAATATTATCTAAAAAAACCAAGCTTCCTTTTTCTTCTTTCCTCCGGTCAAAAATCAAAACAATCCTTGTCTAACTAACACTTCAAATAATGAACAGAAACCTTACACTTGATCTTCTGAAAGTTCCGTCTGCCTGTTGTGTACACTTGACAAGCGCCACTTCTTTCAAGACTAAACACTTTCCTTTTATACACCAAAGATACCAGCCGTGATTTATATATTTTTCTCTGAAGTTCTTTTAGTGCTGAAAATTTTTTATTGGTCACGGGGTCACAAATTGCAGAAATATCTAGAACTTTCTTCTTCTGCAGCGGCTGGGGGCAGCGTACGGCCGTGCTAAGCGAGCACTGAATCATCTGGATTGGACAGAAATTACGTAATCCAGATACCGTGAACCCCGGTAATAGGAACAACACCGGACATATTTCTGTCCGTAGAGATACCGTTTCTCCTTTCTAATTGTAGTATCTTTCTACACCTTCTCCTCAGGAGTAGGGTATGAAGAGTTATATATTTGCAGGATGACAACCCAACCCCACCCTACAATCGCATTATTATGTTCCAGGGGTTTTGAATGTAATAAAGTGGCAAGATATTATTAGCTTCAGGGCCGGTAAATGAGTCAAGCGTCAGCGACATGAATGGGTGTATGTTGTGCAGATTTGAAAACGGTTTTGTAAAGGGATGCAGGTTGCACCTGCAGGTTATTGAAATCATCGACATCCCACTGGCTGCCAGGTTATTTTCTCCGAGAAAGGCAAGACGTATGCATGAACCAGCTGTGAGAAAATATTTGTTTGCTGTTGTGTAAGAAAATATTTGTTTGCTGTTGTGTAAGAAAATATTTGTTTGCTGTTGTGTAAGAAAATGAGTTTAATGAGCAATTTTAAGGTGATTATTTGGAGGGAGCAACCGAGGAGATATGTGGTTGTAAAATGGATAAACGCCCTTTTTGAATTATTTGGGAGGTTTTTCAGTGGGCTGTTGGTTAGTTAGATCGTTGTCGGCTAGTATTGGTTATAATGCTTCAAGTGTAGAAAAAAAAGGATATAAAGTCAACTGATTTCTGTTTCTTCTGGTGGATGTCTGTTTTTGTGGTTTATCATCTTGGATGTTCTGAGATATAGAGGTTTATTGTTTATATTTGTGGGATAGTTTTATGCTGTGTAACGTTTACAGACTTTTGTGACGGGTATATCGACAAACAACAATAATATAGAAGTGTCGGGGACATATTATTGGTAAGCGAAGGGTGACAACTAATATCAGGGGATTGATTTTTGCTACATTTTTGCGAAATGGGAAATAAAGTGCAGAGCAGCAGGGATCTTAGGAAGGATTCTGCGTCTAGTAATGATAACGTAGATACTACGTTGTTACCAGGGGGAGGTTTGGATACGGCAGGCTATACTCCAACGCCGGAGCTTGAAACCAGTAGTAGTATATTCAAAGGGCTCAGGGAATCTGTGGTTGATCGAGATGATACATGGGGGAGTAAGGCACTTGGGTCTTGGTTGTTGCTGTGTTATTCCACGGGGCCTACGTCCGCGATGATGAGGTCGTATGTTATTGCGAGTATGCAATCAATAGCTCATGCTTTAGGCCATCCTAAGGGTAACCCTGGTGGTAAATGTCCTGCCCGTGGAGATGATTGTTATATTAATATTGCTGGTCACGATGTGCAATACATGGCGTATCAGTTATATTTGAAGGCAGCGTACACGTCTGTTGAGGGTCTTCTTGCAATTATGTTGATGGGGCTAGCGGACTATTCTAATTATAGAGGGTGGTTAATGATAAGTTCCATATTTATGTATGGTGCTCTTGCTGTTCCTTTTGTGGGATTCGCTGCTCAGACCTATACGAATCTTATCGCAATCACAGTGTTGTACTGTGTAATGTTATGTTGTAACACAATTTATACAATTACCGAGGGTTCATATATTCCTATATTCATGACTAGAATGAAAAGTAATAATGGAAATATATCTGAAGAACTGGACCTGGAGTTGGAAAGCAGGCGGGGCTTCAAGGATTCATTTCTTACCAAATGGCGCAAGGTATCCCGCAGCAGTAGTAGTTCGATGTTGCACAGGGGTGCGAAAGCCAGTGTTTGGGGGCTAATTATGGGTAACTTGGGCGGTATCACCGCAATGATTATCGCAATGATTATCACCCAGACCAGAAATACTCCTACTCGAGAAAAGTATAAGGATTTTCTTTTGTCGATTACTGTTGCAGGCTGCATTACTATTGTACTTGGTTCAATAGCTTCATTAGGTATCCCGAGTGTTAGTGGGAGACCATTTCCGTTCAAGAAGAATGAGAATAGATTATTGACAATTGTTAAATTCCCATTCATTAGGTTGGTTCACATTATAAAAGATTTGTTGCAATATAGGGAAGCGTTCAAATTTGCTATAGCCTGGGTTATATGGAATATCGCCTATTCGAACTTCATGCAATTGTTTATGAATTCGTTCCGGACGAGGTTAGGAATTGGTCAGTCAGATAAAGAATACACCGTCTGGCAATTTACAAATTACATTGTCGCATGCATGGGCCCGTTAGTGTGGATGTATGTGTTCCGTTGGGCCTCTGCCAGTCAGAATACCAAAGCGCAGGTTCGTTTTTTAAAATACACTTCATACTGTATTCTAGCCTTCGGTACACTAGCAAACTTTTGGGGTAGTTTAGGATCTAGTAGGAGTTCTCCACTTGGTTTTAAAAATAGATGGGAATTTTGGTTCTTTTTAGTCTTTTTCGTTTCATCTAGTAGTGTCATTAGATCCTTGAACAGGGTCGCCTATTCAGCCATGCTACCAGAGGGCAAGGAAAATCAATACTTTGGTCTGGAGATTATGCTTGGGTTGGCAACAGGATGGTCGCAGTCGTTAATAATCGGCGTAATTCAGGATAGAACTGGGAACTCCAACACTCCTTATATCCCGAATACTGCTTTGATGTTGATTGCCATGATGTTATATTACTGGTGTGATATAGAGAAGGGCATGGATCAGGTTGGAAAACTAGGATTAATGAGGAGAAAGAACATTGTTAATATCATCTCAGATAATGAGTAGCAATAAAAAACACCATTCACCAACCTAGAATATAGTAATGTGTATGAAACCTAATATATGATGTATATAATTTATGCCAAAAAAAACAAAAGGCCACGAATTCCCCAGCTTGACTTGTATATTAATTAAAGTGCAATAACGACACTTTATAAACAGCCATGATCCGCTTACTGCTGTTTTAATTAGGTAAACGCTATACAACAGAGAGAGAAAGGCTGAAAACCGCACCCCCTCTCCCCTCCCTTTTAATGCTTATTTTTTATTATATTCCTCCTAGTTTGTTAGCACAACTATTATTTAATATGCGCATCGCCACCTTACAACGCCAGATGCAAGCAAGTTTAATTCATTGGCGATAAATAGATTTCCAGCAGCATTTTACCTACATACACTTCATATCACCTTCAATTAGATAACTTAGTGTATACAAAGCCGGCCATTTTCGTATGATAGTAGATAAACTTTAGATTTTCTATATGAGATAACGTATTTGCTATAATTAATACCTCATTAATATTTAATATTTTAATAACTCTACTTACATTATTTCCAAATTACTAACTTGATGGTACATTCTTGTGACAGGAACTGATGATCACGTGATCAGATTTAGTGGTTATCGCATAATCATAAAGTTTACCACTATCGGTTTCATGCGTATACGAATGGATAATATAAACGATTACAAATACCTATTACTACTGCTTGAATTCCATGAAACTACAAAATAAGGCTAAGGATCAACTCATTTTAATCTTTAGACAGGCTAGTGCTTTCGGGTTCCCGCAGTAAATCGTTTACTGTTCCAACATCTAAATACGAAACGTTTTATACGCTTAAATTAGTGTTTTTGCACAACTTAAGATTAGGCAAGAAACGCATCAACAGTTCGCACCCAATTAGCTAAACACACAAGGTTGTTGAATTGATGTTAATGTTAAGTCGATTTAGCAGGTCATATTCCAGAGCGCTTCTCGAAGAGAGCGGTATCGTTATCAAGGATCAGGGACCTAAGGCACCTCAACATTCACAAGACGGGATTATTCAGAATGACAGCGATAGCCAAACTAGCAGTGCTCTTGAAACGGCGTCTTTAATCAGTTGTGTTACTTGCTTAAGTGATAACACAGATTCGCGAGGCGGGAACTCATTGTTGTTACCTCCTAATACTGTTATTCCATATAGCAAGATTTTAGACGTTAGATTGGTACCTAGAGACAGCGCGTCTTCTGGTAAGAATGATGTATATGATAAATATCCAGATTCTGATGCCTCTAGACCGGTCGACGATTGTGACAAAGTTCATCATGAGATGAGTATAGATGCATTCTACAGAAAAGCGTATCATCCGGAGCCGGACCAAGGTATACTTGTGGAAGTGGTATTTGCTAGACCCAGGCGGAACGACCTTGTTCCTAAAACAGTTACTTTGTTAATTGATAGATCATCTGGGTTGCTTTGCAATGAAGAAAATGTGGATGTTGTTGAGAAGATTTTGGAGCGAAGCTACAAAAATACCAAACGTAACAAATCCATTCTTGTAATAATCAATCCGCATGGGGGTCGAGGTAGGGCCAACAAAATATACGTTACAAAGGCGAAACCCATACTTATAGCTAGTGGATGTTATGTTGAAGTGTTTCAGACTTCGTACCCGGAACACGCCATTGAGATAGCCAGGACAATGGATATCGATAAGTATGACGTAATAGCTTGTGCATCTGGTGATGGCATTCCATATGAGGTGTTAAATGGCTTGTACAGACGTGAAGATCGTGCAAAGGCGTTTAATAAGGTGGCGGTAACTCAGTTGCCGTGCGGCTCAGGGAACGCAATGAGCGTTTCATGCCACGGGACGAACAATCCGGCATATGCTGCGCTATCGTTAGTCAAGGCAGTTGAAGTTCGAATGGATGTGATGTGCTGCTCTCAGCCGTCGTATTTAGATGGCCCTCGGCTTTCATTCCTTTCTCAGACTTATGGAGTTATCGCCGAGTCAGACATCAATACGGAATTCTTGAGGTGGATTGGTCCAGCAAGGTTTGAACTGGGTGTGACATTGAATATTTTCCAACGCAGGAAATACCCTTGCGAGATATATGTAAAATATGCTGCTAAGTCAAAAAACGAATTAAAGGATTATTATTTGTTACACAAGGCTCGCATTAAGCAAAGCACTCTGAAATTAGATTTTGACTTTTCAAACACAGATTCCGGTTCTTCTGATGGATCATGCTCCGGAGATTCTATAGATGAAACGCTATTTGAGCCTAAGTGGTCTTTGGATGATCCTGTACCATCGGATTGGGAGATGATTGACCAAGATCTAGCTGATAATATAGGTATATTCTACGTTGGTAAAATGCCATACGTTGCAGCTGATACTAAATTTTTCCCTGCTGCATTACCGGATGATGGAAGTATGGATATGGTGATTACTGACGCAAGAACGCCGTTAACCAGAATGGCACCAATATTACTATCGTTAGACAAAGGATCCCATGTCTTGCAACCCGAAGTTGAACATTCCAAAATTTTCGCCTACCGCTTGGTGCCCAAGTTAAAGAATAGCGTAATATCGGTAGATGGTGAGAAGTTTCCCTACGAGACTTTACAAGTTGAAGTATTGCCAAGATTAGTGAAGATGTTGTTGAAAAATGGCAACTATGTAGAAACAGAATTCAACATATTATGATAAAAGTATAATTTAAACGATGAACTTTTTCAGGTAAAGAGAGAAAAGAGAGAGGGGGAGAGAGGGAGAGAAAGCTTAAACGGAAACGAATTTGAGGGAAAAATACATATGCACTGTTCTTATCCTTTAATTTATTTTAGAGATTAATAGAGGGTCGGCTCAAGCTCCATTACACCTAACGCCCATTAAATTACATATTGCTGGTAATAAGATACTCCAATAGACATAAACTCAGAAAGAAAACATTCATGTACCCTAGTTAAAATCAAAAACTCAATCAACATTGACATGATGATTCATTTCCCCCAGTAGCAGGCGTCGAAATGTCAATTACACCAGGCTTGTCTCCACCATTATTATGTTTTTCACTTTCGCCATCCAACACTCCCGACGAAACCTTCGTGTTCTGGAACTCAGGCAACAGCTTCGCAATACTCTTAAATAACTGCTTCACATTGAACCCCGCCTTGGTCGATGTCTCCATGAAAATCTTCGCGTTCAATAGCTGAGCCTTCATTTCCCCCTCCTTCGTCGAAACACTTCTCTCATCCACTAAATCATTTTTATTACCAACAATACAAAGTATCAAATTCTCCTCTCCACGTTCAGTCTTAACATCCTCCACCCATTTGTCTATATACTCGAAACTCCTCTTATTCGTCACATCGTATACCACAATAGCCACATGAGAATCCCGAATGTAAGAAGGGATTAACGATCTAAACCTTTCCTGCCCCGCCGTATCCCAAAGTTGCAATCGGATATTACGATCGTCTAAATACACTGTCTTGGATAAAAAATCAATCCCTATCGTAGCTTGATAATGATCATCGAACGTGTCATACATGAATCTCGTAATAAGAGACGTCTTACCAACGCCTTGTTCTCCAAGAAACACAATTTTGTATTTCGAAAGGGCCTTGCCTGTCCTAGAAGAACTCATCTTACTAGTGTCTTTCTATCCTTCCTCCTATACAAACCCTGCTTGCTATGTCCACTAACTACAACTGTTTGTGACATGTGTATTCTTTAATCCATAATGTTTTGCAGTTGATCCAATTTAAGGCCAAGCAAAACCTGATGAAGTAACATGTACGTATGCAATGATATGGAAAATCGATTCAAATCCTATTTAAAATATAACACTAACCTGCAAATGGGTTCTATTCTAATAGCTGGCACCTTCCAAGATTATGGCAATCAGCAGTCAGCCCATTCTATTTTTTGCCCGATTTCTTGATGCCACCGCCTACCAAAGGCTTACCGGCCTTGATATTAGACATCAAAGCCTTTTTCGCAGCAGCATCGGCCTTCTGCTTTGCCTTGAAAGCAGCATCCTCATCTTCGAAGTCCTCCTCCTTTTGTTTCTTCTTCTGTTTTAGCGGCTTCAACTTACCACCTTGGCGTCCTGACATGTTGAGTTCTTCGTAGCTTTATCTAGTTTTGGTGTTGGAGATGAGTAGCAACGACAAGTTATCTGGAACTGAAGTCGGTTTCGTTCAGAAATTGTGGTAAAATGGTTTAACATCCGCACGTATATAACGATAGTAGCAATGTCAGCGCGGAACAAAGATGAGGAAGGAATGGGGACGAGTTTGAGGACCTAGGGCTATGGTGCGGGTTGGTGGGTTGTGGGCTACGTAGGAGATTTAAATATTAGAGGGAGGATTTCTTTATGTGTTACTTTGAACCATCTTTCAGGCTGACAATTCTATTCAATATTATTTCATCATCGGTAGAGTCTTTGTCAAGGGTGAAGTAACCTACTCTCATGGCCTGAAAGCGGCAGACTTCGTTGGAGGCATGTGGCTCGTCAACGTAGAATTCGGATTCCCTGGTGGTATCAACTACCCATGGAGAATTTTTGATCACGTGGCGGAAATTATGTTCCACAACGCTTGTTTTGTAGATTATTTCACTGTCCGGGGAGATGTCAGCGGGATCTCCTGATGGGTTTTCAGATTTAAACAATTGGTTGTAGACTCTAGTTTCTGCGATTCTAACAGGAGAGTTGTGTGCAGGAGAGATGGGGACCCATTGGATGTAAGTTTTCGGTTTTTTAGGTTTGTTGTTTGGTGTATCATTTTCGTAGTTGACGTGGATCCTAACAATGTTACCGTGGGCGTCCTTTTCCAGAGATTGGAAGGCGACCGTGTAAGGGACCTTAATCAGGCCCACAGATTGGTTAGGTGTTAATCTAAAGAATTCCTTATCGGCGGTATTTTCGGAGAAATCAGTCCGTTCGATGTAGAAGCGCTTGGTAAAGGGAACTGTTCTGTCACCAAATTCAGGAGTGCCTGGTCTGTATGGTATGGTGACTAACTCTTGGTAGTCTTCTGGTAGGTTGTTGACGACTACCTCGATTGGGTCCAATAGGAACATCAATCTTGCCGTTGTATCTTCCAGGTACTTTCGGATAGCACTTTCGAACCTGACAACTTGAATGTTTGTAGTGGTGGTTGTGACACCCAAAGTATTGATGAATGACAATATAGCTCCAGGGGGGATACCACGCCTACGAATTGCTTCTAAAGTGAATAAACGAGGGTCATCCCAGCCTCTGACGTATTTTTCATTAACCAACCTTGCAATTTTTCTCTTGGATAAGACGGTACCCGTAATATTCAGCCTACCGTATTCTCTTTGGGCTGGCCTAAAAACGTGAACCTGGTCACAGAGCCATTCATAGGATTCTCTTGATAGGTAAAATTCAGTGGTACATAGGGAATGGGTAATATTTTCGAAAGAATCCACCAAACAGTGGGTAAAGTCATAAGTTGGGTAGATTTTCCACTTCGAGCCTGTTCTTGGATGGGGAGCGTCCAAGACTCTGTAGGCAATAAGATCCCACATTTGAGGTGACGGAGAATTTAAATCTTGCTTCATTCTTAAAATGGCTTCCCCTGGTTTATAAAAACCATCCCTCATCTTTCTGAATGCAGCTAGGTTTTCAGTGATGGACCTTTCACGATGACTACATGACTTTCTTTCACCACCTGGAGTGCCATCTTCCTTAATACCACGCCCACGCTTGATCTCCTCTCCTGTACAGTGACACACATATCCCTTGTTGTTTTGGATCAAGACCTCAGCTAAATCATACAGTTGGTCAAAATAGTCACTGGAATATGTAATCTTCCATGGCTTAAACCCCAACCAAGTAACCATCCTCTCAATACTTTCAAAATACTCTGGAGCTTCAGCTTCAGGATTAGTGTCATCGAATCTCAAATAACAGATACCATTGTGGTATTTTGCATAACCAAAATTAACCATGATGGCCTTCGAATGACCAATGTGCAAATACCCATTCGGTTCCGGGGGAAATCTTGTCTGCACCCTACCTCCAGTAGCTTTTAAGTGCTCCTCCATTAGTTCCGGATATGCCTGTGGGTTTTCTCCAACCTTGTGGAGATCTCCCAGAAACCCTTCTGTAAACATTGTTCTCTTAGTACCCTCAGCTGTACCGCCCGCTACGGAAACATTTCCCTTGTCCCCCCCACTTTTGGACCCCTTTTTCTTCTTTTCTTTCTTCACAACATCTCTCTCGTCCTTGGGTCCCAACAGCTTCAAAACCTCACGGTCTATGATTGCCTTAAACAAACGAGGCTCCGCCCATTTCAATTCTGGAAGGCTTTTAACCTCAGCAAAGATACTTGGCACCAACTTATACCTTTCCGCAATAACCCTCTCCTTGTTTGCTTCTAGGTAGTTGACAACATGCCGCGTTGCCTCTTCTTCACTAACATCAATACCAACTCCACTTTCTACGTTCATCTCATCCAAAGATGCATTCTCACTTGCTCTCTTGACATACTTGTAAGCCGCATCAACTTGCAACACTGTCTTCAAATCCCCCTTGACAATTCCTTGAACAATCAAATTTTGATTGGACAGCTCAGAACCTTTCAAAAAAGACGCTAAGGTATGTAAAAGAGCCCTAGAGCTTTTATCCCAGTTGAAATCTGATGGCGCATTCTTTATTAAAGTCTCTAAAGAATGAGAAACCTTCTTATTCTTCAATATTTCCTTAATCTTTGGTTCTTCGAACCCAATATTGCTAAATACCTCGGTAAGTTGTTCTACTGAATCCATTTCTGGTACCCTAATACTCTATATACCCCGAAAACGCACTCTGAGCCACTTAACACTATTGTCCTGCTTGCCAAGAGATGTCATGATAGCCTGCAAAATATCAGGAAAACTAATAATTTTTTCAAATTATCACCAAGTCGGTCAAATCCGGGTAACAAAACCAACCCCCGCCAGAAGTTTTGTTCGAATAACCGCTGGAAGAGTATGAACAGATAAAACAATGTAAAGAATGTTGGAGTTGAGTTATGTGGGATGCTATTTGATATCTAGAACCGATATTCAAGTTTTATGAGGCGGTTTAGCTTTAGTACAGTCTGTGTGTTGGTTTAACCGGTGGGAAAGACCTCAGCGGCTAAACGCGTAAGCGGCTTTGGTAGAACGTGCTCTACTTGATAAAAAGGCGAAAGGAAATAAAGTTGTTTTGAAGTAACCATTATATATACATATATATATATTACAGCTGGCTGGAGTATAACAAAGAGGATAGGATGAGTGAGGTTAATCTGATCATTCATAAGCTAAATGTTCTTGTAACGAATCTACCTAAGGAGAAGGATGCGTTATTGATGAAACGGTGCAACACGTTGGAGTGTTGTGGGATAAGTCTCAACAAACAGACAGGGCAACTATTCCATGAGTTGATGCAGAACTTGAATAACCCTCTGTTACTGAAGGAGATATGGATAGTGGAGTTTATGGTGAAGCTTGGTGCTGAGCTGCATAAGCGTAATGAGATTAACGATGAATTTTGGATTAAGTTATTGGTTCGTTAGAATTATTATCTTTACAACAAGAGTTATAAGAAACAGTTATACTAACAAAAAAATTATGTTATCAGAATGTAAAGTTTCCTAAGAACGTGCCTAGTAGGCCTCAGTTGGTTAATACATTGTTGGATAATGGTCTTTCTAGAACGATGCCGTGTGCGTGGCAGAACTTAGCTTTTTTGGCTAAAATATACTATGAGTTACCTGAATACAAAAACGTGATTACGTCTATGTTCAGATCGACTTATTCTAAAGGTATCGGGCAATTATTGGATTCAATCAATGATTTTCAAATGTGTAATTATCTTGTTGAACTCTTGAGCAACGTATTCACAAGGAAGTCGACCAATAAGACTGGGGTTGTGATGCCTCCCAACTTGTGGGATGATGAAGAGAAGAATGCGTTGCTTTTTAATAATCCGGACTACCCATATCGTGGGAAACATGGTGATGCCAGTGTGGTGAATTTTATTTGGAAAAGGTTTGGGCCTTTTTTCACAAACCTTGTTAAGGCAACTTGTGTGAAGTACACTTTAGCTAATGGTAGATCAAAGCCTTTATCAAAATCTCCGTGGTGTTCTATTCAGGTGCTTAACAACAAAATATATATTTGGGATGGAGAGGGACTCTTCATACAGTTTGATATCACTGGAGTTGAAGTGATCAAGGATCTAAAGGAGCAGATTAGGATTAAATTGCTGAAGCCATTTTTAGAGGTAGTCACTTCACCACACGTCACTTTTCTGAATAGCTTAGGGAATGTTAAATCTTTTCGGTTGGAGTTTGATTCGACGGCTAATAGTGAGACGTTTATGAATGCCACCAAGATCCCTAAAATCAGTGAAGTACAGAACTTTATTGCATTGAAGTTCCCATCATCATTCGAAGATGAAATTCTTGACTCCTCTATGCCTCTACCCGATGATCACCAACCGTTATCTGATAATTTAGGGCTAAACTTAGGTGACGAGCCCGTTGTATCTCACAATATTGGCGAAGAGGATATCCCAAGACAACAACTGTCAACTACCCAGAGAAGTGGCAAGAATCCTTTAGCAACTCCAGATCAAACAGTTGACAAAGGTATTGCTCAGGATTTAGAGGATGAATGGGACCTCAGGCAAAGTAGCTTGGCAACAGCTAAGCTTGATATCCATTCTCTCAAGACTCCAACCTCGAAAGAGGTTGAGATTGTCGAGGATGAGCAATCTCCTTTGGTTATGGCCCAAAAAAGAAGGCTTGCAAGAGCTACCTCACGGACATTGGAGGCTTTGAAACAAGAGTTTGGAGTTGAAAATATTAATTCTTCATCTCAATCGTCTGATGAAGGGACCAGTCAACATGAGCTCTCCGAGAGCAGCTTATCTTCATTAGAAATAGAGAAATTTGAGTCCAGAAAGCGTACCGCCGCCCAAAAGGCGGCTAAACGGGTTACTGCAGCCCTCCAGAATACAAAGGCAGCTTCGAGATCATCCAATACTAATAAAGACAACGAAAGATCCGCGGCCAACAGCAACGCCAAGGCGAAAAATAAAGCTACGTCAGCGGTAAAGGGAGACATGGGCCTGGCAGCTTTGGACGATATATTTGCCATCCCATCTATCAAACCGAAGAAGCAACAGAAACTGAATAATTACAAAGAAGTTGTGTACGTTCCTTCAAGGGACCCTACCAATGATAAAGGAATCACCAAGAAGAGTAGAGTCAAGAAGAAACAAACAGCGTTGCCGGTGAAACGCAAACATGACGATGGCGATGATGCCACCGGCAAAGATTCTAAAGCAGTGCAACGACAATCATTCCGGGAGTTAACCGCGGACACTGATATGACAGTGCAAAACAAGCAGGTATCCGTTACCCCAGCTCAAGAGCAAAAGGACCTGCAGACACCTAAAACACCAGAAAAGGTAAACAAGACACGCTATAAGAGGAAACGAGTTATAGCAAAAGGAACAGCCTTTAACCTTGAATTACCTTCCCCACCACCCTTACCGCTGACCGAAAAAAGCGACACCACTACATCCAACAACCTCCAACAACCCTCCAGGAATACATCGATGACATCTATAGAACCTTTAGCACCTGGAAACCTAACAATCAAAAATGAGCTTACAGAATCTACAACCCTTGCAAATACCTCTGCTACCTCTCTAGCCTTTTCCTACACAAACAAATTACAAGAGCAGATATTCAGCTCCATCTCCTCATTCTCTAACGACTTAGTAAAAAAAATATCCATAATCAACGAGGAAATGGACAACAAAATCGTCCGCCAGTTCTCAGAAAAGTACCAGAAACTCTTCCACGACTTGCAGGTTAGCTTTCAACATGATGTCAATAATATGTCCTGTTTCGTTAGCGAGTTCAAGGATTTGCTACACCTCCCCGAAGAAGAACTAATCAAAATCATCAGAAATAAAAAGTTCACATAGTTGCTTCCAACCCCGCCCCACACATATACCTTTCTAATAATAATAATAATAATATAAAACTATCAAATTTCACCCTTTTAAGGACCTATAACTCATACCCTATCCTACTCTCTGCGAATCAACTCGGCGCCTAATCGCATCGCCAATGGCCGCCCTCGTTAGACACGACTTATCAAAGTTCACCCAAGCGGAATTTGAAAAATCGTCGAGAAAAAAACGGAATGAAAAAATTTTCAATTGAAGAGAAAAAAAATTGTCTTCCAAATCTCTTCTATTCTTTCAGCACTTCTATCTAGTATTCGGATAATTTTTAAGCTTTTATTCTGCTCAGAATAGCAATCATCCAAAGAACAACAGATCAGAAAAGATGGATTCCAAAACTCCAGTTACTCTAGCTAAGGTTATCAAGGTTCTAGGTAGAACCGGATCTCGTGGTGGTGTCACTCAAGTTCGTGTTGAGTTCTTGGACGACACTTCCAGAACCATTGTCAGAAACGTCAAGGGTCCAGTCAGAGAAAATGACATTTTGGTTTTGATGGAATCTGAACGTGAAGCTCGTCGTTTGCGTTAAGAAGACTTACAAAAGTTCTATATATTTCTGCTTTTTGTATTTCTTTTGTTCCCAAGCTACATCCATCCCGATCCATTCCATTAATTGTATTATTAGACTAAGTTTTGCCAACCATCTGGTCAAGAAATGAGTTCCAGTGCCCTGGGGACGTTTGAATTGCTGCTCTTCTATGGACTTTTGGTATAGTATGGGTTAATCATCATAGACGAGGTAGCTGTTCTTCGATTGTAAAGATTGCTTATCATCTCCAGTAACGTCTGAAGCATGTGGAATAATGGTTCCCATGTATATGCAGATTAGGTAGGTGAAGGGAGCTTTTATAGTGAAGATTTCCAGTCGTCTGAGTAATGATTACTTCCATATTTACTGGGGTTAGTTGTTGCGACTAGAAGACCATGTTTCATCATTCCTACGAAGCTGGTTCTACGCATTCGTTTTTTTGTTGCTTAGAAATTTTAGTATGCTATTCGGAACTCATTTTGAGAGTGTTCTGGTTCTCTACTTAGTCTGTTATATATATATATTAATCAAAGCGTTGTATTTGGTGTTGCACTAGCTATCATTGGGTCGAGTGGCCATCACCTGTAGTTTTATGCGGTGTACGGAATTACAACACATCCAACTATCACGTGATATGATTATATAATCAGAACCAGTATGGGTCCGTTCCCCATCCTCGCAACACTATAATGTAATGATGACGAACTTGACCAACTTGAAGTCATCCGCAATATCAGCCAAAAGCGTCATAGGAAATAACCCTCTTGTTGGGTAGAGCCTAGAGACCTTTCTGTGACATGGTTTCACATTCAATCCAGTCAATTCACTCGGAGGGATCGAGTGATGGACAAGGGCGTATAAAGAAACAGAAACATGAAGGTACCACTAAGGATAAGATGGAAGGCCACAAATCCAATAAACAAATCCACGGAAAGTTTATTATTACCTTGGGAGCCAAGAAGAAGAATAAATATAGTCTTTCAGATTTAGATAATGCAATAGAGGCTTCTACGACTACTGATGATGATGGTGATGTTCCAATGCTCGATGTGGACGATGAGAATGAGATTGAAATGATATCTGATTATGTACTGAATCATCGTAACCATTCTGTAGCTCTAGATAATTCTTTTGCTGGTTTAAGTCGAGATGAAAGCCGAATGAATAGTGGGAATTTACTCTCTAGTGAACACATTACGATTTTTGTTGTGGATACCAACTTTATTTTGTCTCATCTGTATACGCTTGAGGTACTACGGGGATTGGCTGGGGAATATAATCATAAGATTTTGATACCCAACACAGTGATTCAGGAATTAGATGGGTTGAAGCAATTTGATAAGACGAAGTCAATTGAACCAAATGGGCCTGGACATAGTACGGATTCGATCAGTTTGTTGGCTCGCCGGGCAAATGATTGGATCTATAAGAATTTAGCCAATTTAGATTCTTGTGTTATAGGGCAGAAATTAAGACAACGGATAGATCACAATAGTGTAAAGGATGATGCAATTTTAGACTGTTGCATGTATTTTAAAGAAATAATGAAGAAGCTAGTGATTCTCCTGTCAAATGACAAAAATCTTTGTATGAAGGCGCTTGCGGAACACATTTTGACTGTTTCGTACCGTAAGGATATGACTGCAGAATTAATCGCGTCAAAATCTTCCTCAGAGAATTACAACTGGTATCATAATGCAATTGCACCAAGTGACGAAGATGAGATAATGGAGCATAATAGTATTGTACTTGATGAAACTGTTTCTAATGATCCTCAAGATGCACAAACTTTGTTTTCGACTATTGAACGAATGATTATTTCAGCCATAGATCATACCATGCAAGAAGAATATGGGCTGGACTTAGAACTTGTCGGATACAGAAAACGCAACATAACTTCGTTGGTTAAAGCCATAAAGTGCTTCCAAAAATTTTGGATATCTGTATTTTCAGAATACTTCAAGCATACACCCATATCACAGAACACATGGAACTCTTTACCGCAAGAATTACTGCAACCTGCTACAGACCAGAAATCATTAGACCAATTGATTGACTTTTGGGGGTTTGTATTGCAAAGGCTATACATTAAAAGGGAAGAAACCGACAGGGAAACGCTCAAGAAGATTATTGAGAGCTGGCCTAGTTTATCCATATAACATTCATTTAAACAACATGTAAATAATAAATAAACAAAAAAATTTGCCTTCTATAAAATTTACCAATAGTTTCCTAATTTTTCGTATTTACATATCTATTATCTCACCATTTTGATTCTGCATACTACACCACATATTTGCGAATGTTCGGTGGGTTGTAGCATTGCTGAGTACTAACTAAGTGCTGGTGTCACTAAGGTTCTCTTCTGATAATTTCTCCAAGAAGCTATCACTATCCATATTTTGTTCCATAAATTCGCTTCGGTAATCTTCCGCCATACTAGTATCTTCGAACTCTGCATTAGTATCAGACGCATCCTCTTTAATTGTATTGAGGATATTTACATTTTGCGCTAGCAGCCCAGACACTTGACCTTCAAAGGTCAACTTGCACCCTTCTGCCCACTGTCTCTTCCACCGATCAGGCTTTAATTTAGTCAAGGTATCATAATTTTTGGAGCCTTCCGGAGCCCATCTCCGGATCAACTTGTGGCCGCCATATTCCTTGGCAGTATACCCCAAAAATTCTATTGCCATATCTTTTTGTATCATCATTTTCATCAAATCCTCATTCATAGATACTAACAGAATCATATTTTTCATCTGCCAGCGTGATAATGAACTCAATATTCTTTCAAGCTCTTTATCCTTAGCAAATTGATATTTTAATCTTATGCTTATGCTAGTCCCATCCCTTAATTGGAACGTTCCTTGTAAATTTACCGCATCTTCAATCTCAAAAAGAACGGCATTAATTTGATTTAATATTATATTTGACATCTCTTCATAATGTTCATAATAAGAAGTGCCCTGTATAGCATCGTAATTGAAGTTAGTTCGTATTACATCGTAGAATGGGGAATAAATATTTAAAATTAAACCTGATTCAACCTCCACACCAAGAAATGACAATTTATTACTAATATTAGTTGAATTCCACTTGATTTTATCCTCCTGAATAGATCTGCCGCAATTAATAGTCCCTTCAGACTTCATTTTGCCTTTTACTTGCTGTGTCTGTGTAACACTAATTGTGATGATGATGAGCACTTGAAAAAGTGTTACAATTTTTTTATATATACAACGAAATGTCAGCCATCGGTAAACGTTTCAGAAATTAAAACCCTAGTTTCAAGTTAATAATATAAATGATCAGAGAGAAGTTGTTAATGGTAAATAGGCTAAATTGAAATACATCGAAGGTTGGATTCAGAAGAGCTTTTTATAGATATATATATATAACAATGTGCACTTAAGATCAAAGTTGAAAATATAAATAAAAAAGAAAAAAGTGTAGTAAAACAAAAATAGAGTTAGACTATTCCTCTTGTTCAATTTTTTCAGTAGTCTCTTTATTAGAAAAGTCTTGCAATTCAAAGGACTCTATTGGTTGCATAGGAATTGTATTGCTGTTGTTGTTACCGTCCATAAGCATGGACCTTAATTTCGATTTTATGGTTAATTTTGTTTCTTCTGTTGCAGACGTCGCAAAGGTAGCGAGCGGACCCCACAAATGCAACTTGTGAATGAAGTAAAAGGCGGCAGCGGCTATTAGTAGAAAAGAAATCAGTAGTGGGTTGCGAAGAATCATCATAAATTCGTTCCAGCCTAAAACCACTAGGAGACCATACATCCAAATTGGAATATGTGTTGTAGTTCTAATAGTTGACCTCTTAGCTTCTACAACAGCAAAGTTTGCTTGTCTTCTGAACTGCTGAAGGACTTTTTCTTTCTCTGTAATGTTCAATATATTGGAGAAACGCTTTGTATGAATATCATTTGAGGCGTCAGCACCAGCTTTATCAACTCCACCGTCATCGTCATCCTGTTCCTCACGGACTAATTCAGCGTCCGGCACGATTTCTACACCGGCTATGGATGCGGTTGACAATATGTCCAACATTTCCACTGCCTTCATTCTGGCTATTTTAAAAGCTTCATCCACTTCAAGTTCATCTTTCCATAACCTAGGAACATCGTGTTCATCATAACGGAAATGGTTATCAAATATGTCCCTGATTATTGACACGACATTATCCAGCTTCAAATACTGGTGTACAACTTCATATAAAATGGTCCAAGAATTGGACCTAATAGTCTGATATATCTCTTGGTCCCCCTCCAAAGAGGCATCAACTTGGAAATCGTATAATATACCGTCTTCGTCACCGTCTTTTTCAGCCACGGCCTTGTATTTACTTATGGATTCAGTAAAAGCTTTTTCAAAAGTCACCATAACCAGTTCCCAAACGTTATTCTTTGGGTGAGACAATAAAGTTATCACAGTATCTCTGACATTTTTGTAGAGATACTTTTTAGCGCGTGTAATAATGGATTTAATCTCTTTGGCACATTCTTGCTCTGCTAATTCATTTATCTTCACAGTTAACACGGCAAGTTCATCGTCTAGAGATGGCTTTAATTTCAGGGAGACAAACTCCTGGGTGTCCGTTTCAAAAGTTCTCAATGCTACTTCACGAGCGCCATGTAATCTCTTAGTAAAGGGAACCTTCGATGCGTTTTCAACCGTTAGAGATTTGAAGTTCTTAACTATTGACTCAAGTAAACTATCAATATGTTTAGAAATAGCTTCATTGAACTTGGTTTGTAATTTTTCTAATAACTCGTCCCTTTTTTCCAAGTAGATATTTTTCATATACCTGCAGCCGTAATTATCGTATTCTGCAAGGCATTTATCCTTCAAGTCTTTCAACTGATTCGCTAACTCTGTTCCAGATAATCCAGTCTCCAATGTTGAGTAGTTAGACAAGAAATTGTTAAATGCGACATTCGAGATCTCCTCTGTTTTGAATTTAGCAACTAATGTCTGTTGAGTAGGTAGATCCAAATCTTTGTTACTTTCAATCTGCTCCCAACAACTATCAGCATAAAATGTCCATCCATCTAAGGGAAGACCCTGGTGATACTTGGCTTGCAAGTAGAAATTCTCAGAAGTTCGATCCACAAACCTATTCCCCAACTTTGCAACATCACCAGCAAATTCTTCGGGTTTAAACAACTTATGACTCAATCCAGTGAAATCAAGATCAAAAAAATCATACAAAGTACTATTTTCAGCTTCTGCCGGCTTATTTAAATCCATCCACATAGATTCCAACTCGGCAGTCAAGGTCTCAAGTAAACTGGATAACGGTGTAAATCCAGTAAAATCCCGGATCACAAACAACAACAAGATCTTCTGCTTGTCCCGCTTGTGACCAAATAAGGACAAATTAACTTCAAAAACCGTCTTCAAAAGGCCCATATTATTACCTTGGTACAACCCAACTTGCTGTTCCCACATGTTCACAATCAAAACCTCTGAAGTCGCTAGTGCAAACAATGCTGCTTTACGCTCAAAGTCCTTGTCTTCCCCCCTCTCAGCACCGTCCGATCCTTCAACATCTAAAACAAACAAATCTAACCCTTTCACACCATCCCCAACTTCTTTCGTACAAGCAATTTCTTTACTATGAGCAATCCAAATCCCCTTGGTAGTTTGCTGTCTTTTGAATTGCGCATTCATAGTATCAAACTCAGTCTTAAATAAAGCATTCAAAAGCGTAGATTTCCCACTAGACTGTGATCCAAACACTGATACAACATGATAGTCCAGACCAACATCTCGATCCCCAATCCACTGTTTGAAATATTCCAAAGTCGACTGATTAAACTTCTTGTCCTCGTTGATCAACTGAATTGCTCGACAGTCATTCATGCCTCCTCTAACCCAACAAACTATAACTAATTAAACCTTAAAACGATCTTAATAGCAGGCTAAAACCGAATCTGAAGCTTCTATCGCCTTAGTACGCCTAGCTGTAAGTTTCGATCCCGGTATTTATCAGGTCTTAAAAACAAAAGGAGAAAGGAACAAAAGTTTTGAAATTTTGGGAAAGTCGCCCAAATTAAAAAACCAGTTTTTGATTTAAATCCTAAACCAAGAGAGAAGTTTACAAAGACAGAGAAAGTAAACAAGCTGGTTGAAGAAGGAATTCCATATCAGAGTAACGATGACCCATTCTATGGACCCCAAATTGGATAAAATTATGACGAGGTTTAATGCCAAAGTTGATGGGGGGCATTACTATGAGGCTCAACAAACTCTGAGGACTGTGGCAAATCGGTACGTTAGAGGCAAAAAATGGCCAGAGGCTATTGATTTTATAACCCATGGGATACATTCTTTTCTGGAGGCTGGGCAGATGGTTTTGGGGGCGGATTTGACGATGTATTTGTTAGAGGTGTATAACATGTCAGGGGCGAAGTGCAACGAGGGTAATGTGGCCCGGTTGGTTCAAATTTTGGTTGGGTTGGATGCAGAGGAGCCTAGTTTGAAAGTTATCTGTACTGGTATGAATAACTGGTCTATAAATAATGGGACTTATAAGTTTGGAGACCCTTACTTGCATTGTGTGATTGGGAAGCGGCTACTGGAGGCTGGGTATGTGTATGATGCGGAGAGGTATCTATTGTTGGGGACGCAGGACACAATGATAAAATACTCGGAGTTGATGTGGGATTGGTATGTTCAGTCGGGCGATGATAAGGCGGTTGGAAGCTTTCTTTCTCGGTTGATTTTTAGTTACTTGAGCATCTATAATATCAAGTATGCGCTGGAATCATCTAGGAGTTTTTTAGAAACGTTCATCAAGAATAAGAACCCGAAGTTTGAAAAGTTCGAAAAGAAGCATGCGACGGTTTATTTCTTCCCAGACTACAGTGAACTCAACTTCTTGCAAGTCTTATTGATAGCTTGTCAAACGGGAAACGCGGAGTACTTTACTAGTTTAAAAGCCCAGTATGCTGAGTATGCTGAAAGTTACAAACAAGAGTTAGCATTTTTGGCAATAGAGTACTTCAATATCCGGCCACAAAAGCCAGTTAATTTATTGCAAGATATGATGGCAGGCTTTTTTAATGGTGTTTAATGCGATTTATATAGGCCACACAAACGAACCTGTCTCCAACATGCTCAACCATCGTCATCACACACAAATTGCTAAAGATGAGACATGAAAACACATTTGGTCTTTTCTTCCCTGTTTATCGATATATCCAAACTGCAAAATACTTAAGAAAACACAAGGAGAAAGATAAAGTAGCAGTAAGCATTTACTTTGCAAAGAATTCGTTATTATGATTGGGCAAGTAATAACAATGAAAGCTTGAAACAAACAGACAAACAAAAAGAAGAAGGAGGAGGTGGAGAAGCTCCATATTCCTAGTAAGAGATATACTTAGTCTGTATAGCAGGAAGTAATTGAAAATAAGGTTTGAATGGCATGCAGTCCAGTTAACGACATGAAGAACAAAAATAAATCAACAAAAGAATTAACGTCAACGATCACATGTAATAACCACAAAAAAAGTAGTTATAAAACCTTTACAATTCCTGATCTGTCAAGTGCTTCCAGTAATTCAGGTCGATGCGCTAGCTCCAACTGCTTCTTGGCCTCAGAGTACGTAAACCATTGACGATCTCTCTTACGCTTCTCAGGATAATCTTTCGCCAGTTCGCTAACTTTCATCTCGTAGAAATGAAACTCAGATCTTGGTGGATGCTTCAGAACCGCAGAACCAGACTTGGCCTTCGTAAACGCACTAACATCTTCATTCCAGTTCTTGGGCGGTCTCATGTCTTCAATAGGCCCCAAGTACCTTACAATATCCCCAATAACCCCAGCTTCCTCCCACGTTTCCCGTTTCGCAGTGTCTTTAAAATCTGGCTCATCTGCCTCAACACCCCCTTTCGGCAACACCCATCTACTACCACTAGTAGTCGACTGGATCATGATCACCTTAGTCTTATCCTCATTCAATGCCACACAGCCAGCCACCAATCGAGCTCCAGTAAGAGCTGAGTACATTTGGTTTTCCCTGCCAACACGGGAATGAGCTGTTCGAACAAACTTGGACATCCGTTTGATCCACTTGAAAGACCACCCCCTTACTCTAGTAAAACACACTCAAACCTACAAAGCTCTAACCCACCAAATCAATGCAAACTCCTTTCCTACACCATGGAAGCGCTCGTAACGGTCTGACTTATTAATCGACTGCGCAGAGAGTTCAAATTGCGCTTCTCGAGGAGGTAACTTTCAACGAAATTATAAAATATGCGATGGATCATGTAACAGTGTTCAACTCCCGGTACTTCGAGCGTCAGTTGCCCTGTATGAAGGTGCAAAAGGATGGTCATGTGGATTCTTTTCACGGCTTTTATATATGATTCTCGAGGAAAGAAGGCCCACGGTCAGAACAGCCATCATGAGCAGCATATATGCTGCTCATGGTTACAATTTCAACACCCAAGGATTTGTATCTTCTATTTTAGAAGGGCTATTAAACTTGCTTCCTTGCCGCATTATTTATATAGGTTAATATGCACTGCACAGGTCTTTTTCTAGAGGCGCTTTGTTGCTGAGCCATTGGTTTGGCATTGTTAGGAGTAGCTGCTATAAAGACATTGGCCCCCATGCCTCCACCCCCAGCCCGACTGCATTCCCTTTCAACTCGTCTTACAGGGCGGGAAACAAAATGATAAGCTACAGACACGACGGGGCTTGAAAAACACCACATAAAACTATTCTGGGCCCATCAATCCTTCCTGCACAGAAATCTAATCACTTAGCAATCAAACCAAGGCCGTTGGTGTGTTTAGCTGAACGTTGCCGAATTCCCCATAACCCTCTTCTATGTTCGACTAGCGTGTTCTACCAGGATATACATATATAGGTCTTTTCCAACCTGCATTTCCAACGTTCATATGACACCATGCCAGATCACCATGCCAGATCACCATGCCATATCATCCAAGAGAATCGGATTTTAACGCCTGCTCCTTGGGATGGCCGGTGCTGTATATATAGCACACCGGAGCATCTGCTGGTTGCGATGACGACGGCCAGCCTTCAATGCCCACACTAGCAAATCACAACGCAAAGGTATTGAAGTAATCCATAAAATAAGCACTGAAATTGCTACGGATACGTCCCAGTAAGCTCCCAGGCCTCGTTAACAGTGCGCTAGAGACCCAGTATTCACTTCGCTCTTGGGGCCAGAGATTCCACGTCGTACACAGCGACCTTCACAGCTATTAGTCTCTGGGGGATTATATAGATCGAAACTCAGCAAAAGTTCATTAAAGAACAGGGGCAACTACTACTAGGTAATACGGTGTTCTTTACCAATAATAACAAGCATCCTTGTTTTATTCTTCCTCCCGGGACAAGACATCATAACAAAGCTAAGCTCAGGGGAAAAAGAAAGTGGTATAAAACAAATGATCAAGTCAACTTTAATATTCCGGGATGATGGCCTGCCGCTTTGTTCATCTGTAGATGACGATACAGATCCATCTTTAAGTGACCAAAAGAAAAAAATCAAGGTCCTCATATCTAGGTTCACCCCACAGGCAGCTAACGAAGCTACTCTCGAATCTGGGGCATATGAGATCCACTATATCAGACAGCAAGCGGTGGTTTACATTGTAATTGTGGAAAAGGGTTACCAGCGTAATCTAGCCTTTGCCTACCTGAGCGACATCCATCAGGAATTTGAACATAACTATGGCAATGAATACATTAAACCCAGTGTCAGACCCTACGCATTTGTCTCGTTCGATAACTTCCTTCAAAAAACGAAGAAGATCTACAACGACAAACGAGTCCAAGGAAACCTCGACCAATTGAACTCTGAGCTGCTTGGCGTAAAACAGATCATGACCAAAAACATCGAAGATTTACTCTACCGAGGGGATTCGCTCGACAAAATGAGCGATCTGAGTGCTTCGCTAAGACAAGACTCGAAGAAATACCGCAAAACCGCACAGAAAATCAACTTCGATCTACTAATCAGCCAATATACACCAATAGCCCTAGTCGCATTCTTTTGCGTATTCCTCTTTTGGTGGGTTTTCCTCAAATAGATGCCGTTGTGGGTATATAACCTTTTTAATACAGCTCCCCTCCACCAAGGCGATACCCTCTGGACTGGACAAAACTATCGCCCGTATAATAACACTTAAATATAATCAAAGTAACAACCGCCCCGCTAGGTGACCATATTCCCACTTCTGACATGTCATTAACTAGGCACCAATCAGCCTCTTTGTGTTTTGTTCAATGACATCATGTAGTCCGGGTAATACCTGTTTTACGTGCGGACAGTAGCCAGTTCTGAAGGGGGGCTTTATTCAAAAAGTGGTGAAGTTAACAGAATGAATTGTTTATTATTTATTTATTATGTGATTATTTGGTTCGCTCTAGTTCAAGAACATCTTATTAGTACTATAAGGGCCCTCATATAAGATCAGGAATATATAAAAGGAGGCGATACGAAGTCTTTTTAAGCCTGGGTGATATTTGATTAGTTTTTGGATTATTCTGTTTCGTAGCTAAAGGTGCTTTTAGGGATCGAAGGTCTTATTTACCATTATATCGGAAGGTGTCACACGGTGTCTCATCAGTTGGTAGTGGTAATAGGGAGAAGGAGAAGAAGCTTTTCAAGTTTAAAATAACGGTTATAAAAATTAATAATAAACGAATAGAAAGGTAGCTGGTAATTTTGGTTTTGAGGATAATGTCGGAGTTTCAATCGTTAATTAAGAAGTTTAAGTTTCGCAAGATTCTTGATTCTAATCCCCAGATGAAGGTTATTTCATTGTTGGGGCATATTGATGGTAAGGATGCTATTGTGACGTTGGAGAAGACTCATTTTTCTTTTGATACGAATACGAAGAAGGAGGATCAGGAGGAAGTTGTGTTGCACCATTGTGAGAATGAGTTTTCTTGTATAAAGGGGATCCAAGAATTGAAGGAGCTTTGTACCAACGATATTTATTTTTGGGGGGTATCTACTTTGAAGCAGGATATTGATCAGCATCCTACAGCTAAGATTAATTTGATCTGGCCTGCTACTCCGGTTCACATTAAGAAATATGAGCAGCAACAGTTGCATGTTTGTAGGGAGACCCCGCAGATCTACGAGCGGGTTGTGAAACCTTATATTGACGAGATGTGTAATAATGGGAGGTTGCAATGGGTGTATAATATATTGCACAACGGCGCTGAATCGGAGCGTATTATTTACAAGGACTTTGTTGAAGACAGTCCGAAGGATGGACTTTTAATTTTACCTGATATGAAGTGGGATTCTGTGAATTTGGATTCGTTATACTTGGTTGCCCTTGTTTATCGGGATGACATTCGTTCCTTGAGAGACTTACGTCCTGAACATCAGGATTGGTTGCGAACTTTGAACAATAAGATTCGTATGGTGGTTCCCGGCTGTTTCAACTACTTTATCAAGCCTGATGAGTTAAGATTGTTTATTCATTACCATCCTTCCTATTACCATTTCCACATTCATGTGGTGAACGTGAAGCACCCTGGTCTTGGTGACGGTATTGCTGTCGGGAAAGCCATTTTGTTAGAGGATATTATTGAGACTTTGAACTATCTGGGGCCTGAGGGTTATTCTAACAAGACCATTAGTTATGTTATTGGTGAGAACCACGACTTGTGGAAGAGAGGGCTCAAAGAGGAAGTTGGTAAGCAACTAATTGCCGATGGTATCCCAAAGGGCCCGGATATTATAAACGATTTTAGTAGAGAGCAATCTCCAATGAAACCTTTAGATAATAAGAGATCAAATTGAACACACACACACACACATATATATATACATACGCACGCCCGTTGTATCTTAGATATAAATCCATCACAGAGAGCCTATCGTTATCCATTAAAATGTGGATATACAAAAAATTTATGCGCTTATTTTCCTTATATACTGTTTTATAGCTGTTTTATTTTTTTGGCTATTATATGTTCATTGACATAATTGTGTTCGATTCTTATCATTCCAGGTTGTAAAGATATCGAGGGAGAGATAGAGGCATAGAGAGCAAGAAATATATGCTGCCTGTTATTTTTGAGTTCAGCAATTAATATTTTCTATCTTGGACAGAAAACATTTTAAATTGGTCAGCCTTTTCAAAAAGCATCGTACCCGTGATATGTTGCTCAATTAATATACAAAAACGCTGAAGTATTTTTTGTTATATGAATGGAAAGTATGTCTGAGCATGGTAAGAGGGATCAAGCATCTGAAAGTGATGGCTCCGATGGCGACTGGAAAGCTCATTTATTGAAACGTCGGAAGGCAAAATCAGGCAAGTTAGATTTAAGTGTACAGCGACATTCTTCGTCACCAATTCATAGTGAAGATGAGAAGTACGAAGAAGAAGATTATTTAACGATGGACTTGCCCTCTGATGATGGAATTACTGCTATGGGCCAGGAGTCGTCAGGTAACCGTGCATCCTGTGATTTCTCGGGACATATGTCAAAAGGCCTTAAGATGATGGAAAAGATGGGATATAGGGTGGGGAGTAAATTAGGTTCTGCAGAACGGTCTCAGTATGCTCTAAAAGAGCCGTTAAAACTTGAAGGTCAGGTGCATAGGATTGGAATCCGAGAACGTCCCCAATGGGGGAAAGAGTCGCCCGTATCAGAGACCAGTACGACTGAATACCGACGAAGACTTCATGAGGAAAATGATATGCAAAGAAAACAACGAGTATTTCTTAAAATGCAAAAATTAGCATTTGAAATTTCAGGAGATGTAGATATTGTTACAAGCGATAGCGACCCAAGAGATTTTAATGTATTGTGGAGACAACATGTAAGGCAAATAATACATAAAAATGCCTCTGCAACTGGTTCAGAAGAAACCAAAAACTGCGTGTCATCTTCCGATCCCAAGGAAGTAACTGAGGAGCATCAACAACATGAAGATCTTGAAGAGGATGTAAAGATAATCAGACCTCAAGAAAAATCACCCTCATCAAGCAGTTCAGTATCAACTTCTAATGACAGTGAGTTAAATCTCTTTGAGAAACTTACCTTATGTGAACAGATTGCGAAACTTCATAATTTCCTTAGAGAGGAATTCTGTTACTGCTTCTACTGCGGTATCCAGTATATAAACGGTGCAGATTTGCATGGGAACTGTCCAGGTTTTACGGAAGATGAACACTATTGAACCATAAGTAGTCGATTGAAATTCCAAATCTATATAGCTAGATCAACTAACTTAACGTAAAGCATAGAAATCGTACATTAGACGGGCAGTCCATGATGATCGACACCATCTTAGCTGTCCAATTCTATCAAGTATATTAGGTGGATTGCATATATTTATTATTACGTTTGCAGCTTGTAACGAGGTAAAATCGAGCCAAAAAAAATCGTTCTAATTCCCAAGAGTAGTTTCAATTCTTAAATCTGTAAAACATTATATACAGGAGTAAGCATAGATCAATCGGTAGGAAATAGGTACCAAGGCATTCATATACTTATTGATTAGCTTTTAGAATATGAATTCTTCAAGTTCACTCCATCTATCACAACAAGATTCCAATAACGATGAATTAAACCACGTACAACAAGTTACCTTATACAAAGATCTATGTCAATTCGAGGAAGATTTGCAGAAGTTAGTTGTTTCTGTTGACAAGTTCAGTCCTGATCTTCAGGCCGCACAAGATTTGATAAATTCTGATCTAAAGCTTTACTCGACTTTAGAACAGTTACCGCTTTATGATTCGATAGATATACAGCTGAAACAACTGGATAATGAATCGCAAGAGATAGATGAGCGCACAGGGAAAATACTTAGTATATTAGATAAATGTTATAATAATCTGAACAAATTGCCTATGGTTGAGCAGGTGGAATTTGAGATGAAGATGATGAAGAAGCAAAAGGAAAAGATAAAATCAGGTGTTCTGTTGGAATATGCAATGAAACTGGCCAAGTTTACACGAGTGCCTCCTACTTTCAATAAGGATGCTATTGGACCCAATAACTTTATTTGGCCGGCGGAAGATGCTATTAGAAGGGGCATGTTAGCTATGGCATCTTTGAAAAGTGAAGAATTAACGAGGATACCGGTTGAATTAAATTCTGAAGAACCGCAAGAGCCACCCCAAAAGGGACAAAGCCAAGAGGAGGATGAAGTTACTCCAACTCATAGTAGTGATACACCAAGTTCCAAGCCGGATTCTAAGAGCGAGAGTTTTGAATTTACAGGGAAAGCCAAAAACCAGCAATCTACTCAATACTCGGAAACTGGCGCACATGAAGAAGCTGATGGGTCCATTGATTTGGACCTTGATCTATTTAATCCTGATGAATTTTAGATGATCCTCAAAAGATACGGATGTATGGACAACGGAGACATGTATATCATAAAGTATATTGTTTTGGGTATGATCACTTTTATATGTATATGAAAACTATAAAGTAACCCTGATGACTTAATCCAACTTAGTTGGCGTTGCCGGGTAGTGGCTAAAGCTAAACCTCCTAGTCGTCCTCTTGAACTCATTTTTGAAATTTGAGTATGCATCACGTAGATTTTCCTCCTCAATTTCCAGACCTTTTTCATTTTTCCAAGAGTCATATTGTCTATAGAATTCTTCAATTTCCTTCCTAGCGTCTTCAAGCTCAACTTCACTAGGATCGGGAATACCTAGCATCATATCTCTGTCCTCTGCATCTTCCATTTCAAACTGCATCTTTTCTTTCAAAATATGTCCAAGCGTTGGAGAAGATGTCACCATATCGGATTCCAGATTCTGCTGATTCCTTCTAGCTACTTCACATGGATGGAACTGTTTGAAAAATCTAGTAACGCTTGATTTGAAGGGTCCCTTAAATAATATGAATGTCAGTGCAATCAAGATATGGATGTAGAAACAAACTGTGTTCCAACAATAAATGGATTTAGACCAGTCTAAGATAATAAATGGCTGGACCATATATCCGAAGCTAAGTTTAATCACCCAAGAACAAATAAAATCATAAAAAATTTTGTATTTTAAAGGAGTCTTACCATCTTCTGCGAGGAAAATTGGTCTAAAGTTCTTCCTGTATACCTTACCAACTGTTTGGAATAATGCGCCAGTTGCAAAACTTAAATAGTAACCAGGTCTGGTACCGTGCCAGAAAGCAGAAGTTAAAAAGGTGAACAGTGTTGAACGAAATCCTGGCTTCTTTCCCTTTGGAACCACACGTAAGTATACATAGTATTTCAACCACTTGTTGGTGTTCATATTCCATGCTTCAAGTGCCGCCCTCGTATTTTGGGCACTTTCAAAGGCTATAATATCAATATTTTGGACTCGGTCCCACTTTATCTCCTGTGTTTTGGGATCATAGCCGTTGTAACCCAATCCGCAAACCATGCAAGATGCTTCAGAAATGGTCCATGCAGCATAATATCTAAATCTAAACGTTAAACCCAGAAAATAAAGATAATGAATCTTATAGAGGAAAGATCTATTTTTAAACGCTGTTGATAACACATACTTCACATTGATATAGTTTGGTGCGATGAATGACATCACAATCCAGAATATACCTTTCATCACCCTACCAAACGCGTACCAACCACACTTGGGTATCTGGCGCCTCGAATCCTTATCTTTACTCCACCGCCGTTTCGGTTTCTTTGATTCAGGAAGGTCACGGAACATCCTGCAATTCAACCACGATTCATAATCAGCATACTCAAAACTCGGACCTGTCAACAGACTGGGATAAAAGAAAGTGTAAGCCAGAAACTGCAGAAACGAGGGATGTTCGTCTATCGAATGGGTCTTCTGGTACTCTGACAGCTCCTCCTTCTCCACATATGTACCATCATGATAAGACCACGCGAACGATGTAAGCTTCATCACTAACACCATTTGCGCTCCTGTGATGTCCAACTTGTTACTGTCATAACCATTGAAAAATTGCGCATGCAGATGATTCACTGCTAGATGGCCCATCAACACCACAAAGTTCAAATATGGCATAAATCTCGACTTATAAAACCTCGTAATCACATAGGTAAACACCGAACTAAGCAACAACGTCCTGCACCCATCAAACATATTCAAAATCCCCAGAAGATAAAAACCAGAAACACACACTATATAGATGCATTTTACATTTAACCGATTGTCGGGAAGACGTTTCAGCAATGCATTAAAGGGAAATGAGATAAATAGGCATATAGCAAGCTTCAATGTAACCTCATCTATGTTCAATTGCTCAGATATTGCCTGCACCTTTCTTTCAATTGGATTATACATCGTGCTACAACAACGTAAACGCTAATTCAACCATATACCAACCCCAACCAACGAAGTGGCTTTAAAATGAATCAGAATTCTCTTCTTTTTTTCGTTTAATGCTCTCCTACTCAAAATACCCAACCGAACGCTTACGATGTAAAACTCAAACAAAATCACAGTGAACCTCCTCCTAATAGTCGCTACTAGACTCTTGACTCTTGCTTGTATCCGTCCTTGTTTCTAAATCTACTAAACTTTGCACATTACGTAAGTGTTGGAAGTGAATGCGTCTCGAGGATTTAAGGAAACTTTTAAATTCCAGAATCCGGGTCCATCAATTCTGGCACCGAAAACTGCAAAAAGCTGTTGCAATTAGAAAGAAGGGTTTGATTCAATTCATCACGTTTATAGTGTCTACAGTGATTTTAAGCGCTACAGTTGGATTAGATAGACTTCAGTTATGATATGCTGGCAAATCTTTTTCAAAAGCCGTCGTCGTCATTGTGGGTGGGGATCGTTTAGAGTTCTCGACGACTTAGTGAATCGGAATAATACAAACAGAGCCAATTATAGAGTTGTTGGAAAGCAAGTAAGGATAGAAAAAGTATCACGGTTAGTGTAGTTTATAGTTAAATATAATTGACTTGAGATAGAGGGGATTTCAAGACTGTAATAAGCGTCAATATGCGCGATATCTTAAGAAGACTTTGTACAAAGTGATGAAAGGAAAGTGAACTGTAATACTGGGAAATGCGAGTTTAAAATGGTAATTATGGAATTGAGCGGGCTACATTCTTGATGATTTTACTTAGTAATACGAAGTAAGTCTGATAGAGATCATAGGATATAGGTGAAAGTAAGCGTATTATAAAACATGTCTATGATGTTGAGTAGGAACTATAGGAAGCCATATATGGCGCAGCTAAGCCGGATTGCTTGTCGGATGTCTTCGTCAGTGGTTAAGAAACAGGAAGTAGGTAAGAATGGTACTGGTATAGTGTTCATGAATATGGGCGGTCCATCTACTGTGGGGGAGACGTATGATTTTTTGTATCAACTCTTTTCTGACTATGATTTGATTCCTATCAGTAAGAATTGGCAACCGGCGATTGCTAAATGGATTGCGAAGAGACGTACCCCAAAAGTCGAGAAGCAATATGAAGAGATTGGTGGTGGGTCGCCTATCTTCAAGTGGTCTAAATACCAGGTTGACAGGGTTTGTGAGCTCTTAGACGAGAGGAGTCCTGAGACTGCACCCCATAGGCCGTACGTTGCATTTAGGTATGCGAAACCGTTGACTGATGAAACGTATAAGAAAATGATGAGTGATGGGGTTCGGAGGGCGGTTGCGTTTCTTCAATACCCACACTTTTCTTATGCAACGTCGGGCTCCAGTCTAAATGAGTTATGGAGGCAGATCAAGCGTTTAGACCCGGAACGCACGATTAGTTGGTCAACAATCGATAGGTGGCCTGGGCAGCCAGGGTTGATCAAGGCCTTTGCTGAGAATATAGACAAGAAGCTATTAGAGTTCCCAGAGGAAGTTCGTAACGACGTCATTATTTTGTTTTCTGCTCATTCTTTGCCGCTGGATATTGTTAACGCTGGGGATGCATACCCAGCCGAGGTCGGTGCGACGGTGTATAAGGTTATGGAGAGCTTGAAGTTCAAGAATCCATATAGACTTGTTTGGCAGTCTCAGGTTGGTCCTAAGCCATGGTTGGGCCCACAGACGTCGAAAATCACCGAATTCTTGAGCCCAACTGTCCCAGGTGCCGTGTTGGTTCCAATTGCCTTTACGTCGGACCATATTGAAACTCTGTTCGAGATTGATTTAGAATTAATTGGAGAGTCTCCATATAAGGATAAGTTGAAGAGGTGTGAATCTTTGAATGGTAGTGAGACGTTTATAAATGGTTTGGCAGACTTGTTGGAGTCACATCTAAAGGGCGACACTGGTCTGTACTCCAAACAACTACCTCTCGACTTCAAACTAGGAAGATCAGCAGATCCAATTACAGAGGTAACCGAGGTATTTGGTGATCATTCCAAATAGTTATTTGACTTTTAGTATCCTAATTTTTTAAAAATACATATTTTCGTTAAGTTTATTATTTGAATAAGTTTAAATTTACAGAATTATATCAATGAAGATTCTTTACATTAAGAAGGCTACGTTCGTTTTTTTCTAAGTCTTGATAGAGGTTGTTATTTACAAAAGAAAAATAGAATTCCGGGTAGTTCATTCTCTGGCATTCACCAATTTAAAACCCTTTTCCAGTTCAGTGGTAATCTTCTCATTTTTGTATGGTATGGTATTCAAAATGAAGGCAATGTCATCCCACTGCTTTTGGGTATCCACTTTGGATAACTTATTCAATAGTTTCTCACATAGTTGCCTTTGATGACGTTCTTTTTCAATGAATGATAACAAAAACTTCATAATACGCTTGAAGGAATCCTTCTTTAATTCCTCATCGTTGGATAAGCTACTAAAGATATCAATAAATCCATTGTAGATTGCATTATCCTTTGCTGCGAGTTCAGTGAAAAACAACTTACACATATCACTCATTCCTTGATCTGGATATTCCAGACATTTTGCCATCTGGCCTAATTGTCCCTTCACCTTGACTTGACCTGCCAAGATTAAGAATGTAACGGTCATTAAGCAAGTTCTCTGGACCATAATATTCTCGTCGTGGAGACGATGATATAAGTAATCTGTATTCTCATCAACCAAGTTATTGAAACAGACTGCCATATCACCCAATCCTAATACAGCATTCGAACGGATGATTGGATCCTTAGACTTCTCCATCACTGTAATTAAAAGTGGCAAGTTTCTCTCACAAAACTTGGAGGATACGCACATGAACTTTTCTAAACAGAGGACTGCAGCCCTCTGTAACATTGGATCGCTGAACTTTGCGGTATTAGATACTATTTCCTCTACCAACGACCCGAATTTGGCAAGCAGCGAATTTTCCCCAAATAGCAATTTATTCTCCTTAATAAAATGAACCGCATCGGCAAAATCATCTTCGTTTGTACCTCCAATCATTTCCAATTCCTTCTGGGTTTCTTCCTCATGTTGCACTGATACATCTACATCGTCTTTTTTAGTAGTTGCTGATTTCCTATTATTTTTGGCTATTTCAGTTTCAATCTTTCTCTTTTTAAACTCAGCCTCGCATTTTTCT
Source organism: Eremothecium cymbalariae DBVPG#7215 (assembly GCF_000235365.1). Lineage (NCBI taxonomy): Eukaryota > Fungi > Ascomycota > Saccharomycetes > Saccharomycetales > Saccharomycetaceae > Eremothecium > Eremothecium cymbalariae. Next base: position 227,642 of record NC_016451.1, on the reverse strand, counting down.
AAATATACAATGGTTTTAATAGCAACCTGACCAACGATGAATAGTAATTGCGTTAGAGAGACAATCCTATAGGTTGTATTTTGAGCTGAAGAGTTTTCCAGCTCACCAAATGTCATCATTGTTTTTTCCTTTATTAATTCACTGCAAACCACATCGGGTTGACGAGATATTGCGAATAGTGCATTAATTGCATGTTCGCAAACAGGATAAAAATTTTGATCTTCTGTGTATTCGATTATCTTATCATGCAACTTTCTTACAGCATCCTCTTCTCTAGGTACTTGAAATGTGGATGACTGTTCGCTCCCACCGGGCATCATTCTTTGCAGTGCAATACAAGAGAATTTTGATAAAATCAAATCTTTACGGCCTGGTTCACCAAGTCCAGAATTTAACAAAGCATCTAAGCCCTTCAGAGCAACTTCATTATCGACTAAAGACAGCATCCCTAGAACGATGATTGATCCGTGGATTTGATCATTTGTAAAGGTACCTTGATCCTTATTTGCAGCACTATTATAAATACCCCACAACACGTTCACTACGTTTTGGTCAATTAATTTTTCAAGATACATCAACCCTAATAACTTCTCTAAGGAAGCTAAATCAGCAAAGGATGTGTCTTTCGTTAACTGCACCAGATTCTTGGCAATATATGCAGCCTTTTCCTTACAGTTGGAAGATTCAGGAGCAGTGAAAAATAAGTCCTTATAACAATCTACCAGATGCGAAGCAATGCTGGTACCTTCATCATTAGCACCTTTCATCCACACCAGGTTCAGCATTCGTTTAATGCCAAGATGACTCAATTCAATATCATACGCATCAGCCAGTGCAAAGAAGTCCATGGTTTCTAGAACCTCATTTCTGTTCCTGGAAAATAGCAAACCACATGCCAGATATATACCTTCATGGATAATTGTTATAAAATCCACAGCGTCTTTATAATATTGTATTGTTAGCCGTATCTTGAAAATTGCTTGTGTATTTTCCATTAAATTTTTATTCTCAGTTTCATTCTCTAATGTGTTTTCAGAATGCTCATGGCCCTTTTCATGGCTGTTCTGTAGTGCTACACCATGTTCTGGAGTATGCTCTAAACTGTCTTCTTCTGGATCTTCATTGCTATCCTTTAGAAGAGTGTCTAACTGATGTAACGCATTCTTGTGCCTCTGCTCCCACTGGCTTAGCCGTAATTGAGTACCATGCATTTGTGTGAAAGGATGAGTTAGAATTAATTTGGAGAGCAGTTTCACTGAATTTCTGCGAACCAAAGATGACCGATCCTGTAAAGATCTTACTGCTAGTCTTGTTAAGTTCAATCTGTTTTTATTAAACTTAGCATCTAAATCACACACCTTCAGGCATCCTTGAATGGCTTTACTCCTCACGTAAGGGTTAGAATCAAGAAATCTTTCTTCTAATAATTCCAAAAGAACTTCCACTTGATTTTTGTAGCGTTCCAATTCCTGTTTGTTTTTGCAAATATCTATTACAATATTGCCACAAGTTTCGACAATGGCGCAACGAAGTGTAAATGAACTGTTGTTCAACAATTTCACAATAAGAGTCATCTGCCGCAGAACAATTTTGGGAATCAATTCGGATAACCTGACCAAAAAACTTGAAATGGCCTTGGGGCCCGTATTATCCTTAGCGCTAAATTCTTTATTGCTTATATCTCGCAGAACTTCCTCGGTTAACTGAGGGTAGTCAAAATCATCGTTAACCACCTTTAACACTTCTGCATTAAAGTTGGTGAGATGAGGGAAATATGTCAAAGTAGACAATATTGCGTTTTGCACACTCGACAACTGTCCATGGTGTTTCACCGAAGTCGCAATGATCCGAATTGTAAACATCTTCAACGAATGCACTTTGACTACCTGTTCGGTTTCGATCAACACAAACAAAGGCTTCGTATATAATCCAATGAATAAATCTCTCTCTGCCGTGGTTTGAAACATCTTGGATAAGTTCAAATCCAAAACCTTAACAACAGCTTCTAAAAATCCTTCTATTTGATCGCAACTCCTCTTGAACAAATCAATAGTAGAACTACTTATTTGCCGCTTGCTGCTAGACTTCCCAGTGCTGGCTATCGACGCAGCAGCAACATCTTCCTGCAAAAATATCAACATAACATGTAATAAGTATCCATAACGCTCCAAATAAGACTTCCACAATGGTAGCATCCCTATTATTTCATCGTTACTGGCATTCGAAGACAAATTCACATTGATAGTTTGAGCCAAGTTTTTCAAACACGAACTCACCAGATAACTTAACTGCTGTTGTAATTTAGGGAGTAAGTGAGAAAACCCATGTGCCAAATCAATAAGCGTGTCCAGAAGCTCTTCATCGGAATATATATCCTCTGGTGAAATGGCTAGCCTATCTGTTATCAAATTTATTTCCCTATTGGCATTATCAACTGGTGGAAACGATCGTTTGTCACATGTTTGGAAACGCGTCAAATAAGCTGACAACCGGAACCCCACCATTAGCTTGAATATTGTTTTGATGTTGAACGCTCGAAATCACGTCGATATGTATATATCCAGAGGTATCGTACTAGCTGCGGGTAGCTGATTCTTTAGGCAGATTTAGTCTCTCAATAGGCCTTTCTTTGTGTTACTGTTTATTGATTTTCTGGTAAAAACGGTTCTGGTGAAGAAATCTAAAGCGACAACCAAGGTTCTTTTCAGCTGTATTACCTGCAGCACTGGGAAACACACACCAAGAGTAAAATAAGTCAAGATATTAGTACTAATCTCTAAGGTGGGATGCTTAAAGGATAACTTTCACATCAATTTGACTTAATGGACTGGGTAAACACCTCAACATGTGATGCTAAAGGCACAAAAAATGATTTCGCCCAGGATCGAACTGGGGACGTTCTGCGTGTTAAGCAGATGCCATAACCGACTAGACCACGAAACCAAATAACTGTGAGCCTTCACCTTATTTTTTGACCTATTACGCATTCGAAGTCACGTGACTGTCGTAAAACTAAAAGAACATCTCGATAGTTCTGATAGTCAGGCTAAGGAGCATCTTGATAGTCACGATAACAAGACAAAGAAACAGCGAATCAGAGTCGTTAGGAGACTGTGAAGATGATAACCATTGTATAACAGCGAATCAGAGTTGTTAGAAGTGTCAAGATAACCATTGAGCTGTTATCGGCTAGGAATCTGCATAGCAAGTAAGTAAGAGAGCTTAAGTAGGACACAGAAAAGTATATACAGAGACCCAGCTAGCTAGATTATATTAGTAGTTTCCTCTACAGTAGAGGGTAATTAACTAGACTAGACTATATAAGCAGTAACTGATCCTCAAGTAAAACATTAGCCGGCACGTGACGAGATACTCCAGCTAGCACGTGATCTCAAGTTATTATTATTACAGGGGACCAAAAGTAAGCTCAGCTTACTTTTGGTCCCCTGGGTTATTGATATTAATTTTATTATTAATTATAAAATAATTTATTATTAATTTATAAAATAATTTTTTAAAAATAATACTAAATTAAACCATTGTATGAGAATTTAAATGAATTATTATATAGTTTTCTAATGATAAAATATCCTTTTTTAGTTCAACAAATTCTAGAAATCATAGATTAATATACTTAATTATCTATTGTTAAACTTGAATTATCTAATAGAATTTATATATTTTATATTTATAACTTTTGTTATGTTATTAATAAGTTTTATATCCCAGGTCCATTTCCTTTTAAGGAATAATGGACCTGGGGATTAGTTTGAATATTATTACAATATATATTATTAATTAATATATTAAGATAATTTATAGGAACTATATTTAATTTATAGGAACTATATTTAATTTATAGGCCCTTGACAGAAATTGTCGTGAAACCAAACAATGAATCAGAGTCGTTAGGAGACAATGGGGATGATAGCCATTGCGCAATTATCAGCTAGAAATCTGCATGGCGATTAAGTTAAGAGAGCTTAAGTATGACAGCAGAAAACTATATAAGGAGACCCAACTAGCTAGATTAGAATAGTTAAATTATATACTGGTATCAGCTAGAACCCTAGAGGATATTTGAGCCAGATTAGAGACTATAAGCAGTAACTGATCGTCGACTAAGTATTATCGAGCACATTACCTCAAGATAGTGGCCGTCGGCATTTGGTATATTATTATCACTTAACAAAAAGACAAATTAAAATGAAGTTGTTGTTATTATTAGCAGCTGTCTCAGAAGCACTTGTTATAACATACCATACAAGTGGGTCCGGATTCAACCCGCCAGAAGCCCAATTGGTAAGCGACGGATGTTATGAGCATGACTCGACAACCGGACTGATGTTCAAAGATATCACCGAGACCATCGATGTTTTTAGCTATAGAGGCAGTGACTGCACGGGCGATTATCAATATGCGGGCAGGCTTACTACGGCAAACAACAACGCCAGATTAAGCGTAGACCGGTACAATAGGAGTGTTAGAGTCAAAAAGGTAGCAAGTTCCTAAAACTTTAAATTTTAGCTGGCACGTGACGAGATACTCCAGCTAGCGGGTGACCTGAAGTTAGTGGCCCTCGAGCGGATGAATTTCTACTATCACTTATTATATATAACTGTATTACAATTAACCTACGAATTTCAATTATAGGTTAATTTCTGTAGTTTAAAGTAATAAATGTGATATCAGTGCTGGATGGTTTCTGGGGGAACAATTGCATTAATTGAAGAATTTTAAACAGGAATGGAAAAAGGTACAGACATAAATACATATATATATGACGATATGATTTTTTTTCAAATATATCCAGGTACTTTAGAGCTAATGTGTCTATTTCTAGTGGATCTACAGTGGTTTGATGATAATGGCCTGATCTTTTTAGTAGTAGCAATATGATCACTTTCGATGTCAGAAGTTAACTTTAAGTGTTCAAATTGTTGTGGTAATTGGCTAGGGTTATTTTCAGATGCAGGATTTTCACAGTCATTAAACAAATATAATAGGTTATCAACATGTTGTTTTAAACGGTTATTTGCACCTTTTAGATTGATATTATTTTCGGTGCTCTTTGCTAGTTGTTTTCTTAAAGTATGCCTATCTTGTTTCAAATTAGAAATTGTGGACGTCCTTTGTGTTATCACTTTCTCGAGCCGCCCCGTAGTATCCTGAAGCTGCTTAATTTTTGTCTGGGTCTCAATATTATTGTCCTTTATTTTATCCTTCAATTTGAAGAGTTGAATATCTTTTTCGTAAACTTGTGCTTTTAAGTTTTCCTTTTCATCTCTTAGGTTTCTGATTGTCTGTCGCAGAGATGTCAGCTCATTGATAAGCTTCCCATTCTCAACCATCAAGACGTTGTTTTTTATACCCAGGGCTTCAGCCTCTATTTTCCACACCACGGCTTCATGTTGCAACTCAGCATCTGCAGGCGATTTACCCTCTACTAAGGGCACTATTGGGCATTCTGCCTTCACTTTTGATGTAGTCTCTAGCTCGTGAGCGTACTTATAACAGCACTCATGGAATCTGAACGTAGAGATGATGCCATAACTAATTGATTCTAAATTTTCCTCTATAGAACGTTTTTCAATGCCGTCTGTATCTAAATTACAGAAATTAAAACAGCGTCTTAGTAGAAGAAGCACTTCCTCATTCGGGATTTCCTGCTCTGTTGGTGTGTCGGTTGTATTTTCGCGGTTGACAAGGATAGACTTCTTGGGAATCGCTGGAACCTCGTTTTTCGTCAGCTTGGGACCCATTGGACAGTCATTGAATTTAATTTTCCTTTGTGCCACTACTGTATCTTGATCTAGAATCCCATTTACCGCAATTTCCACGAAACTAGGGTCCTCCGACACACTTTTATTCTTCATAAACGTTAGATCAAGAAGACATGGGCCATCTTCGCTAGCATGGACATTATTAGATGACATCACTCTTTGTTGAACTGTGCTTTAGTTACAATTGACTATTTAATCTGTCGTTTTTGTCTTTTTCATTTTCCTAATTTTTTGTAATTCTTATAATGAAAGGGACTGACTGACTGACGTTGGTATATCTGAATTTGATAAATTCCACACCACAAACAGTAATTTATAGTGAAGAATTTTCTTTTTTCTTTTACTTTTTTAAATAAAGTGAGAGACCACCATGGAAATCAGGTGAGCAAGACCAGGAGGGATACATACATACATACATACATACATACATGCGTATATATATATATGAATATCAGTGTCAATAACCGGTGTGTCCTTGTGTTCTGATAGCAGTTATTATCGGTTCGTCAAAATGTGCCTCAAAAAAACAATTACATAATCATAAAGCGCGCCAGCGGACGGAATTTTGGTTTCCTAGGCAACCAATGAAACTGCATGTTGCAAAACTCGAATATAGTAACTACGTAGGCATATGGTCCCTAGCTCAAACGGGCATCCATCGAAAACGACAGGTGGTTAAAAGCTCACGATGCTGCTACTGGTGGTAGTTAAAAATGGTTTACCACGATGTATATTGACTTTATAAGAATGCATATATATACATACATACATATGTATAGTTGAGAAACGAGAAAACTTCTATATGGTTTTGAAAACAACAAATAACAACAATAATATACACTTCACGTGTACGGGGCGGAAAACAGGGGCAGTAGTAGTGGTACAAAAGGGCAAACTATGATTCTGTTTATTGATAGAGTGAGCTTTTAGAGTACCATGGGAGTACGGGCAGGGTTGTGTGGTGGAATTTTTGAACAATGCGAAAAGAAATGAATAATTTAATATGGGAGAGGGAATGGATTTTCCCCATTCTCTTCCTTAGCTTCATTTGCAAATTAAATTGTCGTTCTTAAAAGTATAGTACTAGTAAAAAATTGGACACCGAACCGGCAGTAAGTTTTTATATCCCCTTGGTGGTATGATTTGTATACATACGATGGGTAAGAAGGGAAGGGGGAGAAAAATAGAGAGAAATGAAAAAAAATTCAGATGGGAAGATCTTTTTTTTATTTCTTTAATATCATGCAATACAATTGTCATCTTCAGGCATTACGGTCACAATTTCAGAACCCTTAGTCACAGACGCAGGGGAGGAACATGCAGCTTTAGTTATGTATGCGTTCATGTCTCGGACCTCGGTGTTTTTGTCGGGCGGGAGTGCCGTTGGATAGTATGGATACCCTTCAAGCATTTTTTCGTAATCGTCAACATCAGCAGCCGGTTGCGAACGATGGCCGCTAGGTTTGCTGTTGCAACTGTGATTAATGATAAGAGGGTTCAATTTTTTTCGGTTTTTAACGGCGTTGTCGCTGTCGCGTTGACAGTCGCTATTGGTGTCGGTGTCAACACTAGTAGGGGTTGCTGAACAGCTGGACGAGTACAAATGTGATCCTACTCTAGGAATATGCAATAGGGAGTCATCTGAAGTTGAAGGCCGGCTTTCATGGATGTATTCTCTCGACGCAGCAACAGAAGTAGCGGCCGACGTAATTTTGTTCGTCGTTGGGCTGCTTGCAAAAGTTGTTCCAGAAGTCACCGGGCTAGTAGATACAGACGATAGGGGAACCGAGGCCGGTCTCATATTTCCAGTTGTCATTGAGCCGCCATGTGGTGAAGATTCCGCAGAGTTGGCCATTTTGGTTGACGAATCAAAGTGGTACATATGTTTCAAGGGCGAAGTGTTAAAGTAGTCCGTATATTCCGAGAACCTTCTGCCTATGGAGGGGCGCTCAGGGGGAATGATAGAGGAGGAGGAGGAAGGGGAGGAGGAGGATGAAGAGGAGCAGGAGCTATTGGCGACTGAAGCCGCGGCCGCCAAGGAAGTGAACGAGGAAGGGGGCAGCTGGATTCTGTCGTCCGTACTGGACTTCTTTTCTGTAAAGTTCATAAGAAAATCGTAGCTCGACGACTTGCGCAAGGGCACGTTTTTGTAGAACTTGCTGTGGGCCCCTCCTACACCTTCTGTGCTATCGCCAGTAGCGATGCCGCGGGAGACAACAGGGCCCAAAGCGGCTTCCGTGGCGGCGCCTGCGGAGGCAGCGCGGCAGCCGGTGGTGGTGGTTCCACTGATAAGACTAGAAACCACAGCGGCGCGCGGAGCAGCTGTGGAAGCAGTGAGCAACCTGCCGCCCCGTGATACCCTTCTCTTTGGCCTCTTTTGGCACGATACATCGGGCAAGGCCGAGATCGCGGGTGCCGTGAGACATCGCGCGTTAAATTGGTAGTTTTCATAGTTGTTGTTATCGTAGTAAGTCTCGCCGTTAACATCGTAGCGACAGCACAACGCCATGGTGACCGGACACCAGGTGGCCTTGGACAGTTGGTGGCAATATAGCAAATTTTTAACCTTCATAAAATACTTGTAACTCGATAGATCGATAATAAACTGAAATTCGTCAATGTCAGAGGTGACGGTTTTGAGGTACTGCGCGGTCACGTAGTGGATGTTTTTCCACTCATCAAACGAAAACTTGACCTCGATGAACTTTTCAAAGTTGAGATTGGCGACGTACAGGGAGCCCTTGATCGTGTGTTGATCCACAAGAGACACCTTATTCAACTTGATGTTGTGGCCTTGCAAGAACTGAAGCAATTGGTCTTGCAACGGCAACGGCGAGCCGGCGGCGTGGTGAAACGTGGTCAAGTTCGAGCTTGCTAGTTCCCAATGCTTGATGGTGAACCGGTCTCTGTGAGCTGGCGTGCCGACCACATTCTGATGCTGCGCACGCTCCTCATTATCGTAGCCAAGGCCATATACATCATCGTCCACTTCGCCTTCCTCCTCCGAGGACGAATATTCATCCTCGTCGTAGTAGCAGTCATCGTCGTCATCGTTGTCGTCCTCCTCGTCATCCTCGTAGTAGTAATCGTCCTCCTCGCTGTCCTCCTTTTCGTCCGAGTCATCCGAGTCATAGTCCAACGTGAATCTCGGAATGTTCTTTTTCTTCAGCGGCACCTTGCTGCTGCCCCACCCGCACTGTACTTGACCTTCCCGAACGACGGCGTCCCAAACCAAAACTTGTCCATCACCGAACTCTCCGCCTGCAGCAGCTGGTCCAGCGACGTCAGCTCCGGCGAATTCTCGTTGGAAATAGAAATAGGCTCGCTGTTCAGATCGAACCGTTTGACCGTCGTCAACTGCGGCGCAAACCGCACACTCTTGTTTGAGGAGAACGAGGCCGAACTGCAGCTGCTCTGCGCCTGCGAGGACAACTTCAACGACGACTTCAACTTCTGAAGCGGCGTCCGGTGCCTGGGCCCGCCGCCACCACCGTTACACCCCGTGGCCATAGCCGTCCAACCACCGAGATACCCTCCCGCCACCACAACCCCCTGGTGCGCCCCATACACCGGCTGCAGCCCGAGCCCCAGCCGCTGCTGGGGCTGCTGCAACGGCCGCTGGAACTGCTCCTCCAGCGGAGCAGCCCCACCAGCTTCCTCGTTGTCGTCCGAACTAGAAGGCGGATTATTATGCAACAAATCAAAAATATTAAGATCACTAATAGACTTCGTAATCTCATCCTCAACACTCCCCACACTGCCACTGCCCGTGCTCACCGACCCCCCCACGGGCGACATCTCAAGCTTAATTGTCTCCGCCGAATCGTTATTGCACTGGTGCAAAAAAATCCTATTTGCATTCACTTCCATAACTAAAACAAAAAACCAACACAACAAAAACAAAACCACTGCTGCTTCCCGACCTTATTTTCGATTTTTTTTATAATCAGTATTATTATTTGAAAAAAAAAGAAGTCCCAACAACCAACACTGGACAGAAGATAAGAAACCTGGATCAAACCACCCGATCAACCAACCAACCAGAAGCAAAGATCACCAGTCAATTGCAGTTATGCGAATGCCAATTCTGAGAGCAGTCTCTCGAATACAAAAACAACAAAAACCAACAACAAAAACCGTGGAACAAAAACCGAGCACGCTTCCACACAGCAGACACACAAACAGATAGAACCTGGAGAGATTGCGAGATATTTGACCAAATCTGCAACAAAACACCGACAACCAAAAAAAATCCAACAAGAAGAGAGGGAGGAAGAATATGAAAAGACGATGAACAGGATCAAACAGATTAGAATATATGGGCAGTCCCTTTTTTATTTTTTTTTTAAAGTTTTTAAAAAAAAGGAAGAGACACAGAGATATAGAGATAGGAGAGAAATAGAGAGAAAGAGAGAAAAAGAGAGAGAGAGAGAAGATAGAGAGAGAGAGAGAGAGACAGAAAGAGAAACTGAGGAGGAAGTTTTGCTGTTGTTATTATTAGTGTGAAATCAAAAAAGAGAGAAAAAGCGCTTTAAGAATAAAATAAAATAAAAAACAAGCCAATTTTTTTATTTTTTATTATTATTATACTTTTTAAATTCTTCTTTCTTTTCTTTCCTTTTCCTTTTCGCTCCCTTGTCGTTTATACAAAAAAAATTGATAATCAACAAAAATTAATAATAAGCAGAAGCAGAAACTGAAACACACCTGATAAAAACCCAATCAATATGACGAATCGAAGTGGGTAAGAAAGGGCTTTTCGCAGACTGCAGAAGAAAAAAAATTGCGTGTTTTCCTTGTTTGTTATATATATATGTAGCGTGTGTACGTGAGATAATGGATCTTGTTCTTTTTTCCTCCTCTGAATTTCGGTGGTGTGCCTTTTTCCTTTTCTTTCCTTCTACAATGCCAGAAAGAGCGAAAGAGGAGGGATAGGAGAGGGCGAGAGGAGAAGGGTGAGTAGAGTGTGTAGATATGTAGGATGGGGTCAATGGTGAGCAGCCAGACGGGTGCGCGCGCGTGCATGGTGCGCTGCACCGTGTGGTGGGCCGCGGGATTGGCCTACGGTTATGTATTATATATATATCGAGCAGTGGGCGTCTGCGTGCGCGCGCGCCAGAGATGTGCATGTGACTGGAGCGGGAGCCCGCACACGAAGGGTGTGGTTGGTTGGTTGCTTGAGGACGTGGCTGCGAAACCACGGTGGAAATACCTCAATTTTCTTTTTTGGTTGAGCTGGTGATTATGCAGCCGATAGTATTGGGAACTGAGAAGGGTTTGCGGGGGATCGCGGGGATCGCGGCGGGGGGCTGCGGGACGGGATGTTTTTCGGTTGGGATTAGGCCCAAAAAGGAGAAGGGGGGCCGTGGGCGGCGAGGTCCAACAACGGCTTGGCCCGCGGATGGCTGAGGGCTGAGGGCTGGCGGGCGGCCAGATTGGCGGGTAGCCAGGCAGACGCCCTTTTCATTCCGAGAAGATCGTGGAATGCGCGCGCGTGAATTCTCCATGGAAACGCGAGTCCGCTCCGGCGCAGGCACCGGAGCGGTTCTGTGGAAGCACGGAGGGAGTTGTGTTGGACGCGGGCGGGCCGTTGGAGGTGATTTCCGGATGGGGAAGTCACGTGATGTTGGAAAAGATTTTTTACGAGGGTTTTCTTGAGGAGGGGGAAAGCGAGAAGAAGAGAGAGAAGAGAGGGATCTGAGGCAAGATTGGAGCAGCAGAGCAGCAGAGCAGCAGAGCAGCAGGAGCTATGTTTGAGAGCACGCAGGTGTACACGACCAAGGTGCTTGCCGGGGAGGAGACCGGGCACGAGGAACATTCAGAGATCGTCAGGGCGTTCCGGGACTTTATTTTGGAGTTTCGGGAGGGCAGTCGGTTCGTGTACCGTGATCAGCTACGGAACAACCTTCTTGTGCAGCGGTACCTGCTGCGAGTGAAGACGGAGGATTTGATAGGGTATAATGAGGAGTTGTATAAGGTGTTGAAGGAGGATCCTGTGGAGGTTGTTGGGTTGTTTGAGCAGGGGATCACGGAGGTTGGGCGTCGGATTGCGGTTTTAAGTCGGCAGGCAGGGAGACAAGAGGAGGCGGGCGTGGCGGGCGGTGTGGCGGGTGGCGGCGTGGACGAGCAGGATGAGGAGGAGGAGGATGGGCGAGGGGAGATTGAGCGGTGCCAGTTGATTCTTGAGTCGGACTCGGTCGAGATAGGGGTGCGGGAATTGGGATCGCAGAATGTGTCCAAGGTTGTGAGGATCAGTGGGATTATTATTTCTGCGTCGGTGCTCACCTCACGTGCGACGTATTTGGCATTAATGTGTAGGAATTGTCGTCATATGACAGGAATGGGTGTTAATAACCTGCAGTATGTTGGTGGGAACAGCAGTGTTACATTGCCTAGATCGTGTCTTGCTGATCATTCTAATGACGACGGCACGTCATCTGGTAACCCTTGTGGTCAGGATCCGTACATGATTGTGCATGAGAATTCGAGGTTCATGGATCAGCAGTTTTTGAAATTGCAGGAGATCCCAGAGTCAGTGCCGATTGGGGAGATGCCTCGAAATCTGCTTATGGTGTGCGATCGGTACTTGGCGAATAGGGTGATTCCAGGGACAAGAGTAACTGTGGTTGGGGTATATTCGATTTACCAGTCGAAGGGCTCCAAGGGAGGTGGAGGCGGCAACCGTGGAGGGGTGGCTATTAGAAATCCGTATATCAAGGTTCTAGGGATTGAAACCGTTTCCAATAACCCTATTTCTTCGATGGTTTCGATGTTTAATGAGACGGAAGAAGAAGGATTTGTGCGGATGTCGAGAATGCCAAATCTGTACGAGCTTTTTGCGGAATCAATTGCACCAAGCATCTATGGAAACACAGATATCAAAAAGGCAATCGTATGTCTGCTGATGGGCGGGTCTAAAAAGCTGTTGCCGGACGGCATGCGGCTGCGTGGCGATATCAACGTGCTTTTACTGGGCGACCCGGGAACTGCGAAATCGCAGCTGCTGAAATTCGTCGAAAAAGTGTCACCAATTGCAATCTACACGTCAGGTAAAGGTTCGTCTGCAGCAGGGTTGACTGCATCGGTGCAGCGGGATTCGAGTACGCGGGAGTTTTATCTAGAAGGAGGCGCCATGGTACTTGCCGATGGTGGCTGCGTCTGCATCGATGAATTTGATAAGATGCGTGACGAAGATCGTGTGGCCATACACGAAGCGATGGAACAACAGACCATCTCCATTGCTAAAGCGGGGATCACAACGGTACTGAACTCACGCACAAGTGTTCTTGCAGCAGCGAATCCCATATATGGCCGTTACGACGAATTGAAGTCCCCTGGTGAGAACATAGATTTTCAAACCACAATCTTATCCCGTTTCGATATGATCTTTATTGTCAAGGACGAACATAATGAGCAAAGGGACACATCCATCGCCCATCATGTCATGAACATCCATACAGGACGTACCACAGTCCAGGATGAAGAAGCCTTTGGCGGTCACAGCGGCAACAACAACAACCACACCGCTGAAGTTCCTATAGATAAAATGAAACGCTACATTACCTATTGCCGTTCAAGGTGCGCCCCCAGACTATCACCCGAAGCAGCTGAGAAACTCTCCTCTCATTTTGTCACCATCAGAAAACAACTACTAATCAACGAACTAGAGTCCAAAGAAAAATCTTCCATCCCCATCACGGTAAGACAGTTGGAAGCCATCATCCGTATAACAGAATCCCTTGCCAAGCTAGAACTCAGCTCTGTGGCTGAAGAACGCCACGTCGACGAGGCCATCCGTCTCTTCCAGGCTTCCACCATGGATGCCGCCTCCCAAGACCCCATCGGCGGCATGCAAGATTCAAACATAGTATCAGAGGTTCGTAACCTGGAGGCTGAACTCAAAAGAAGACTACCAATTGGCTGGTCTACTAGTTTACAAACCCTCAAAAGAGAGTTCGTCCAATCTAACAGATATTCTCAACGAGCTCTGGATAGGGCACTCTACATTTTAGAAAGGCACGAAACTATACAGTTGAGACACCAGGGCCAAAACGTCTACCGCAGTGGTGTGTGATATACTCTTGTCTGCTAATACCTCCGCCTTCCGGCCAGTCTCATTTAGCATTATACATCCTGAATAATATATCTCCTGATTTGTGTATTACTATGTAACTATAATTATTCCAAGAAAGGGTTGCTTCCCTTTCGGAAATATTTCACTACGTGAGATTCACACCCACATGACAGACCTCGTATAGGACCTATATATATATTTAGGTATAAAAAGCCCATGGATATAATTATCAGTAGATCTTATTATATAAACCAGAAAAACGCTAATCCAAATAAATGCCCTCTTATGAAAGATGTAATAATAAGTAGGAAATACAAAGATCCGCCAACAGTCAAAAGTCTCACCACTCACGTGACACACATTTCTTTAACTATGGTCTGAACGTTGAAGTTGCACCGAAGTTTCCAGGCTTCTATGGCCAAGTTGGTAAGGCGCCACACTAGTAATGTGGAGATCATCAGTTCGAATCTGGTTGGAAGCATTTATTTTTGCAAATTCATTTTTCAAATTCGTTTAAAGTGATTTATAACACTCCTAAGATCATCTCTGCTCGCTGTTTAACTAGACCAAACATATCATCACCTCTTAAAAGATCAATAAATAAAATAACAGTGTCGGAGATTCTGTCCTGCTATCGAATCATTATGTCGTATGTATATTAAAAAAATAAATGGAAGGATTTCATTCTGTTTCGTTTCCAAAAAAGACTTTGCATCAAGATTAAAGTTTACTAACAAGTATTAAAAAATTAGAGATCTGGTAAACCGTCCTCGTTCGGAACTAACTCAAGATGAACTTGCACAGTTAGAAGAGTTCGAGTTCAAGCATGGTCCAATGTCGTTGTTACATGATGCAATGACCTCGCGGTCTCCCGTTATTATATCACTAAGGAATAATCACAAAATTATCGCGCGCATAAAGTCGTTCGATAGACATTGCAACATGGTATTAGAAAATGTAAAAGAACTTTGGACAGAAAAAGAGGGCAAGAAACTTACGAATAAGGAGCGTTTTATTTCGAAGCTGTTTCTCAGGGGAGATTCTGTGATTGTGGTTTTGAAAGCGCCTCTATAACATATAGCGTTCTATGTATAGTGCATGTACAGTAGTATATATACTTTTTTTTTAAAAAAAAGAATCTAACTAAAGTGAAGTTATTTGGTTGTTTATTTATTTGTTTGCTTTTCTATAGTTATACTCCGTCTACTTGAAATTCTTCAATGGATCAGACTTCTTTCCTGATATTTTCTTATGAACTCTCTTGCCCTTCTGTTTTTTGGGATTATGGAACGGTACAAAACCAATCTTCTTTTTATCCTGTCTTGCACTTGCAGGTAAGAGATAATCAGGAACTCTCTTTAGATGTTGTTGGACACGAGCCGGATGTAGCTCTTTGTCATGTCTGAGACTTGCCAGATCCTGGGGATTTTCTTCAAAATGTCTCTTCAACTTTTCACTAGCCAATAGTTCTTGTTTCAACTCTTTAACACGGGCTTCTCTCACAGCGACCTGTGTCACAGCACGAAATCCGTCTTCCATTCTGTACCTGAAACCTTCGACTTGTTTGACATCAAAGGAATAGGGTTGTATTTCCAGGCCCAGTTTCCTCTGCTGCTTAATAATTCGAGATAAAATCTTCTCGTCCTTCTTAGCAGTAATTAGTGTCGATGGCTTATGTTTGCCAAAGTCTTTCAATGGGACAACAAAAGAAATCGCAGTACCAGACTTTCCTGCACGAGCTGTCCTACCAACCCGATGAACATATGACTTGGCAGTGGTTGGGAGATCAAAGTTTAGAACACATGATACGTTTTTGAAATCTACACCACGGGAAGCACCATATTCCTTATCCTTTTTAATGACATTCCTTTTGGATATTCTTTTGGTGGTGGTAGTCTCATCCTCTGCAACTTCATCTTCGTGATTTACGTCCGTCTCTAATGGTTCGTCCTCTTCTCTAATGTAGTCTGTATCATCAGTAGCAATTAAGAGCTGATATAAATTCTTGTTAAACTCGTCAACAATATGTTGCCTTGAATTTGCAGGCAGCTCACTATTCAAAATGCATGACTTGATACCAAATTGCTCAAGAACTAATTTTAACCTATACCCCCTATCAATGGTATTCACAAAGATAATTGTCTTACCCTTAATTAAATTTAACTTGAAGATAACATAACAAAATAGAAATTTATCAAACTCACTCACTTTAACATAGTACTGTAAAAGCTTTGCGTGGTCTTTATTAATTTCATCCTCATTAAGCCTCAAAATAGCCGGAGAACGGCAGAAATTAGCCTTCAATTCCTGGATATCATCATTCAATGTGGCACTCATCAAAAATGCTTGCAAATTCTTTTTCAACGGCAAGTACTTGGAAATTTTCACAAGATCATCCTGGTATCCAAATGTGAGAATCAAATCTACCTCATCTATCACCAAAAACCTGAGATCCACCAATGAAAATACCTCCTTTTTCTTAGCCTCTAGCACATTAAGTAACTTACTCGGTGTGCAAATAATAATTTCAGGTTGTTCCAACAACAACGAGTTTTGAACAGAATCTGCTACGTTACTCGACAGATTCAAAATATGCACATCCTTTGAACAATACAACACCAACTTCTCCAACACAGAATGCACTTGCTGCGCCAGTTCTTTTGTAGGCACCAGCACAATACCCAATACACCGCTGGATTTAGACTCAGATGGGTAGTTTTTCTTCAAATCCAAAATCGTTTGAACAACAGGAATTAAATACGCTAATGTCTTTCCAGAACCAGTAGAAGCTTTGGCAATAATATCCTTTTTTGTTGCAGAGCCAATGGAATAGCACTAGACTGCACTAGGGTGGGATTGTGGAATCCATTATTTTTCAAAGATTGCAGTAACCTCAAGTCAAGGTGAAAAGATGCAAAAGTAGCGGACTCATCAATATACACAGATGATGCACTGCTGCTAGTAGTCGACATATTTCGACCAATTAGTTTGTTATATATAAACAACGAAGTGACAATAACTTTATTGTATTTAATATATATATATATATATATATATATAACGGGACATTAATATTAATAGAAAGTTGTAATAAATATATCATGATGAGATGAGCAAAAAGAAAATTTTCGAAAAGGCGTGTGGCTGTAGCCAAACGTTTTCGAGAAAGTTGAAAAAGAAATAAATAGAAAAGCTCGAGAGCGTAAAATAATAAGATCGAGAGATGGATAGGATGATAATAACAATCTTAAATAATGATATAATAATCATATTCTATGCACCATTTTTAAACGACCTAAACGAGCTAAAAGACTTGAACTTGAGCTTTTTTTGATAGTACATATGCTCTACATAATTCAACACAATGGAGCAACTAAGTCCGCTCCAATACCCAAAATGCTTTCAATCCTTCCCTTCAATGGATTTGAATTACAGTCCTCGACAGCCATCTTTGAAAAGTTGACCGTAGCGGAGTTTTTACCAATAGTTACAGAACCTTTGATGTCCTCATGCTCAGGGACTTCGTTGTCTTTGCCTAGGAGCAGAGTGAAGCTGTCGCCAAACTGTTCCGTAAATAACTTGGCGATTTGTTTAATCTTCCAAACAACTTCTGAGTCTTCTGAATGATCATGAGAATTACAACTGTGGCTAGTCATCTTTACGCTTGCTGGAGAAGAGTCAACACTCAGTAGAATGGCGACAATACTATCAGCGACGGAGTCACTTATAATATTCTGTGTCCATTCCAGTGTGGCGACATGATCTACCACGGATAATTTGACATCACCCATAACTCTGACCACCAATTCACCTGGTTTCACATCTTCTGGTGCTGGATCAGTTTTAGCTAGAGTGACACCCTCGTTATCTACAAGGACCTCTATCTCACCAAACATCTGGCATAAATGCCAGAAAATTAATTCGTTTCTGCAGTCCACGTGGACTGTCTGTCGTTCCTTCAAAACGGTAGTTGTTAGGTCTGTGTGATGTTCTCTTAAATCAGATAGGGAAACGAGATTTAGATCAAAGTTCTTTTCATCCGACACCAATATACCAGAAATAACGCGTTCCTCTTCTAAGTCATGCTGCATGTTTCCCTCTTTTCCTACTAACTCATCTTCTTGTGGTGCTTCAGACACACTGATTTTATCTTTTTCACCTGTATTATTTTTATCTTCTGCCTCTTCGTCTTCGTCTTCATTTGTGGGGACCATTTCCTCCACGATATTACCGACAGCCTTGGCAATTTTGACACCCTTAAATTCTATATCAACGGCGACACAGTTTCTAGGGTTGTAAACATGAACCTCATTCTCGGTTCCCTTCAATGGACTGAAGTTAGAAAGTAGAGCTGACTTTAAACGGCCCATGGGGTTTGATTCTCCATGTACCAGAATAATTGATGGCGCACCAATCTTTTCAACAAATTCCAAATTTTCCCTAAAATCTACATGTGCGGCAAACGATATCTCTTCCACCTGGCAACGCCTTGGTATGGTTACATCGGGATTGTTTATAGACGGAATTGATTCTGGTTCCAATATCAGAAACTTAGCCATAGTACCTTCCACAGAATAACCAGTTATTAGGACCAGGTTCTTTTCGTCAGGGCACCATTTTTCTAGCAAGTCTCTAGATAAGCCGTTCTGCAACATTCCGGGGGAAGCTAACATAACGCTAGGACCGAAATCCTGAAATTCATCCAAATTCTTTAAATAAGAAATATTTTTGAAGATAAATGGATTTGTCTGCGAGTCCCGAAATTTCTTCCTGATTTTATCATTCATCATATTTACATATGTCTGAAAAACCGACATACACTTTCTTGCCAAATTAGAGGCATAAAAGATGGGTACTTGGCCGGTGCCTAACTCTTCTGCATGCTGAGACCAGTACTCATCTAAAATCAACATGATTTCCTGTGCTCTTCCTAATGCAAACACAGGAAGAAGAACACGACCACCTTTAGCTACGGTCGTATGAATTAACTGCGTTAATTTACGCTCCTTGCTTACTCGTGGCTCATGTGTAGCAGTGCCGAAGGTTGATTCTACGATCAGAATATCCGAGGGCAAAGAAGGAACTTCTGCACTGTTTAAATGACGATCTAATTCCCTTGAATAGTCGCCAGTGAAAAGTATCCTTAGCCCAGCAATCTCAACCTGAAACATAGCTGCACCAAGTACATGACCTGCATGGTAAGCTGTAAACTTGATACCATTTACATCGATCGTAGAATGAAAATCCACTGTTTCAATCTTGTCAAATGATTCTGCTAAATCTTCATCAGTATACAAATTTTCATCCCCGGATGAAGCTGCTGTACCATTCCCAATATTGGTGACCTTGACAAAATCGCTTAACAACCAACGATAGATTGCCTTTGTGGGGTGGGTCATGAACACCCTACCTTGAAAATTGGTCCTTTGCATGACGTAAGGCAGAGAAGCAGCGTGATCTAAATGAAAGTGAGAAATCAATAGGACATCAACTTTTGAAAGATTAAATTCATCATAAAACGGCAAAGAAGCAATACCTTGATGTGCAGGATGAACACCCGCATCTAACATCACCGTTTTGCCCTTGTATTGAAGGATATGACAGG
This sequence comes from Eremothecium cymbalariae DBVPG#7215, assembly GCF_000235365.1. Classification (NCBI taxonomy): domain Eukaryota; kingdom Fungi; phylum Ascomycota; class Saccharomycetes; order Saccharomycetales; family Saccharomycetaceae; genus Eremothecium; species Eremothecium cymbalariae. Next base: position 208,180 of record NC_016451.1, on the reverse strand, counting down.
AGCGACCAACCTCATTGCTACCACCAAGGCCAAAAAATCTGAATGAGTTCGTATCTGGTTTATCTTCAATCATTTCTAAATGCTGCTTAATTGATGTATGGACTTTATTGGTCTAGTTTACACTCTACTTTCCCTAATCACGTAGTAGATCCCCTTATGAGAAGTACGATAAATCGATAGAAGAGAAAGATAAAAAAATATTAGCAATGATATAATAATTATGAGGATATATTACCAAAAATAATAAGGTATATGCAGGATATAAGGGGAACTCGCTATTATGGGATCGTTGATGTGTGATGATGTTTGTTAGTACAGAACCACTCACGGAATTAAACGACGTAGTTGGCAAACTGTACTTACGGAACTTGTTGAATGGCTTTTTAGCTAGCCACCTCAATCTTCAAAAGTTAAGTCTCGCTATATCTCTTGCTTTATATTCCTGTTTGTTTTGATGTAAAGTTTCATCAAAGTGGCAACTAACTTGATGAGTTGACGGCAATTTTTACGAAGATTTGAAAAATAGCTCGAGCAGCCAAGACATTTAAATCACGTGATGCAAATGAAGCGATGCATTCAGCCTTCAATCCAACGTTCTCCGAGCATTCTCAAGACATACAACGAAAATCCCATCAGCAGAGTTTGTGAAGTAGCTGCGAATTGGGCGTGTACAGAATGTTCTAAGGTTGGAGAGCTCAAAGCTAGTTTTTATTGTGCTGTTCTGCATTGAAGTCTCGAACAAATGCACCAACCTTTAACGATAGTGAATAGATATAATATATAACACATAGAAAGAAAAGGAAGACAAAAATCATTAACTAATAGGAGGCAAATGCATATACCGACTAGAATATTCTTATGGCGATTGTATCATGTCAGAAATCCATAGTAATCTGCGGATGCCCAGAAATCTTCCATGGGAACAGTCCAAAATGCGTCTAAGGTATTCTGGGTTGGAGTTTGCTGGCCAGGAGCCAGAGAGCCACTTCCATGAGACTGCGGTGGGAAGACGAATGGCACTTTCCATTGGCTGGTTGCAGAAATATGTGGGTTATTATCTCTATTTGGAACTGTGTATAGTTTATGGTGATTGTTTAAAAAGTGTGAACTTGGATGAGAGCATACGTTGGCAGTTGGCTGCGGCTGCTGATCTGAAAGAAAGGTGTCTCGATTGCTATTCAAGAAATCGATGGTGGAGTTGTTACTCCAGGTAGAAATGTTGTTTATCATATTCTGCGTATTATTACTGAGACATATGTCTCCATTGGAGACAGCGAAAGGAGATCCTGCTCCTAGTGTGCCCAGAAGTACGTTAGGGATAATAGAATTTGATTGGCTGCAATGGTTCATAGAGTTCAGGTCCATACCTTGAAGAACGTCATGAAGACTGCCATAGGCAGAAACATGCGCAGCATTAGATGGCGGGGCTGAGTTTGCGGTTGACGATAGTCCAGATCTTACATCAAAAAGTACTATTCCAGAGGCATTAATGCAAATGGGTTGTTGTTGTTGCTGCTGCTGCTGCTCATGAGTGTCTATAACATCAGACACAGTAGACGGAACGTTGTTCCTACGGTTCAGGGAGGATAGATACGCCTGTAATGTTTGTTGGGCGTATTGTTGCTGAGACAAAGCCTGCTGTTGAAACATCCTCCAATCTGAATCTGCAGTATTTGCAGTCTTTCGTGTAACGTATTGAGATTCCTTGCAACTCTCTAAAAATACATTTGAAGAGTTACTTAGCTCCAGTTGTGTTCGATCTCTGGGTTCAGTTTTCTGTCTTTTTGAATCTGAAACCTCTGAAGATGAAACAGCAGTACCATCAGGAATTAAATCTCGCATATCGTTAGTGATACTAGCCAATAAATGAGGCAACGACTTTGGAACTTGAGCCATAAGCATTGGACTATGTTTTATTTTATTCATCCTATCTTTCTTATTCGGATGGGACTGGGTATTACCCATAAATCCCATATTCTCATTGTCTGAAAGCTTGCAAAATGCTCTTTCACTAGTAGCAGACCTGATCTCAGAACCATTTTCACCAAGTTCAGCTCTTAGACCAACACTAATTGGATTTAAATGATCCCTACGGCTAGTGTTGTTAGAATTGGTAACATATACCAGTTCACTGGAATCGGGACCATAGCTTTCAGTCAAATTTGCAGTGGTAGCATTCATTAACTGATCAAAAATATCTCTCAATTTAACTGCAAATTTAGATTTCTCTGCCATAACATACAAACAAACGGAGCATGCACGTAAACCATCCATAGTAGAAAACAAAGAAGCATTGAACAATGGTTTTTTTGTGTGCCTGGATGCATCAACGAAATTCCTGCGACTTTCTTCATCTCCATTCCTAGTCAACCACATACAATATATCAAAGTGACACCTGCACCAAAAATAGAGTGAATTGATAATGTAGAATGTACGGACACAGATGTCTGATGGTAGAATTTATAAAGCTGACATATATGTCCGGCAGCAGCTTGACACTCACGAAATAAACGATCCTCAGGTTCCAAGAGCTCCAAATAAGGTTGAATTAAAAGCCTTACAGAAAGATAATAGTTTAGTTTCAAAGTTTCATTCTCAATATTACGGGCTTGTGTATCACAGAACTTGAATTTCCATATTTCTAATTCATGGAAAAAACTTCTCAAAATAGATAACTGTTCGGTTAGCTTGCCCCTAGTTGGAAATTGCGAAGCACCTCGGTGTTCTTCGCCAGTTTGTGGAATGATTTGTAATGTTTCGACAAACCGAGACTCGATACGACGTAGTTGTAACACCTGGTCAATACAATGATTACCGCAAATATTACCAACATAGCTTTCACTACCATCTGCTTTAACAGTAGTCTCGCTGAAAATGGGAAGTTCAATTTCGGATTCACTGATGGTATAAGGTTTGCCAATGGAAACACAGATCATTCGTTCAAGGAGGTAAACGGACCAAAATAACCTCAACTTCTTCCTACTAGCAAAATTGTCACTAGAAGTCCGCTTATGCAAATATAACTTATTCTTAGAGATATTGATAACATCTTTGATAATATCATAACCTACAGAGTCTTTATCCCTTCGGATGACATAAAACACAAGTAACGTCAAGATCTCCAACTGTTGAAAAAGCGACAAAGCAGTCCCACATTTGGATACATAATGAATTGCTGTCGAGAAAAACCGATGTGGAGACAATGTCAAGGATCTTCCAATGGTAATATGTATGCATGCAGCTACGCTGAAGACCATCCACATTCTACCAGAGTAGAAATGGTAATCATTTAATGAATATTCAGATAAATTGTCAGTGATATAATCTTCATGAAATTTGTAAATCTCTTGTTCATCGAGCAAAGGATATTTGGATTGTATTCTATTAAAGTAAGTATCTAAAAGTGCTCTGGATAATTTTTCATCAACACCAATTCCAGGTTCATGTGATAACAAATCATGTAACTCGTATTTTGCAAAAATCGATTTTGAATAATCAATTGGTTGTCGATATTGAGAGGCAAACCCAAACCTACCGTCTATATCATCCCTTTGCTTCCCAAAAGATAGGAAATCCGCTATATTTGCATTTGGATAAATCCGAGCATCCATTTTGAAGTCATTATTCAATTTCTTTTCAGAGAATATCAATTCTTCAATTTCCTCACTTCCAGATTTCAAAAAATGAGTAATCTTCTTATATTTCCCCAACTTATTCTTATAAGATGCTGATTCAGGAGGTAGGTCAATCAATTTCTCTAAATATTTGAGCTTCTTTTCCAAAAAGAGTGTATACTCATCCTTACCACCATTTGCGTTTCTGTTCTTAATGTTACTAATACTACCACTAGGCTTAACGACATTTCTGCTTCTTGCCATGTCCAAACCGGTTCCGCAATCGGCTTTCAGACCACAACTGCCTGTCCCATTGACATCATTAGTATTGGTACGGCAATGATAGTCCGTCTTTTGCCTATGATACGCACCGTTATCCAAATTACAGATCTTATCCCCTACCGTCGCCACTCGTGGTCCACTATCAGCACCATTGCCACTATGCACCCCAGATGCGGTGTTCGAACCATATTTAGCAGGTTGTATGCACCTGACTCCAGCCTTCAAACAGGCAGTGCAACTCGGAATCTTGTGATCACATTTCTGCTTTCGCCGTTGGCAAAGAAGACACGATCTCGACCGTCCTTTCTTATCCTTCAACAAGAGATCCGTATCCTCCCCAGCAAGCTCCAGCTCCATCTGAAACCTCTGTATCTTTTCTTGACTAACTTCCTTTGGAGGACGTCCCATCTTGTGTTGAAACTAGAGAGACAGGCACACACACGCAGACACACACACACCACACACGCTCGCCTTATAGTATATCTATGACTAGTGGGTTTTAGATGAAAATATGGGTATATCGAGGGATACCAAACAATCTGAATCACTTTGTTACCTAACCTAACTTCGACTTTGTTATCAGTTTACTTTGCCTGTATTCCATAGAAAAACTAAAACGCTCTAGTAACTCTCAAGCGTGTTTGTGCGTTCGACTTTAACTAACGGGATAAAGAATATATCTGCGCTATATTATATACATCGTTTGTTATATTTAGGCGACATTTTTCGGGAAAGTTTCACCAACACCCTCTCCTGTTCCAGTAGTGCTACAAATGCGTACGAGAGGGTTTGTGTCCTGTGCATGGCTGATGTCCTGGGATACCCATCTTTCTGTCACCTACTGACCATCATGCGGCGCTGCAGTTGCGGCTTCTATTTAGTCTTTGAGAGCATCTTCAAATCTGCTTCAAGTCTGAAATGGAGTGGTTTTTATAGGAAATTGCACCTTTAGACCTTAAAATAGAAGAGGTTGGTCGAGCATTTATTTGCATGAGTAATTTTAAGGGTAGAAAGGGTCACCAGGGGTATAATGGGGCAGCGTTAGGCCATTGTTAGAGAGAGCCTATGTGCGTGTTTCTAGAAGTAACCAAAAGATCGTATCTCACTCTATACATGAATTCTTGTTAAAATCCATGTATATACATACATATACACATATACAGATACATGCATGTACGTATGTATGGTAATAGTGTATACTACAGCTTGCACAAGAATTGAAAAAAAACTAGCTTCCTGTCTATCAAAAGGTGTTCCTTGGACCTGTTATATTGCTGAATTCAAAGAAGATGCCATACACTTGCTACTTGGTTTCGTCACAATTAGACGATAGAATACTGCGAATTAGAGTTTCCTCCTCGAGCAACCTGTTTCTTTTGTCCTCAAGACTATCTAACTTGGCTTGCTCATGCTTCTGCCTACTTTTCTTGTGCTTAGATCTCTTGCCCTGCGCAACCCATTGTTGAAGAGCTAGATCTCGCTCGAGGGCCTTGTCCCCATTATTCCAAATAGCTATCTTAGCTGCGAGCTTTTGTCGAGCCAGTTTTCTATTGTTCTCTCTGCTGCGGGTTTCCTGGCACTCGACTACGATGCCACTCGGCAGATGTTTCAGCTGTACTTTACTATTACATTTGTTGATCTTTTGACCACCAGGTCCACGGCCACCATGCAGGAAGGTTTCTTCTACTTCTTGCTCGAACGCGGGAGCCCAACGAGGCCTTGGAGGTAATTTATTCTTCTTTATGGCTATGCGGGCTGTTTCATGTAGGGGACGGACAGACAGTAGCGTGACAGTTGGAAGGGGAAGACGTTGTGATGGCGTGGTGGTAATATTCCTTAGTAGTCTTACCATAGTATTCTTCATAAGCCCGGAGGATTACGCAATATACAGTAGAAGATATGGAGTGTGAATAAACCTGCTAAAGGCGTTTGGCTTTTCGAAAGTTTTTGACAAAATTTTGAAGTGGTGTTGAAAAAGAGAACTGGGTACCTTAAAAATGAAGCAGCGCAATCTTGACAGTAAGCCAGATTGGAGCTTTTGGTGAGGTCCAACCGACGTAGCTATATTATCTGTAGAGGTTAAGAGGGGCCAGAAAAGGGTATATGGGTTCGAGGCAGTTGGCAGGCTGTAAATCTTAGATTGAAAGAGAAATTGAGGAGATATGTTGCCATTAGCGAGACAGGTATGTTTTAGCAGAGGATTACAGAGGTCAGCCAAGGCGTTGCTTCCTGTTGAAGCGAGTACGCCAAGTGGTGTTAGCGCTGCAGGTAGTGTTAGCAACAGTAGTACGGTAGGTGTTTCGGATGAAGTTACCAGTTTCTTTAGCAAGTTACCAGAGAAATTGATTTTGGAGAGCAACGGTATGAAACCAACGACGGCGGAGAATCAGTTGGATACGCTGAAATATTATAAACTTCTGACTGGGAATGGGTTCACACTGAAACAGACGAATCTGATAATCCAATTGCTGCTTAGTACACTGAATGAGCAGTTTTTTGACAACTACAACTCTCGGTTCTTGAGGAACATGGAGCTGGAGAATCACAGTCATTTGTTCAACGCAGCGCAATCTGAGCTACGGTATTCCATTCTGAATTCGCGGGAAGTTGCATTAAACGAGCAGAATCTGCAACTGATGAAGGTGAATAGGGAGTTGAATCTATGCCGCGATGAGTTGAACGAGTTAATCATCAATTTCCTGAAGAAGGATTCGCGTGTGGACTTCAATGATCATCAGTCGGAGAACACACTGCTACATCGTGATATCAGCATTCGGTTGAAGGACGGTAATAACAAGATTGGTACTAAGATTATTGGGCAAATCAAATTTGAAATTGAAAATCTAAGATGGCACACAACTAGAAGTGGGTTGTTTGCAGTTTTAATTTTGGTATTCCTTATAATGAGTGGCGTGTCTATCTCCAAAAGGACTACTGCAGAGAATGAGAGGCCTACGCAAGTTGTACTACATACTATCCAGCCGGAAGAGCGAGAATTGGAAGAGCCATTACTATCAGACGAGCAATTCGTGAGAAACGCTATAGATATTAGCAAAGACGAATCAACTTAGCACGGATCGTTTGAAAACATCCAGTATAACTCCCATAGCATCGATTAAGGAGAAAACAATATATGGTCATATATATGTATACAGTTGACAAATAAAACTCGCAAACAATAAAAATACTATAATGAGGGAGAGGACCTCCCAGCGGAAGCAAGCGTTGCTCAATCCAATAATAGCGTATTAAAAAGTTCTGCTGGCCTTATCAAATCTTAGAGTTTCTCAGCTTAGCACTCAAAGCTTTAAACCTCTCCTGAGGGTATCCTTTCACGAACAAATCCACAGCGTTGTACATTTCATCACCGATAGCACGACTGTATTCTGCCTGAACAGGCTTGGTCAACAATGACTTGATAAGCTTTAAACTAGATTCATGGCATTGTTGCCCATAAGATCCCAAATCATCCAGAACTTTTTTATTGAAAGATTCCACATCATTCATTTTATAATCCCTTGAGATAACATTGCCCTTCAAATATTCATACTTCACCGGAGTACCAAGCAATAGCGCCTCATTGGCAACACCGCTCCCCAACTTTTTAACCAGAGAAACAGACAAAGCACCCTCAGACGATAACCCCAAAGTGCTAAATGGGAATTGCATATAAATTTGATCGTTCATACTATATACAATATCACATAGTAAAACCATCGCCGCGGATAACCCTACCACCGGCCCATTCAAACAAGCTATCAACACCTTTGAATGATTAATGAAACAACTCGTCAGGAATTCCACACGACTCAACATATTGCCTACAACAGTACCCTCGATTGATGTTGATGTGTCCCTAGCATATGAAGCACGTGCAAAAGCCGTAATATTACCACCTGAGGAAAAATATCTTCCTGTAGACTGCAACACAGTAAAACGAGTGTCTGGATGCTTTTCTGCCTGTCTCACCAACAACGCCAATGCTAAATAATCATCAAGTGCCATTGAATTCAGGTTCTTGGGATTTGTTAAAGTAATTATGAAGGAGAATCCCTCAATCCGATATGTAAGGTTAGGTGAACCACTCATTGCTGTTATCCTAACCTGCAGGCTTTGTTTATGACAATTCCAACGAAGGAACCACTGCTCACTAACACACAAGTATATGTTATATATATATTCTTGCTTCTTAACCTCTGTTTGGTTTTTTGAGAGAATCTTTCAATACCCCACCCTTTCTCAAAAGTTGCTAAATAATGTTTCGGACTTAGTGAAGCAACCTTACAAAAAAAGTTGGTTATTACTGAGGGTTATTACCGAGGATCACGGAAAAGGAAGCTTTATAGACGTCTAGACACTAGTCATCATATAACAGAACCTTCAAGGATCTTGAGCAGGCCAAGTTGTTGTTGATGACTTGTAACGTTGTTGATTACTTAAAGCTGTACATATGGTGATCACGTGATCATTGATCCGGCAGTCTCAGTTTCTGATGAATTGCTGTATCCTTCCAATGGGGAGGGTAAATGCTGTTATATACCGATAGAAACACGGAGTTGATGTCGCTTCAGCTGGATGAGCACCCATTTGACCACAAGTGAAGTCGTTCTAGAAGTCGCGGTGTTGGGGGGACCGTTATGACTTGCTGGACTAAATGTCAGTTGAAATTTTTCAGTGAAGGTTTTCCATGGAGATGAGGTGAGATTTAGTGAATATAAAGGTTTTTAGTTTGGTTGACTATATGTATATTAAAGTGGTTTAAGGGGTATATCTGAGAATAAAGCAGGGTTAGGAACAATGGATGTTGAGGAGAAGGATATAATTGGTGATTCTGGAGGGCTATTTGCAGAGCCGGAGGATTTTTATGGGTCGCAGCCGGAATGCCATTTTACAAAATATGTCAGAGAAGAAATCAGTGAAAGTTCGAAGAGTAAAGTCAAGGAGGTTGCTGTACGTTTAGTTGGTTCTTCGCCCTTATGGGGCCATATTTTGTGGAATTCTGGGATATACACAGCCAAACATCTGGATAAGCATGTTGAAGAATGCAAGAATAAATGTGTTTTGGAATTGGGGGCCGCTGGGGCATTACCTTCGTTAATTTCAGGGTTAATTGGAGCGAATAAGGTTGTATGCACTGATTATCCAGATGCAGATTTGATCAGTAACATGCAGTATAATGTGGATCATGCACTTTATTCGGGAGAGAGTTTGTCACGTGACAGTATGCTTCTTAAGAAACAATTGGGAGAACGGAATGTCATTGTTGAAGGTTATATTTGGGGCAATGATTATTCTAATTTGGTTAAACATCTTCCAGGAGGTCAAAATAAGTTTGATTTAATAATTTTGAGCGATCTTGTGTTCAACCATACGGAACATCATAAGTTGTTGCGCACAACTAAAGACTTATTGGCGGACGACGGTAAAGCACTTGTGGTATTTTCTCCACATAGGCCATGGTTGTTAGAGAAAGATCTTGGATTCTTTGAGACAGCGAAAGAGTATAGTTTGAAGTCTGAATTAATTGAGATTGCACATTGGAGACCAATGTTTGAACAGGATCCCGGTTCTGAGGAGATCAGATCTAGAGTATATGCCTATTACTTGATACATGATACTTGAGCAATTACTCCGAAGTTATTCTGTTAATATATATATATTCTCTTAGGAGTTATAAAAGAAAAATACAACAAGTCATATTATACTTTTTGGATTTACCACTTGGTGTTTTCATGTGTACAATTAGTAATAGTATAATAATTATTATAGTATAGGACCTTCGCTGATGGAAATATAATCTCTCCCTCCCAAGGATGTGCGCTGTTTTTCCAACACATCATAATTCATAATATGCAATTAGATTGGTGCTAGTTTCTAATTAGAGTTTTGTCTTTAGGTGAAATCCTTCTTTAAGCTGGAGAAGTTACAACTGGTAAATACTTGACCTTTGGTATCATAATACGCATAGCAAGTGGTTCCAGCAGCACATACTCTTATATCCCAGGTCCCATAGCTACAGATGGCAATAGAACCGTCTGCTGAACAGGCTATTTCTCCATCTTCACATGTATACTTCCCATTATATAGACCAGCTCCATATTGCGCATTCAATGCCTTCACTGTAGCCGTTGGCAAAGTGACTGGAATAGCAGCAGCTGGGTCAGATGCCATAATAAGAACACCTGATGGTCTCGAAACGCTACTAGTTGATGAGGTCAGGGAACTGGTGAAATCAGCGGACTTAGAAATCTTTTGATTTTTGGAACAGGGGGTATCTGACCCTTTTATGATTGTTGTTTTAGGAGCGGCCTCAGAGGTAGTCTTTGATGTTAATGTCGATTTTTCTGGAGCAACTTCACTGGCAGTGGCAGGTTCAGGATCAACTTCGGTAGTAACCGATGATGTTGATTTCGATTTTTCCAGAGCAGCTTCGCTGGTTATGAATGTTGGTGCGGATGTTTCTGGAGCTGCTTCCTTAATAGTGGTCTTCATTGTCGTCGATGGTGTCGGAGTTTCTTGTTTCGACACCGGCTTTCCTGTAGGACACAACGTAGTAAATTTAGAGGGCCACTCAGAAGAAGCTGATTTAATAGCTATACTACCACCAGCAATGTGAGGCCAGCTGACCTCATTCCTCAAGATATATTTCATCTGGTCAATGTAACTCCTGCCATTAATTTGATTCTTAAAACCCTGAGAGGCATCCCACAACATAATACCACCGAAACTATGAGATTTAGCCGCTTGCACGATTATTGAGCCTAGCTTGTGCAGATCTGATACGTATCCCGAAGCAGAAGCAGTGGAAGAAGCGGGCAGGCCAATATACAACTTTATATCTGGGTTTGGAGAGATGGTTTCAGCATACTCCACCCAGGTGGGGAAGTTAAAGTTTTGATCGATTGCACAATTATTGTTGTAGAACTGGATGAATAAAAAGTCGATAAATGAATTGGCTAACATATCTCCGAGGGATTCATCTGGATAAGGGCATTGCGAAGCTGCTGATATATAGTACCGTTTAGAGCTTGAAGAAGCAAGTTGTCTTAAAGTTTTCACTAAAGTAGCATAACCAATGGAGCTCCTATTTTCAATATCAAGATCAAAGCCATCTACGATAGCAGATCCAAATGGTCTAGCAGCACCATTTCCTTCCCCAAACATATTCCACAAGGTAACGGCAAAGGACTCAGCTTCTTGGTCATTTGCAAATCCATGGTTTCCGACAGCACCGCCTAGAGACAGAAAAACCTTCTTTCCTAATGACTGACACTTAATAATATCCCTAGAAAGTTCAGGACAATTCTGCATTCCATTCTGGAGTTCGTTATCACAACTGGAGGCAAAGTTTAGCTTAATATTATTAGGAAACTCGTACAAGAAGGAAAGTAACACAATATCAACTGATTCCGATTCACAATAACTGGCTAAGGGTTCTTGACTTCCTGCAGATGCCTGACCCCAATAAACAGCAACGTTATCATTTGAGTTTATATTAAAAGCTAGGGCAGAAAATGCATGCAGTAGCATTAAAACAAACATGAAACACGATTTCATAGCGCTTAATTGACGTAAGATATGAAATGAAGTTGGTTGTTTTAGAATGACTAGTAAAGAACTAAAATTACACAAATTAAAAGAGTCATTTTTATACTCATTTTACCGACCCAGTCTCTTTTCTGTCATCGTCTCAGATTTAATATCTAGTTCCACGCACAATACAAACAGCCTCTCTTGCTGGCCGAAAACGTGATCGAAATACCATCCCGATGGTGTAAAAAGTTACAAATAATCTATTTTAACAGCATATACCTGCCTTTGACCTTCCATTTGATTAATACAAAGTTTGGTTCTTCGAGGACTTGACGTTCGAGACCTTCTCCAGTGTTTGTGCCAGCGTCAAGCCAGCCATATTTGGATGGCTAGTTTCACTGTCGTTGACGATGACGCATTGTACACAGACGATGGATACAAGCCATCACCACCTTGAAAATTGTATATAGAACCACCTATACCAATAGTAATCATATTATATGGATCCATTACCAGTAGCTTGATGTATGCGAGTACTTTTTGTGCTGTGTTATTTAGCTGGCATCTTAGTTGATACACAGCGTCACACTTTATGTAATATACGAAAAACAACTAATATCCAGAGCTAAAATATCACAGTTTATTTAGTCACTCTATTTATAAATGAGAGGTATAAATAAGTAATAATTACTGGCAGTTTAATTGACCCTTAGAACTTGTACTTTTTGTTTTTTTTCTCTATCAGTTTAGATTTATGTTGGTTCTATCTATATAACATCGTCAATTTGTTTAAGTCTAGCACAAAATAATTTATTTAAGGGTAAATTCAAAGATAAAAGTTAACTACTGATGTGCTAAAGAGATATAGCCCCCCAAATCGGTATCTGGATCGTGAATCAGAGATGGTTCTCTTGGAATTTTTTTTCATTGGGTGACATTTTACCTCCAATTTTTGGAATAGGTGTCATCGCTGGGGGAAAATTTAACGTAGCATTAATTGGCAAACTGCTTGCTGGAAAGGGGCAGACATCAAATGAACACCAACACAATTAGGTGTGGATAGTAAATAGAAATACGTCAACTGCGGAGGTAACGACGATTGCTAGTTGTGATTAGTTTAGTAGTTCATTATCCAGCTGCTATAATTTGGGTTTAAGAAGTTATTATGGGTTTATTGACAGCCACAGACAAGGAGAAGATTAAAAGGGCCTTGCCAAAGGCCTCAAACAAGATTATCGACGTGACAGTCGCAAGATTATATGTGGCGTATCCAAATCCCAAGGAATGGCAATATACAGGGTTATCGGGAGGGATAGTACTTGTTGATGATATTGTTGGTAACACTTTCTTTTTGAAATTGGTTGATATCGAAGGTCATCGAGGGGTTGTGTGGGACCAAGAATTATGGGTTGGTTTTGAATATACGCAAGATCGTACCTTTTTCCATAGTTTTGAGATGGAAGAATGCTATGCGGGCTTGCTGTTCGATGATATAAGTGAGGCGGGTCATTTCTTGAAGAGAGTTCAAAGACGTGACAAGTATGCTTCTAAGAAAACTCTATCGAACAAAAATGCCATTGCATTGGCTAATAAGCTAAAAGAAGCGGAAAGTTCACGTGTGATCCATGGTCCAAGAGGTGAGGCGTTAATAAGTGATCAACGCAGAAGATATAGTTATAATATGACAGGTGTAGAAGAAGAAGGTATTCCTGATACAAAGAAGAAGGCGCCACCGCCACCTCCCCCAACCGAGCCGCATTCTAAACGGGAACCAAATAGGAGTTCATCATTGAAATCTGCAGCTTCTAAATATCCAGATATCCCCTCGATGGTTTCATCAACAGCCCCTATAGTAGATCCAGCTCTAGGACCACCTAAACCTTCAAGACAGGTCACACATGATACATGTGGATCTAGCTCAGACTCAGAATCTACATACACATCGGCGGTCACATCTCCTGTGATATCACAACGTCAACAGAAGTATATTCTTCCTCCCTTACCTACGGAGTTTTTCCCATTGCAGCCACCACAACCACCAGAAGCTCATAGCCCAAGTCCAGTTGTTCCCCCAGAGCATGATATGGAAATGTCAGCACCCGTGCGATATGAAGCCCCATTTTTACCAAAACCTCAGGAAGAACAGTCAGCACATCCACCTTTGCCTGCGGCCCCACGTCCTCCACTGGCTCTAACTCAACATCCACAACATGAAGGCGCTGTCCCAGCACCACCTTTTAAAGCACTTCCACAACGACCAGTAAATCATCAAGAGCCATCTTCGTTTGTTTCACTACCGAACAGCAGAGTGCCTAGTGGTTCAGGAAGGCAATTGCCAGCACCTCCTGTAGTTAGAAACAATGCCCCTCCTCCTCCACCTGCAAGACGAGGACCTGCACCTGCGCTACCCCCTAGGAGGGTAGGCGGACCTGACATTCATCAAAATGTCACCCAACAGTCTAAACATCGGGTAGCTAATACAAGTGCCCCCCCACCCCCTCCAAGGAGAGGACCTGCCCCCCCACCCCCACCAAGAGCCCCGAGGTCAGCGGCTGCACCTTCAAATCCTAACCAAAATGCTCCCACTATTAGATTTCGAATGAATGAGCCACCACAACAGGCTTCGTACATACCACCACACCAATTCACTCCACATCCATCAGAACCACCAAAGGCAGCCCTCACGCCTACCGCATTTCGGCAGACACCAGCACCGACTACATCCCAGCCACCTCCCCCTCCCCCCCCTCCTCCAATGATTTCACAGGATAATATCCCTGTTGCTCCACCACCTCCTTCCATTCAGGTTAATTCATCCCAAGGAAAGTTACCAAATCCTTCCAGTACTGTCGTTGGTATTGCCGAAACTACTGGCAATCAAGGTAGAGATGCGTTATTAGCGTCCATCCGTGGAGCGGGCGGTGTTCACGCATTACGGAAGGTCGATAAGTCCCAGTTAGATAAGCCATCGGTATTGTTGCAAGAGGCCCGAGGTAAATCTCCAGCCACAGGTATAAATGCTTCAAACTCACTTACACCAACTACTACAGGTGGAACTGGGTCTCTTGCGGATGCACTTGCAGCTGCCTTAAATCAAAGAAAGAATAAGGTTGCACAAAGCCAAGATGATTACGATAATGGTGATGACTGGTAATTTGACTTTGACTTTCTATATAATGTACATATATATAGGTGTGTGTTATTACTATCTATTGTACTAATTGTAAAGAAAAAAAAGACAGAGGTTTCGATAAAATATAACCTCAATGAGCTCTTATTATACTCATAGTTTTTGCCATTGGGCTTCCCAATTCTCAAGCCACTTATTTTTCATTGGGTTTTTAAAATTTAGCTTCCTAACCAGTTTACACAATTGTTTCATCGATGTGTTTAGCTTATTTAGCTCTTCAATTATATCCCCATCCTCTGGATCAAAATCAGCACCCAACATAAATATTGAGGATACAAACTCATCTATTTGAGGTACAATATCATGATGCATAGTATTGAGCTTATCGAATATCTCTACAGCAGCTCTAGAATGCGATTTTTCGACCTCCACGCTTTTATTAAACGACCCAAGCAATAACTTTATGAGTTTGAGTTTCCTTTCCAACTTTTGTACAAACTCTACCATTTCTTTTGATGCAACCTCACAGACATTCCGATCAGTATCAGCACCATCATTATCTTCCCCACTAGAACCGTCTAGACCAAAGGGATCATCCTGTTCCAAAATTGGATCTTCAAGCCAATCATGTATCTCCAGAATCGTATCGTTGACCAACTTGGTTGAACTAGATATATGCTTTTTCAGTAGTCCCAAATTGCCCTCTTCTGAAATCGACAGCAGTTCATCACAAAGGGACCATAGTTTACCCACACTTAGCAAGTTTTCATTACCCTCTTTAATTTCAACATATATTTGCTGCATGCACTGCACCAGCGCAAGTACCGTTTCGTCCAACTGTTTCAATAAATACGATGCATAGTCGCCCGAAAGATGGAACTTGGGAAACAAAGACAGCAAGTAAAACAACGATTGTTCTAGTTCATGCAGTTGCTTGGTAAGTACCGTCTCGTTCCCCGCGATCCGAGACTTTTGTGACAAGATTGCTGCCTTTGTTATCTGTGCCTTAAGCAACTTGGCCAGCTTTCCTAACTCAATAAGCGGAGTGGAATCCTTAAGCTGAGTACTAGATTTAATATCATGCAACGACTTTGTTGTATTGTATGGAAACCGCTCAGAGAAGGAGCCCAACATTAGGTTTAGATCCTCAACCATCCTTGTTATATGATACTGTTCGCTGGTGATGAGTAACAACTAACTTTTGCAAAAGTCGTCTCATCTCTTCAAATATCGAGATGATCCTCTCAGCCATAAAAAATAAAACCAAACCCTTCAGAGTACTGCCACTATATAGCGTTAGAATAGAATAAATTTATTGTTAAATTTAAATCATATTTGATAGTCAAATTTTGTATACATATTAGACAAGATAATACACAGCAATATTTATAAAGCCCACTGTACAAATCTTCCCACTAATCTGTTACAAATCTATTGAGAAGGTTGGTTAGAGTTCATCTTTCTCTTACCGTTGGTCAAAGTAACATTAACGAATCTTCTGGTGTACAACATTCTCTTGTAAGCTCTACCCTTTGGAGACTTTGGCTTCTCCTGCTTCTCAACCTTTGGAGTTTGAGACTTAACCTTACCAGCACGAGCTAGGGAACCGTGAACCTTACCCTGAATAAAATATCATGTTAGTAAAAAAGACCTAATTCCCACAGACACACTAGACTACCATAGAATAAGACAACCATCGACATGTTTGTACAATAGAACCCATCAACTAAAAAAAAGTCCCAGTGCCACTTCCAACGCTCCACATATATTGATATCTTAAAAAGACGACAACACCGCAAGCTTCGCCCTCAGCTATATAGATATAGGCATCTATATCTCCCAGTTAAAACACATCACAGCGCATCACAGCACAGCAACAAAGTCAAACTAAGCTGCCAATATCAAACTTTCAAAAATTTTCAAGCAATATGTACCATCAACCTGTCCAATTCTAATAGTGTCTAGTCTAGTCTACCCATGTATTTTCAAAACAGCAAAGGCAACGTACCATTTCTTATACCTTAGTATCTTAACTAGTGTCCTTAATACGATACTTTAGAACCAATAAACGTATAGATTTTGTCAGAAATAAGCTATAGTTTCAAGGAAACCGTGGGTTTGGCAGAGCTGGAGGCGGGAGAAAGCCAAAATTGGATGTTGAAGCTGGAGCACTACATACGAGCTGGAAAATCTGCGGAAGTTTCTGCGTCATGTGATTTTCCAATGGCAACGATCGTCTGATCGTCTGACAGGCGTTGCCCTTTTCCGACTCTAAAACTAATATGTGTGGGTGTAAATGTACGGATGCACAGTCACAGGAAGTGGTGCCGTTGACTCATTATCACGTGATCATTTCTTCGAGGCTCACGCCGTTTTTTTACTCATCACACCATCCAAGGTAATCTCTTAAATAATGTAATAGCATTGTCCCATTTTATCAATTAATATATATATATATATATATATTGATTATATCGGGTTGTTTGTGTGCATAGAATATTAGCAGAAATGGATAGAGCGAACCCTAACCACTTTGGCGCAGGGCCTGCACAGTTACCGACGGCTGTTCTACAGCAAGCTGCTAAGGAACTGATAAATTACGAGGGTCTTGGACTTGGAATTGGTGAGATTTCCCATCGGTCGAAAGAAGCCGGTCAAGTGATCGAGGATGCTAAGAAACATTTAGGAGAGTTGTTGAAGATTCCGGATACTCACGAGGTATTTTTCATGCAGGGCGGAGGTACGACGGGATTTTCGTCAATTGCGTCGAATATGGCAGCTGCTAGTGTTGGAAGATCAGGTCAGGTGAAGGTTGGTGCATATGTTGTAACGGGGTCATGGTCTGCGAAGGCTGCACAAGAGGCAGAGCGGCTTGGGGTGCCTACCGAGGTAGTTGTGGATACAAAGAAGATGACCGGGAAGTATGGGTCGATTCCCGCGACGTCTGAATGGGTTGGGAAGATTGATGTCCGGAAGCATTCGTATGTGTATTTGTGTGAGAACGAGACAGTGCATGGGGTTGAATGGCCTGAGGTGCCACAGGAGCTTGTGAGAACTGGGGTTCCGGTGGTGGCAGACTTGTCTTCGGATATCTTGTCTCGGAGAATTAACGTTGATCAGTATGATGTGATCATGGCAGGTGCCCAAAAGAACATTGGTTTAGCAGGGTTGACTTTGTATGTGGTACGTAAGATCTTCTTAGAAAACATAAAGAAGGTACCCGAGGCGGAATTACTAGATCAGGGTCTGCCTGTTACACCAATTGCGAACCATTTCCCAACAGTGGTGGCTAACAACTCCGCGTACAATACCATTCCGATCTTTACATTACGTATCATGGATCTAGTATTTGTGCATTTGCTGAAGAGGGGTGGACTCGATGTGCAGCAACGTGAGAATGAGGAAAAGGCTCGTGTGATTTATGGTGCTTTAGACCAGTTCTCAGACTTTTACAATGTGCCTGTGGATATTCCCGCTAGATCCAAAATGAATGTTGTGTTTACCATTAAGAAGCAAGGACTCGATGACGAATTTTTAAAGCAAGCCAAGGAGCTAGGTCTAACAGGGCTCAAGGGTCATCGGTCTGTAGGTGGGTTTAGAGCTTCACTTTATAATGCCGTGGAGCTTCGTAGTGTACGTCTTTTGGCTGACTTTGTTACTAAGTTTGCTAAGGATCATGCCTGATAGAAAACAGAAATGTGTAATATGACTTAACTTTGTGTAATGCGCATTCCATGCAAAATTCTACAATGGTTTAGACCTTGCCATGTAATATATTATTTGCCCGCGTTCTCGAGGCTGATCG
The DNA here is from genome assembly GCF_000235365.1 of Eremothecium cymbalariae DBVPG#7215. Taxonomy (NCBI): domain Eukaryota; kingdom Fungi; phylum Ascomycota; class Saccharomycetes; order Saccharomycetales; family Saccharomycetaceae; genus Eremothecium; species Eremothecium cymbalariae. The sequence goes on along the minus strand of NC_016451.1, from coordinate 189,815 downwards.
GGCGACTCATCTACCGTTCCTCTATCTAGCGAACAATGTAAAACACAGGACTCGTCGTGCGATATTGCCAGAACAACTTCCTCAAAAGATTCATAAAGTTTAGAACAAACTTTCCAATCCTTTGCCTTGATAAAAACTTTATTTTTGTAATCTTCTGCAGTATCAGCAGTGGTAGGGTTTGTTGTGTCATCTAAACTATCATGAGAAAAACTGAAGCGATCGCCATCCACCTCACTGTCATCAATACGCATGCTTTCTCCATGACGCTGAAGTGCACTATTTCTCCTCGATAAAGTTGCTGGAAGAGCATGTTTCTGCCCTTGTTGTTCTCCGCCATTCGAAGCATCATTTGTTTCTATTGTTTCCAAAGGACCACACCACTGCACATCCAATTTCCAATACAATTCATGCACTAGAAGCCTCAGATGGCCTCCTCCATCATTACCGGCATTACGATCACCATATATGATCAGATGATTAAGCGTGACATAACGATCTAGACGTTTAATAAAATTCGAAAATTTACTGCCATATTCCCCGTTTACTGGCGGCAGTTGAAACATGAGTAACTTGGTATAATTAACCATTGGTTCTTGAATTTTAGCATCTTGACTATTATAAAGCAACCTGACTCCTACCTTAAAAGAGTGCGATACAATCTTGCTTGTCTCTTGCAAATCTAAATATTCACTAAACGTGCATCCTAACGCACATATAGGATTCTTTTGATGCCCATTACTTTTGTTATTATCTGCATTATCCTCATGATCTTGATTGTTAGTTACCTTAGCAGGATTCCATTCAGGCATACTCTGTAACTTGATTGTCAAATCACCATGATTACATCTATCGTACCTTTTTAAAACACTAACCAGCGAGTCACATTGACATTCCATCGCAATAGTATTCTCTTCACGAATAGAAGCAATATTATACAATAAAAACACATCCTTAGGTATCGTGCACCACAATTGTCCTTGATCTCCAGTTAATACAGCGCCACTTGATACCGTTCTCGGTGTCGAAATCACCACCAGCCTATTAGATGTAAATCTTAAAATCGCAGTTTTCCGTAGCTGTGCTACAGTCGTCATTGTAGTTTTAAACAATTTGTAATCATCATTATTAGAGTTAATTACCAGCTTCAGCTTCATTCTAAAATAAACCCTCTGAAACGATACCCAAACGTAAGCCTTTTTATCTATAAGTTAATGATTTTATATTTTAGTAGAGAGCTCTCCTCTTAAAACATTTCTAGAACCTTGTTTTCCTAACAAAACGACATAAAGCGTTTATTAAAACGTATTATTGATCATTGAAACTTTTACACGAATCTCACCAATACAGACGATATCCGAAAAGTGAAAACCAGAATTGGATTCTATAATGCTTCGACGACTGTTTAAGTGCTCTAAGTTCATTAGATTCAGTTCTAATAGTTCCGCAACTACCGGCTCTACGTTAGCGGTAGCTAAATCTTTACAACAAAGAATTGAAGATATACCCATTGAAAGATATAGGAACTTTAGTATAGTGGCACATGTGGACCATGGTAAATCGACGTTAAGTGATAGACTGTTAGAATTAACGGGAGTAGTCAAACCAGGTGGGAAGCAAGTTCTTGACAAGTTGGAAGTCGAGAGAGAACGAGGAATTACTGTAAAGGCTCAGACGTGCACGATGTTCTACCGGGATGAGCGAGATGGTTTAGATTACTTATTGCATTTAGTCGATACGCCTGGGCATGTGGACTTCAGAGCGGAGGTATCAAGGTCATATGCATCATGCGGTGGTGCCCTATTGCTTGTGGATGCCTCACAAGGTGTTCAAGCGCAGACGGTGGCTAACTTCTACTTGGCATATAGTATGGACTTGAAATTAATTCCTGTTATTAACAAAATTGATTTAGATACTGCAGATATTCCCCAAGCCGAGGAGCAAGTAGTTAACACTTTTGAGTTACCTAAAGCTGACATTATCAAGGTTAGTGCGAAAACCGGTGCGAATATTTCGAAGGATCTGCTACCAGCTATCATCGATAAGATCCCACCACCTGCAGGACTCTCTGATAAACCATTTAGAGCGTTATTGGTTGATTCGTGGTATGATTCATATTTAGGAGTTGTATTATTGATTCATTGTGTTGATGGTAAACTTAAAAAAGGTGCCAATATTAGTAGTGCACACACTGGAAAGAGATATGAGGTGAAAGAAGTAGGCATAATGTATCCGGAACGAGTTCCCACAGGTTGTCTAACCAGCGGCCAAGTAGGATACATTGTTCCAGGGTTAAAGGACTCTCGAGAAGCCAAAATTGGCGATACATTAATGCATCAAGGACATGAAAGCGAAACTGAGGTTTTGCCTGGGTTCGAAGAAACAAAACCCATGGTTTTCGTTGGTGCATTTCCTACAGATGGTACTGAATTCAACGCTCTAGACGATGATATTCAAAGACTTGTGCTGAATGACCGGTCAGTATCTTTGCAGCGTGAAACTTCCAATGCTCTAGGCCAAGGTTGGAGATTGGGGTTTCTGGGCTCCTTACATGCTTCTGTGTTCAAGGAAAGATTGGAGAAAGAATATGGTTCCAAACTGATTATTACACAACCTACAGTTCCATATTTAATAAAGTATAGAGATGGTAGCAGCTCAGTGATAACGAACCCGGATGACTTCCCAGATTCATCTATACTTCGGACTAAAATACAAGAATTTCAGGAGCCATATGTTGAGGCTATTATGACATTACCACAGGAGTACCTTGGCAAAGTAATTAGAATCTGTGACGATAACCGTGGCATTCAAACTGAAATTACTTATCTAAATACCACTGGACAAGTAATGCTGAAATATCACTTACCATTGGCACATTTGGTGGATGATTTCTTTGGCAAACTAAAGTCAGTATCTCGTGGATACGCTTCCCTGGACTATGAAGATATTGGATACAAGCCTTCTAATATCATAAAGTTAGAGTTGTTAATTAATGGGAGAGGGGTTGATGCTCTTGCACAAGTGATGCATTGCTCGCAAACAGATCGTGTTGGAAAAGAATGGGTTAAAAAGTTCAAAGAATATGTAAAGGCACAGTTGTACGAGGTTGTGATTCAGGCTAGGGCTAACAACAAGATTATTGCCCGTGAAACCATCAAGGCACGTCGGAAGGACGTCCTTGCCAAGCTGCATGCTTCTGATGTTTCCCGTAGGAAGAAGTTATTAGCAAAACAAAAGGAAGGAAAGAAACAGATGAGGTCCATCGGTAACATTCAAATAGATCAAGAGGCATACCAAGCATTTTTGCGGAAGTAAGATATCGTGACCCCCCTTCTGTACCGCTGGTTCAATGATCATTTTTAAAAACATTTTACTTGTAAATAAAAACTCATACGTAAAATATATAAAGAATTAATGAGGTCCATAAACACCAACTAAAACATCAAAATCAGCCTCATGCTTTCAATATGTCTTCAAGTGAGACGACACCAACACGCTCCTCATCGCTTATGTATTTCACTAAAGCTCTTGCCACCTGTTGCGTAGATACAGTTGGTCTTATTATACCGTTGATAAAAGCGAATCTGTCACCAAAAGTAAGTTGCTTAGCACAATTCACAAATTGCAAAACAGACTTTATTCTGGATCTTGAATCACCAACGTTGGAGACCTCATCAAACATGAATCCAGGTCTGAATAAAAGCGGTCTAATTGATCCCTCAAGAGCCATAAGCTCCATTTCAGCCTGACGTTTGGACTCAATATAACCACTAGGAATTACAGGCAATGCCTTGTCAGCAGATATGTAACTGAAGGTCACCTTCTTATTCTCGTTGCGATTCTTAGAGACTTCTACAATAGAATTTGCTAACAAAATTGCACTACGACGATTGATATTATCATATGTAAACCCTGAATCCTTATCTTCCGTTGGTTTAGCATTGGACTTGCCTCGTTGCACTAATTTCCCCAGCATTGAAAACATGCCTGATGGCCCTGAGTTTAGCTGATTCTTATAATTTGGATCCTCCAAAATAATTCCAATAGAGTGTACCACATCTGTAACACCGTTAAGGTGTGTTTCATAGGATTTAGGATCAAATATATCACACTTTTCCCAACGGACATTAGTAGTCCAAGGCTCTGTAAGAGAAGCTGGACGACCTGAACGTGATAGAGAAGTCACAGTTGCAAAAAGACCAGATTCCGCAGCTACTTGACAAACACGCCTGCCTAGAAAACCATTTCCACCAAATACAACTAGATTACGACTCATGTTGCTGTCTTTAACCCACCTTGCTGTGTGATTTACAAAGTTCAAAAGGGTTGCAACTTTTTAAGATTTGATCTGCGAAATCCTTTAAAGGTTTGAGAAAGTGGTTATTACAATACACCCGTACATCAATAGAAGATATATAGATGGACAGAGGGGCTTAATTATGGATTACAAGTAATGCTGAAAGCCCTTACCGGATTATCAAGATCTGATAACGGTATGTGCTTGAATGTAAGAGTATCTAATTACAAAATACACCATGGAAGCATCGGTATTTTAGTACTCAAAAAGAACTCTAGTAATTGGTATGGCCCATTGGACATGCAAAATAGACTCATTTGGCAAAGAATGACAGACAAGGATATATGCTAGTTCATCCAGCTCAAGATGGAATTACAGGGTATAAATTCCATCGAGCGAGGTACAGGGCTGTTAATATTAATGTTATTATTATTACAATGGTGGGCAAGATACGGATAGAGAAGACAAAAAATGCTCGTTCCAGACTTTACATTAAGATCAATTATTATCATTATACCATTCATTTATTTTCTTTTCATTTCACAGCAACAAGGTTTACGTCTTCTTGTTTGTAGTTATCCCATACAACACGATATATGAAACTTGGAGCAAATCCCCCAATATTAGTGATGTAGATGTCAATATTTTCGGGAGGTATGTAATCCGCAACTGGGTTTATGGTGTCCATAGTGTTGCCCATTCTATCGTTTTCTGTTGTGGGCACAACGTTTTGTGATCCGCCAATTTCGACCAATTTTTCTATATCGAAGGGATACAATGGAGAAAGTTTATACAGTCCAGCAACGGCGAAGACTGGCGTCTTGAACTCGCGAGCACATTCGCAGACCGAGGAGACACCAGCTGTAGAAGAGACGGTTCCACCGTTGGTGAAGACAGTCTTGGCTCCTATGATGACCTTACCTACACGCGACATGAGGGCGAAGACTGCGTTGTCTGGAATCACTGTAGTTTCAATGTCGTGCTGCGCCAGCTTCTTAGCAAACTCGTGGGCTACTTTGGTGTTATTTGGAAACCCCTCTGTCACCAAGACGGTAAATCTTCGATTATTGCGCTCTCTAGCCTTCAACAAAAACCTGAGTACTGTTTTTGAATCAGGAGTAGGCGTCAACAGGATCTCACGGTCATGAATCAGATCAATCGCAATCTGTTGAATACCGTCATCAATATTTTTAATCTCATCTATCAGGTCTCTGATTCCCTGTATAATAACTTGACGAATGTCTGTTTTTGCCTGATGCGACTGATGATGGCTTTGTTTCTGCTCCAATGTTTGAGCATCCACTGGTTTTTGTAAAAGATTAAACATGGAAGAAATTAGAGGTTCAGCAGCTGTTGGAGTTGCTGACGCACTTGCAGCAGGCATACTAGCACGTTCATCTTCTTCCATTTCATCACGTATAAGAGCCAGAATACGTCTAATAACATTACCGCAGCTAAATTCATATGGTTGCGCCTTTTCCAGCCGATTGCCAAGCGCTCTGATTTGTTCTAAAAGCTCATTCATTGTTGACCAGCGAATAGCTGAAACATATCTCATTAGGATCTGTAGTGTTTCAAGAGAGACCTGGTATGTTCCCGTGATTTGTCTTCTCTTGAGTCTATCGATAAACGAATCTACCGTGACATTTATATCCTGGGACGACATTCGAAAATGGGTTACACAGCCAACGCAACTAGAAAGAGATGAACAGCAGCTTCTGGGTTGTGGAACTGATATACAATTGGTTAAAATTAAATAAAAAGTTCCATTTTGGATTGATTTTTATTTGAAAATTCAAAAAAGAAAAAAAAACTTTTAGGACCACTTGGGGTTACCCGGACTTAAATGTTTCACAGACCAATAGAGGGTTAGGATTACATGTGTACAGCTCAATGGAAAGAACGATTCAATTCTTATTAAAGAGGCCCGCTGGTGTATGTTTTTGGTAGTAGCTAATATATATATATATATATATATAGGCTGAACTATGGTACAGATATGATTTGTGTAATGCATGTTATAATAAAATGTGTATGGAAGAACATGCGAGGAATATTGGTACCGTCATCTAAATATCACCGTTGTATTCGGCAAGCTTGCGCACAGTTTCAAGGAAAAGAGCCTTCAATTTGATATTAGAAGAATCAAAACTTAGACCTCTTTCACAGGCGATTTTTGCTTGCTCAAAACGACCTAATTTCAAAAGAACGTCAGTCATCCTGATAAAAACATCTGGCACTATCATACCGCAACCTAGAAGCATTTCCAAACTTTGAAGAGCATCCATATAGCGACCAGAAGAAATTTCAAGATCTGTCTTGTTACGTAACATCATTTGAAGTTCTTGAAGTCGGAAAGCAAAGGCCTCCCAAGGGCGACGAGCCTTTGAATGCATGTCCAAGGCCAAATTAATCGTACGCAAAGCTTCTTGTGTTTTTTTTTCTGAGCAGCTTGAATACTAGATTCATACATCTTCTTAATCATATTGGTAGATTCCTGGGAAGGCTGCGGTGTGAAGTTTGGATTAGATTCGGCCACAAGGGATTGAGTAAGCTTATTTATTTGTTGAATATTCACATTGTAATTGTGAATGACACTGTCTGGCTCGGCAGCGTCCGAGGAAAGGGATATCATTTTAGAGTTGACATTATAATTGATCATTGTTGGTAAGACCTAGCTTTACTTTCTGTATAATAACGCTTAACAAGTTTTGTATATGTGTATAATATGTATTTAGGACAATGGTGTTCAAATAAGAGAAAAGGGCCAGTTTTTTTTAACGATCCCAAAATCAAGTTGCATACAAAAAGGAATGGAGCAGCTGCAGCAACGTCATACAAGATAGAACGCCATGCAAGGTAGACATTGCCGTTATTAAAACTGCAATTACGTGCTGCAAGGCCAGGTACATCTGTATACATGAAGATAGAAAGATAGATAGATATTCATATATATATCGATACTCATACATATATACTCCATATATATATTGAAGTAAAGCACAGAGCCAGAACACAGCAGAACAGCAATCTCCTCAGCCCGTCTATACCATCTTGTCTGCCTACAAAGGATGAAGGCTTCTTTATGCCCACTTGATCTTCACACAATCCACAATCTTGATTTTTCATTTTTTGCATTCTATGTATATATAAAATTTGGTCTGGGTGGGGAAGATGATTTAATAATAATGATGATGATAAAAGAAAATTAAGATAGAGAGAATGGAATAATAATAATAATAATAATAATAATAATAATAAAAATATATTAAAACAATCGCCTTCAGGATGATGACATCTAGATGGTATGTATATAGCTTTCATTCATCCTTCGTCTTCGTCTTCTTCTCTTGACTCTTTTTCTCTCTTTTCTTCTCTCCTCTTGTCTCTCTCTTTCACAAATCAGCATCATCCTCGTCAGGCAACGGCAAAGCAGTAGCACGCTCCATTTCCTGTTGGTACTGCTGCATCAACTGCTCATCGACTTGGACCTCTGGAGGAGCTAGAGCTGGAGAAGCAACAAAGTCTAACTGTGGATTACCCGCCAACTTTCTAGCCAACCACAAGAAAGGCTTCTCGAAATTGTAGTTAGACTTGGCAGAAATATCATAGTACTGCAAGTTTTTCTTTCTGTGGAACGTAATCGTCTTGGCCTTAACCTTTCTCTCCTTAACATCAACCTTATTCCCACACAAAACAATAGGAATATTCTCACAAACACGCACCAAATCCCTATGCCAATTAGGCACGTTCTTATAAGTAATCCTAGAAGTAACATCAAACATAATAATCCCACATTGCGCATTGATGTAATACCCGTCTCTCAAACCACCAAATTTTTCTTGCCCCGCAGTGTCCCAAACATCAAACTTAATCTCCCCAAAGTTTGTGTAGAACGCCAATGGATGAACCTCAACACCAATAGTAGCAATGTACTTCTTTTCAAACTCACCTGTTAAATGTCTCTTAACAAATGTAGTCTTACCAGTACCACCATCACCAACCAAAACCAACTTAAATGTAGGAACTTCTGCTGCCATATTCTTATCTACTTGTTCTTCTATTTATTTGAACTAAAAAGATCCTTTTATTACAATCCTTCTTGCTAGTTCGTGTGTTGTTTTGTCAGGAATGAATGAATTCGAAAACTTTATTATTTATTGGTGATTGATTAATTTTTTTAATTATTTTTTCTCTCCTTTTCTCTTCGCGTGTGTTCGACGTTGGTCTTTCCTTTTCGCCATAAAGAAAGAGAGATGGGGGAGAGGAAAGTGGCTGTTATATAGGAAGCAGTGCTGGAGCTGGCCTGTGGGCTGGTTCTGGACTGGCGTGTATGTAGTGAAGATAGACAGTAGATATATATGCGGGCTGAACCGTGCGTGTGGGTTCAATTGTACCTCTGTGTGCTGGGGATGCGGTTTTCTGCGACTTTGTTAACGGCCAGATTGGGCGACGGTAAACGCGGCGCTTTTCTCCTTCGTGGATGGCCCAGATGTCCCGACAAGTGTCGTGACAGGGGGAGCAGATAGGCAATGCAGGCGGAGGAGGACGGGCGTGGGTGTGGCGGGCCAGATGGCGGCAGCCTGTCTCCTTTCGGTGGGCCTGGGCGGACGACTACGGGAGAAATTTGCCACCTCGAGAGCCGTAGGGCATGACGCTCACGTGAGGGTCACGTGCCGCCGAGCAGCGTTCGGATTTCGTGCCAGTCGCGGGCGAGCTCGTCCAGTTCTGGGTCGCCACCGCCTGGCAGGTGGGCTTCACCCGGCCCGCGGCCGGGCGCGCGCGCGGGCGGCGGAGCGGGAGGGGGGGCAAGGTCGAGCACGAAGCGCGTATACACGTAGCGGTTGGCCTCTTCAATGAGGCCCTTGGCCTTGCGCAGCGCGGCCACGGTGCCGCTGTGTTCCTCTGCGAGTTTGCGCATGCACACTGAGAGGTCTGTGAGCGGCGGTGCGTCGCCGGTGGCGGGACCCAGGGAGGGTAGCGACGGGCCGTGCCACGTAACGTCCAACGGCTGAGAGGGCCCACGTGACGCGGTTTTCAGCTGCGCGCGCAGCTGGTCCACGAGCAGCTGCTGTTTGCGGAGCTGGGCCTGGGCGGGGCGGTGCTGCCTGGGCGGGGCCCAGGCAGGAGCGGCGGCAGGCGCGCGGGCAGCGCCTGCTGGCGGCGGCGACGTGGGGGCGGACGCAGAAAATGCGTGCGGCGGCGTCATGGTGCGGCGCGGCAGTGGGCTGCGCTCGCGGGCTCGTTGTCCCTTCACGTGATCATGGTGCCGCTGGTGTTCTAGCAGCTTTATGCGGGCCTCCTGCTCCAATAGCTGGGCCTGCAGAGCAGAGACGCTGTTCAGGAGCTTGTTAAAGGTGTTGATCAGTAGCTTGTCGTTTGTGAGTAGGGCCATTGTTGTCTCCTCATCCATGAGCGGCGGGGAGTCGTGGGTAGCCGCGGTGGCAGGGGCAGCAGTGGCAGTCTGACTAGCGCCTGCGGCGCTAGTCAGACTGCCACTGGTTGTTGCATGGAAAAGGATCGTTTCTGATTCCTTGAGATAGCCCTTGCGTTTCAATTCCCCGTTTATGTACTCCGAGGCATCCTGGATCCTATCAAATTTCTTCATTTGGAGATAGGCAAGGCAAGAGCTGTTGTTGTGGTTGTCTCCCAAGCCAGAGGGATGTAGGTAACAACGAAACTCGTACTTTTGCCAGTGTTTGTTGCGTATGCTGGGAGAGAAACAACGTCCTCTGCAGCGCCGGGCGCGGACAATTCATAAACATCATTGTTATATGTACTATAGAAATATCTGTCTCTCTATACAGTATGCAGCGCGCTACGCACTCTATACTGAGATATATATATATATATATATATCATATCTAGTGATGGGAGTCCTTCTCCTCGACTTCTTCCAACACCAGCCAATCACCTTCGGCAGCTTCTGTTGTCTCCGCAGCCTCCTGCTCGCCCACGGTTTCAACTTCCTGTGCCTCATAAGCGTTCAGCTCGTCCACCGCACCGCTTAGACCAAATTCAGGTGCGCTGGGCTTGCTTGGAAGTACCCACGGTTTAACAGAGCCTTGCGCGTCCTGGGACGTCATGGATGCCACCTTGGTGTTGCGAAGCTCTTTCAAATATAGATCTTGAACCAGGTCGCGTCTAGCGACAGACAGAGAAAACCCACGTGCGGCCCCTGCGGATCTGGTTACTAGTCTCTTGCTCAATTGGACAAACATCGAATATGCAGGCTTTTTGTGGCGTACAGCGAGTGTGTTTACAACATTCGACCGGTGTATTGACTGCGCTCTTCACGTACAGATTTCTCCCAGGAGGAGGGCGCTGAGAGAACAACGAGTGAGGATGTCGTTATGTACGAACGATTTCTATTGGTGCGTACCAAGTGATATAATGTCCACGTGATAATGTCAACGGGAGAATGATATCACCGCTCACGGAACACCGTAACCTTTGGGATCCAGACTGCCTTCCAAAGGAACCTTTCGTACCCGTACCTATGTATCCATGCCAAGGAAAGAACAGTGAAACCGCTTATGTTTCCTACTTGAGGCATTTCTGATGTAGATCCGTTTTTACGGCTGAGCTGGAACGCATATGGAAGCCATCTAAGTCACATGTATGTTTGCTTGAACAACTGCGAACAATAGCTACTTGTTTGGCTCGCCTGCTCTCTCTCCTTCTCACAAACTCCTTGCGTCACCCTCTCCTCCATCTCTGATAGCTAGGTTCTCAAGGCTGTAAGGGTTGGACACCAGGACCCATGTGTATTTTAATATAAAGCAACTAATAATGATGGCTCTCACAGGTGAGATCTAGAAATCTCACCCGGGAAGCATCCGTCATCATCGTCGTCCTTCAGTAGAGGGCAAGTGAGATGTCATTTAGATACATAGAGCGGATTGCCTTTGGCACAGAAGAAATAGACAATGTCGCACTGTGGATGCTGATCTCGTTTCTAGCGGGGTTTTGGATAACGCTGGGAGCCGGGTTGCTAATATTAGTGATTGTAGCAACGCAGTTCTCTGGGACATGGGTTACCAGAAGGTTTAATGATGATGTTGAGAAGCAAGAACAGCAGATGTAAGGAGGAGGATCGGATATAACGGCATCATCTGGCTATGTACGTATATGTGTGTATGATGGATATGAATATATAGATATGAAAGAAATGCAACATTTGCTTCTATGTACGCCGTTGGTGGGTGTGGTGTAGTGTTCTGTGGAGGGCTTCTGGACGAGCAGAGGGGTTAGAGAGGTTGGCCTTTAGTTTTCCGACGGTACGTTTTAGAGTGTCGTCGTTACGGTATACAAGACTGCTGCTATTTGGGGTGATGCCCCAAACTGTGAGGGCAGGCGGAGGTGGTAGTATGAGATCAGTATCTGTAGAGAAGTAGTGTGGTTCGTAGATCTTGTTGCGCCCAGATGCAGCAGTTGTAGCTGTGGTGGTAGTGGCGGTGGTGGTGGTGGCATCGCCGCTGGACGTGGTGGCCATGGCCAGTTTGGTCTTTTGGTTTGCACGCTGGGGTAACTTGCTGACCTTGATCATCTCGCCGATATCAAGCCTGCATTCTGGGGTAAATACCTTGTGGAAGCCCGGTGCGGTGGTGTATATCTGTCGCAGGGGGGTAACTGCGGGGGGAACTTGGCGGATCTTGCGTCGTTGCCGTTTCGATTTGTTAGCCTCACAATGTAAAACTCTTTTTGGTTCTACAGAACCACCTTCGGATGCGGAAGATAGAGAGGGAGGTTTCACTGCCAAGCAACGTTGTCGAGAGCGACGACGTTTGCTGACTTTTGGCAATAGAAACAGGAGTTTTTGCTGGTTTGCTTTGTTGTAGTAATAGTCAGCTGTAAGACGAATATGGTTCTTGCCGATCAAATGCGACTTACGAACACTTAACGTGTCGTGCGTAAGGTATGAGTGGCAGTAGTCGCAGTAATACCGAGCCATATTGTTGGATTGTATGCTTAGATGGCATGCAGATCTACCCACGAACTGGATTGGCTTTCATATGGAGTTGTCTTTGTTTTTTGTCAAGTTGGTTTTCGAAGTCCAAAAGGCCTCTGCCGCGATTTCAACAGAAAGTTACAACTAACACTATCAGATCGATTTCTGGAACGACGATTGCAATCCTGTTGGTATTATTGGGCATGTAGAGTTGGCTAACAGGATACTGGCCAATATTTTAGGACGGCGCAGGAGCTGCGGACGTGTGGGGCTGGGGAGGGGCTATCGTAACGTGTGATACACTTCTACAACTGGGTCATCGTCCGCCGAGCTGGGTTGAGGAATGAGTCAGCGAGGTGGATCTCATCGAGTGGTATCGATATGTCTCATCCCACTGGTTCTGCATTTTCTGTCTCCTGACGAGCTCATCGGACCTCTTCGGCCAGTGCCGTGTAATTCACCACATCGGCTGTTTTAATTCTAATCACGTGAATCTCTTAATTAAGTTAATCACGTGATAATTTTAAAGGATTTTAAAAAAATTTTCCGCTTTTCCTTACAACATTACAAGACTTTCCATTATTCTACTATAATAACTATTGATATAGTCAAGAATTTGGAGAATATATTGAACTCGCATTTTAGCAAACTCTCAAGGCATGTCTTTACTTGCTGCTAGATTTTCTACGAGAATTTTGGCGAGGCCAACTTTGTCAGCTGCTTGCAGGAGTCTTTCGACGACTCCTCTAAGATGTTATGCAGCTGCTTTTGATCGTTCTAAACCACATTTGAATATTGGTACTATTGGACATGTCGATCATGGTAAAACTACTTTGACTGCTGCAATTACGAAGACGTTGGCTAGCAAAGGTGGTGCTGAATTTTTGGATTACGCTGCTATCGACAAGGCACCTGAAGAAAGAGCCAGAGGTATTACTATTTCGACTGCTCATGTCGAATATCAAACGCAAAACAGACACTACTCTCACGTTGACTGTCCAGGCCATGCCGATTATATCAAGAATATGATTACAGGTGCTGCGCAGATGGATGGTGCGATTATTGTTGTTGCGGCCACCGATGGCCAGATGCCTCAAACCAGAGAACATTTATTGTTAGCCAGACAAGTTGGTGTTCAACATATTGTTGTGTTTGTGAACAAGGTTGATACGATTGATGACCCTGAAATGTTGGAATTGGTTGAAATGGAAATGAGAGAACTATTGAATCATTATGGGTTTGATGGTGACAACACCCCGGTTATTATGGGATCTGCTCTATGTGCCTTGGAGGGAAAGAAGCCTGAAATTGGTGAACAAGCCATTATGAAACTTTTGGACGCTGTTGATGAGCATATTCCTACTCCTGCTCGTGATTTAGAGAAGCCATTCTTGATGCCTGTCGAGGATACCTTTTCCATTTCCGGTAGAGGTACTGTTGTCACCGGTCGTGTTGAAAGAGGTAACTTGTCCAAAGGTGAAGAAATTGAGATTGTCGGCCACAACAACACTCCATTCAAGACCACTGTCACCGGTATTGAGATGTTCAGAAAGGAATTGGACAAGGCTATGGCCGGTGACAACGCCGGTATCTTGTTGAGAGGTGTCAGAAGAGACCAATTGAAGAGAGGTATGGTTTTGTGTAAGCCTGCTACTGTGAAGGCTCACACTAAATTCTTGGCCTCTTTGTATATTTTGACTAAAGAAGAAGGTGGTAGACATTCTGGCTTTGGTGAGAACTACAGACCACAAATTTATGTTCGTACTGCAGACGTTACTGTTGTTCTCAAGTTTCCAGACACTGTCGAAGATCACTCTATGCAAGTCATGCCGGGTGACAATGTTGAAATGGTGTGTGAGTTGGTCCATCCAACTCCGTTGGAACCTGGCCAACGTTTTAACATTAGAGAAGGTGGGAAGACTGTCGGTACTGGTTTGATTACTAGAATATTGGAGTAATAAATACCACTTGGCTTCCTCGTCGTTCCTCCTGTAAATATCATCCGATTTGAGAGACCAGCCAGCCAGCTTTTTTTATCTTTTATCAAAGGCACTTCAACATATTTACATGCCCATATATATGTATATACATCCCTTTGACAATATTATCTTTATTGTTTTCACGTCCAATATCGAAATTACAATCCATACAAGATGCCTCTACAGTTATCAATGTGATTTAAAACAAACCTTGGGGTTTTCTACTAGTTCAACTGTCGCGAAAAAGCTTATCTTCCTGTCCAAAATTTTCATTAGTCCGGCTGTAGCTGTGGTTGTTACTGACGCTTATTCCACAGTCACTCAGTCCACAGTCACACACAGACACACAGAGTTCCCGTATCCCCCAGTCTGTGTTTATTAAATGTCGCTGGTGTCAGTGTCGTGTAGTGAATAATAGTTAGAGTGATGTGCTACTTTAAAGTAGCCACAACAAGTACTAATATATAAATAGATGAACACAAACGCAGTTCAACAGCATATAGAGAAACTTCAGCCTGACGGATACAGAAAGTCATTATATGAACAGAATAAGTCTGCCGATGGTATTATTTGACAGGCAAGAACTGAGCTCCTGGCTAATGGTTGCCACAGTTACAAATAAGATTCAGTCGTTACTAGTCGTTTCACTATTTTTGACATTATGTTCAGGTATAATTATACAGAATCCCGTAACAGGAGCATTAGTCAGAGAGAGCCACAATATTGATATTGGGTATTTAAATCGAAGTGCTACATTAAACCCCGAGCACCACTTTCTAAAGATAGGGCATAACGGAGGGATCTCCAGTGACCTTGAGTTGTGTAACCGGATGGCGGTGCACGATGTGTTGCTCGGGATTCCTGGGTCCAATGCTGCAGATGCAGCAGTGACTACGTGCTTGTGCATTGGAATGATAAACTTCTTTAATAGTGGGATTGGAGGTGGGGGGTACGCTGTATATACAGATGGGCTCCGTCCTTCCAGGCATCTAGCGTTCGATTTCCGTGAAGCAGCGCCGGAGTTGGCACATAGAGATATGTATGAACATGATGAAAGTTTGTCGAAACTTGGCGGGTTAGCCATCGGAGTGCCTGGGGAATTGGCGGGGCTTTATGAGTTATATGAACGAAGAGGCAGCGGAGTAGCCAAGTGGGCGGATCTATTAAGGCCCGTAATAGAGCTAGGGTTTGATGGGTGGAGTATAGGCCCAGCTTTAGCAGCTACATTGAAGGAGTATGAAGCCTTTTTCAAACAGCACAGGAACGACTGGGGTTTTGTTTTCCACAAAACCGAAAACAGGGTACTTGGTCTAGGAGAATGGATATCCAGACCTGCTTTGGCCAAGACTTTAGAGACATTGGCTAGTAGTGGGAATGTAGCACCGTTTTACGAACCCAACTCGCACTTGGTGAGTTCAATGGTGAACAAGATCCAAAGTTCACAGGGGATCATTACAGAGTCAGATTTTGCGAAATATTCCGTAGATGTTACAACACCACTAAAACTCAAGATAAGGAAGGGCTGGCAATATTTGCCAAACAATGATTTGACGGTGTTAACATCCGGCGGCTCCAGTTCAGGCGCTGCTCTACTCTCTGCTTTAAAAATCATGGATAATTTTGAAAGTAGCGAAGGCGGTGATTTACACCTCAAGGAATCCTACCAGTTGGTAGAGGCTATGAAATGGATGGCTAGTGCTAGAAGCAGGCTCGGAGACTTTGGCGGTGGCGAGGAGATACCACCACAGGTAAAGGATATCTTGAGTGACAAATGGTCAGATTACGCGGCATCGCTGATAAAAGACGGATATCTAGAAAATGGGTATGGAACATTGACCAAGTGGGCTGATTATTTGCCGCTGTACGAAATAAATGAACCCCATGGCACTGCTCACTTTTCCATTGTTGACCACAAAAACAACGCCGTCTCATTTACAACCACCATAAACTTGTTATTTGGTTCTCTAATCCACGACCCCGGCACAGGGATCGTGTTCAACAACCAGATGGATGACTTTAGCCAACCAGGCAGAACCAACAGCTTCGGCCTAAGCCCTTCCCCCTACAATTATATAGAACCCTTCAAAAGACCACTATCGTCCACAGCCCCAACCGTTGTCCTCAACGAACTAGGCCTCCCCGATATGATAGTCGGTGCCTCAGGAGGTTCCAGAATCACAACCGCAATCCTCCAGGTCATCATCAGATCATACTGGTACCACATGCCCATCTTGGAGACCATCGCATATCCAAGAATCCACCACCAGTTACTTCCCGAAGTTTTGCAGGTGGAAAGCTTGTCGATGATTGGCAACAACACCATCACCGAATTACGACGCATGGGCCACAAAACCATCGAGGCAACCCCTAAAAGCGTGGTCAATGCAGTAAAGAACTGGCACGGCGTCTGGCACGCCGTCAGCGACTACTGGAGAAAACGTGGTGTCTCCGTCGCATACTGAACGAAGAAACCCCCTCTAATCTCGTCTTATATATCCACCACCACTATAGGTATTCTTCCTATCCTTTTTTTTGATTTACAATTAGTTACTGTATTACATATATTAGACTATATTAGACTCATCTTCTCTCTATTCCGTACCATTCGTCTTATACCGTTCAAACCGACCGGCTACCTTGTGCCATCCTACTCTACATAAACTACGCAAAGAACTCCACCGTATCGTCCGAAGAACACACCTACGAATGATACCGTAAGCACATTTGACGCAAGCACCATTCCCGAATACCTGACGCAATTTATTCCCAACAGGGAACTGGTTCCTTGAAAATCATTATCTCTGGTTACGAGAGGGGCTTTGTCATATTTTGTCTTTTAATGACCGAACTTAAAAAATAAACCTTCTTCTTTCCTCATCATGTTCATTTCTAGAGGCTTGTTGTTTACGATGAACAGGAGGGTTTTGAAGACCAATTATATACAATTAAGGCGATTGTAGATTACTTTGAAGGATAGTTTTGAAGATCGGTGAGAATGATAAAGTCATCGAAGCCATTACCTGAGCTTCCTGAGCTTCCTGGGGATTTTAACGGGCAAGTTTCGATGCTCGACGAGGCGCGACGTTCGCTATTAGGGGGAAGTAAGTTACCAGGAACAGAAGAAGAAGAAGAGGGTAAAAGGGGTCATGATGACGGGGTAGTGTGTGCAGGGAGCAAGGAAGTGGAAGGTCATTTTGAGTTTTGTGAGCAGTTTAAGTGGGTGGATTGTAAGGTTGTTGTTCGTTCGATTACACAGCGTTTAAAAACAGGTGGTATGCAGGAGGAGTATGTTCTTCTGCCATTTCGATCAGGGCAAGTGAATCAAAAGTTGTTACGGTTTTTGAGTGCGATATTTCCTGACGGGGGTGATGGGGGGCCTGTGAATGAGGCGAAGCTAGCGCGGATTGTGAATGGAACAGGTAGTTGGACGTTGGTGCAGGCGTTAAAGTATATATGGTGCAGGGTTCCAGGACGGGAGGTGATTGGATGGAAGGCATATAGGGAATTTGAAAGGGAGGAGAGGGTGAAGGGATACCCTGCGGGAGCGTTCTTAGAGATTTTGCCGCAGTTTTTAGCTTCTCCAGAGCAAGCGTCAGTTGTGTATGATTTTTTTGATTTGCTAGTTTCTGTTGCAGCCAATTCGAAATCGAATAAGATGAGTGCCAGAAAGGTGTCAAGGATGTGTGCAATTTGGGCATTCGGGAAGGAGGAGGAAAGGGAGGCGACCGGTAGTCAGGTGTGTCAGAACAATTCGTTCCGGGAAGGGCTGGATATGTGGATACCCGGCTCCGATGCGATGTTCCATTTATTTTTATCGTTTATGCGTTCGTTTGTGCATGGTGATCTTGGTTCGGCGGATATACCCAAATCGCTTAAAAGCGTTTTGTTCACGAACGAATATCCTCCTGCCAAGTATTATGCATCTGTACATGACAGTGTCTTAACAGTTCCTGTTGTGACGTTAAAGACCGACCGGTTTTCTAACAAGCCATGGGAGTTGCTTCAAAGGTGTAGCGATTTGTTTGTGAACTCGAATCCAGGCGATTTTGCTGCACGGGAAGACTATGTGATGATGAAATCTCTATTCAAGAATCGTGATAGTATCCATGCATTTAGCAAAATGATGTCGGGTGAATCAAGGAGGTTGATGAGGGAATGGACTACGAAACATTCTACATTCCAAGCTGGATGGCCCAAAAATAAATGTGTGGCCAACGAGCAATGTCTTGCAGAGCACCTTGTTTGGGGGCGTGCCGAGATTGATGACTATTTCATATGGACGTGGATGTCCACTCTATCGCATGAGCAGAGCACAGAAAAGCGAAAGATATTTGGTAGGTCGCTGATTGTTGAGTTCGAATTCGATGGGATTAAGAAATGGGTGATCGTGGAAGAATCGGACATTGTAATAGATTCCATCAAAATGGCAGCCGATGAGGCCAAAGCTGTTGTGGAAGCCGCCGCCAACGAGGAATCTGAGTATAGTAGTGAGTTGCCGCCGGCGCTTCCAGTGTTATATAATAGACAGGTGCATGTTGGTGCGAATGATGCAGGACAGGCACCAGCCAAGTCTAAGAACGTCTATCGTACGGTTGTGGATCTTTCGAAGAGACATTTGTCACGTTCGTCGCAAGAGTATAAAAAGTCAAAGTGGAATCCAATCAATCAGTTTAGAAAGAAAAGTATAGATTCGACAGTAGGTGGTGGAAACTCTGTGAGGCAAACGTCCTCCAGGTACGACGATCAAAGTGTGAATAGTGTTCCGGAGTACCAGTTAAACTTTAGAGCCTCTGCGTACTTTAACGATGCTCCCCGGAACATCTGGTCTCCTCCTACTGATGAAAAAGAGCAGTCCTTAGAGAATCCGATGGACATTGACCGCATGGCCGATGAGACTGCACTGCAATATACGGAGTCTAATGCCCTGCAGGGCTCAGGTGGCAGTCCAGAAAGAGTACATGATCCAGTTGAGTATATCGGAGCTAATAGTGGTGCTGAAAACGCTGGGACTGTCGGCTCAACCTCCGTCAGCGAAAGCAGTTCGCTCGTTGGTAGCACTACGTCTACAAACAGTGCAGTATTACCGCTACACCTGAAAGATTCTGCCGATTCCTTCAGAAATCCAACGCCAAGAGAGTTTTATTCGATTCCAGCTCTGGAAGCGCAGCCATCTACAGACTCCAGCAACTCTCCCGAGCACAGTGATCCGCCTGTATATCCCCAGATGCCTGTCTGGTCACCCGAGCGCAGCGATCAGAGAGTGTCGCCAATCCGTTCGACAAAGGATGATCAAAGGATGTCGCCAACCAGGTCGCTTCCGCTGGCATACAACCTCCACCCGCCGCCACAGACATACGACGCTCCGCAGCCCATGCAGGCCCCTCATCCGAAGTATGACCAGGCGCCCCAGCACAAGTACCAGCCTCAGCCTCCGGCACCCCACCCCATGCATGCCCAGCAGTACGATCCCGCGCCGCAGACCCACGAACTCCAATCTCCGCACCCGCAACTACCGCTGCCCTTCGACATGCAAGCGCGCCCACAGCTGCCCCACCACCAACGCCTGATGCAAAACCGCATGTCCCACCACCTCCCCTCCGACTTCGACCTGCAGCACCCCCCGTACAACCCAGACCCGCCATACCGCCAACACCACCACCAATCCCCACCCGTCCGCCCCTACTCCCAGATCATCCCAACCCACTACTCGCCCCGTCCACCATCCCCCGCGTACCCCATCAACCCACACAGACAACAACCCCATCTCGCCCGCGCCGCCAGATACAGATCCCCAAACCCCCACCCGGCTCCCGACTACACTTACGCCCCGCAACCCCTCCCTCTAAACAAACTGCACGGCGGCGCTGCCGCCAAAAAGCAAGGGAGAAAGAACCTCTATAACCACATAAGAACAGGGAACTTCGGCATATAACATCTATACCCATACATAAATACACATCCGCCTTGCCACTGTCTTTCCCGCCGACCCCAAAAACAAAACCCTCCTCCGATACCGGGAGTCGAACCCGGGTCTCCACGGTGAAAGCGTGGTGTGATAGCCGTTACACTATATCGGACTGTCTCCTAAACCCAACCTCCCCCCGCACTACATCCCCGCCTTCTCATCACGTCCCGCACTTCACACCTACCACTCAGCGTCTACCATCCCGTGCGCTTCGAACCCCGTCACGTGACCCACCCGCCTACAAGAAACCCGCTACCACCTCCCGTCCAGAAAAAATTTCCTTCCAACTTCTCTCCACCACCAGAACCGAATACCACCAATCCAAAACCCCCCATACACCTTCCCTTTTCCGTCCCATTACCTAATAACCCCCCCTCAATGAGCCAACATCACCATCCCTCCAAACCCCAACCCGCCCCAACAAATACCCCGTCCACAACCCCAACCCGCCCCTCTGCAGCGAGCCCTCCGAGCCCTGCAAACCCTGCAAACCCTGCCGTCGGTCCTGCTGCCGTCGGCTCCACCTGGACCAAGTCCGATATTCCAATTAGATCCTTTTCTGGATACTCCATGCAGTTCACTGCATGGACCTCCCCTAACTCTGCCGCCGCGGCGGCGGCTGCTGCGGCGGCTGCCGCCGCAACTGCAGCTACAGCAACACCGGCGCCCGCGGCCTCCCCCCTTTCGAAGAAGATCCTGGCAGACACACCCACACACCACCCTCCGCCCGCCACTTTACCGAAAACAGAGATCTGATACCTATCTGTAGCCAGACCACGCCCAAAAACAACTGTTTTTGGCCGCCTGGCGCCTCGCGGCCCGCTCCGCCCCGCCTCGCTCCTCCTTTCGGTGTGCACGGGCTTCTCGCCCGCGGCCTGCTCTGCGCCCGTCGCGGGCGTCGCCCGTCTTTACCGAGTCAGGGCATTGCCACCGAGCCCGCAACTAGTCGTCGCCTGGGGGCCGCCGCTGCGCTCGCGGCCCCCTAGTCCCGTGTCACTAGATCCGCATCCACCCACTGCAGCCCTCGCCGGTTTGCTCTCGAGCACCGTCCCCGCCGTGGTCTCCGCTACACAGTTCTGCACAGTTCTGCACAGCTCCATTCTCCCCCCATCCATCATCTACTGCGTTCTGCGTGCTACTGGTAACGAGCTGCACGCATCTCCAGCCGAATACTGCGTTTAATTAAACCCAGGAAAGAAAAAAAAAGAAGCGACTCCTGCTACTACTGCCTTTACGCTGGTACATAGTGTGTATTATACAGCACAGAAACAACTAAACGCACGCCAATCTGGCGTGCGTTACCTACAGGTTTCCTGCTCTCCTCTCCCCCCTCCCTCTTACTCTTTTTTTGATTAAATTGAGAAGGTTCTATTTTTTCACCGGGGTTTTTATCAGACATATATATATATATAACACAGTACTGCATAGGTCTGCATAGGTCTGCACAGTGTATACATATATAGCACGTTGCTGCATATTTCGTTTGTTTCATACAGGCAGGTAGGCCGGGAAAAAATTCTAACAGACAGCTCAGCAGACGCACCTCCAGAGCTCAGGTTTAATAATAGTACATACAGTACTCAGTCGTTTTAAAAATAGTTTTGAAGATTAAAATAAAACAAAATAGCCGAGCAGTGAATCTGTTTCATAAAGGAAAGAAAGAAAAAACTAAACCCAGACAGAATAAAATAATACTGGACGGTGGGGAAATATTTCAAGTCGAACAGTAGTATAATAAGTAGAGATTGTGTGGAATATCGAGAGTCTGTTTTTCCATTTATCAGTGAAGAGTTTAAAAATAAGAAGGTTCTTTATTAATTTTTTTTTTAGAAGGGCAATAGACGAACGGCAGAGGAACTTTAGTCGGTAACAATAATATAGTAGTCAGAAGCGAGTCATGAGGGTACGGTTGAATGGCGGCCGTGGTTTTTGCGGGGGGTTGTTGGTTTTGGTTAGTGTCTTGGGGATGTTGGTGGAGAATGTGGTGGTGAGCACGCCAGTCGGTGCTGGGAGCAGGAATGGGATGCAGTTTATTACGAATAAGAAGCGGTACTACGATTATGAGGGTTCTTTGGTGCGTGGGGTGAATATTGGTGGATGGCTACTTCTTGAGCCATATATCACTCCGTCGATTTTCGAGACATTCCGTACGAACGAGGAGAACGATGATGGGATACCGGTGGACGAGTACCACTTCTGCAGCTACTTGGGGCAGGAGGTGGCCAGGGACCGGTTGGTTGCGCATTGGGAGACCTTCTACAAGGAGGAGGACTTCCATAATATTGCGGCGGCCGGGTTGAACTTGGTGCGGATTCCGATTGGGTATTGGGCGTTTGAAACTTTGGACAGTGATCCGTATGTGAGCGGATACCAGGAGGGGTACTTGGACCAGGCTATTGAGTGGGCCAGACGTGCTGGGTTGAAGGTGTGGGTTGATTTGCATGGGGCTCCAGGGTCGCAGAACGGGTTTGATAATTCCGGGTTGCGTGGTCAAGTTCAATTTTTGGAGGGGGAGAATTTCGAGTTGCTCAAGCGGGTGGTGCGGTATGTCATGGAGAAGTATTCCAGGGATTACTATTCAGATGTTGTTATTGGGGTACAGGTTCTCAACGAGCCGCTTGGTACTGCGGTGGATATGGGCAAGGTCAAGGAGCTCTACTACTATGCGTACGATACTTTGAGGAATGAGATGGGCAGGGACCAAATCATGGTGATTCACGATGCGTTTATGGCTCCCCATTACTGGGATGACCAGTTCACTCTGGAGGGCGGCTACTGGGGGGTGCTGGTGGACCACCACCACTACCAAGTTTTCTCCCCTGGGGAGGTTTCAAGGTCTATGGATGAGCATTTGCAGGTTGCCTGTGCGTTAAGCATCGACAAGGTCACGGAGGGCCACTGGAATGTTGTTGGAGAGTGGTCAGCCGCGCTAACGGACTGTGCCAAGTGGTTGAACGGTGTAGGCGTGGGCTACCGCTGGGATGGTACGTACAGTCCCGGCTCCACCGCGTTTGGGTCATGTGAGCACAACGACGATATCTCGCGTTGGAGTCCCGAGAGGGTAGCTAACACTAGGCGGTACGTCGAGGCCCAACTGGATGCGTTCGAGGTTCGCGGCGGCTGGATTTTCTGGTGCTACAAGACAGAGTCTGCGATTGAGTGGGATTTACAACGCTTGCTCTACTACAACTTGTTCCCACAGCCACTCTCTGATAGGCATTACCCCAACCAGTGCAGTAACTATTAGCTTTGCGGGCGCCAAATGTAAACAAAGCACAACAGAACAATAAAAAAGTACTATTAAATCAAAAAATTATAAAACAAAGTGTCGAGAGAACCAAGAATGGAGAACTAAATAAAGGAACAAGTGGTTGTCATAACTTTTTGTTTTCCATTGAAAAATGTTCTTTCCTCGAATCCTTCAGAACCATCCATCCTGTTATTTACATGCTTCATATCATCATGTTAGCTTTGCCTCTCTTTGTTTTTCTCTCTTGCAAGTGAACTCCCGAGATTGTGCTCCCAGATATGAAGGGTATAATAATAAAAGGAAAAACAAGGTATCACCATTTCGTTTTTTGATTAATTGGAATTGATATAAAAAGATAAAATCAGAAAAGCTTCTTTATAGAACATTTGGTTACCTGCATTATTACTATTATTACTATAGCCATCATTATTTGTGGTTTGACTGTCCTAGAAGTCATCTTGTTTGGCCGAGAGTTTAAGGCCCTGGCGAGAAAATCTGGGAGGTAAGAGGTTAAGCCATGGTTTGAAAGAATGTTGCATCACCACCACGACTACTATGTCTTGCTCCATTCATCTTTTATTAGCTTTATTTACACTACCTCAACCCGTTATCTTATTTTTTTTCAATAGGTTGAAAGACGTTTCTCAGTCCCATGATAAGTTTTTACTTTTACAGACAAAAAAAGTTCAATCATTTTTAGACTTAAATCGTATCCTTTTTTATATTATTTTAAGTTCATTCATTCATTCATTAGACATATCAGTAATCAAACCGACTATATCTCCTTCCAGGTGCTGTTTAAAATAACATGTACTAATGGTGGAGTAGGTGCTGGGTGTGTGGACTCTTGTTTTATAATGTATGAACTTCTTCAACGGTGGAACCTACGTCATTGTTGCAGCCCTGCACGCCTACCACTGTATACAACAAGGTTAGCCTTCTATATTCTTCGACGTATATATCATCAACGTTATATATATGTTAACTTCGGGAGAACTTCAGACCAACCAAAGTTATGCGGACAAAGAAAAACAAAAATTTAAAATAAAAACTTTTGGGTTCCTGTTACCTCTTCAAAGCCGTAGCTATCACCAATGAAAGAAAGAAATAAGGAATAGGCGGGTTCTGTATTGGGTATTAATAAACAGCAAGTATTGAGGAACAGTGTAAAAATTAGGACAGTAAAGTATAATTGGCTTCAGCTGAAACTATTCGTTCTACAGAAAAAAAAATGTCTGGTGGGATACCGTTTGTTGATTTGACCTCAGATGATGGGAGTAACGATGTTGATGACGGCCTTCTGCCTATTGGTCAAACGGCTGAATCAGATGGTGAAAGTGGTGTGTTATCATCTGTAGCGGTCACGAGAGGTCTTCCAAGTGGTGATAATCATATGGTTAGTACAACTGTTTCAAATAGAGAGACGACTACACGAAGGTTAATGGGTTTAAAAGGTGATCAACATATTATTCAAGGAATTAGGGCAAAGCATGATTTACATACAGTTGGGGGAAATATGGTAAATAAGCAGCAGCAAGGAGATGCTGTAAGTGGTAATTCCTTTAGTACCGTGACTAGGAAGAAGCGTAGGTTAGGTTGCAATGAGGCACCAAGTTACATGCAAATGGCCAGTGACGTTGGGGGGGTTGATGAAAATAACTCAGCGACTGAGGGGCGGGATTTATCGTTCAATAGCCGTAGTGATGATGAGGAACTTAGCCCGCTGGAAAGCAGTTCCAATTCTTTAGTGTCTGAATTAGAACAAAGTGCAGCGGATGACCCGCTTTTAAAAATGATGTTAACTAAACCGATCAAGTCAGAAGCATTGAACAGTAATGAAGATGATCAGTCTTTTAAGAAAAAACTGGGAGTTGTAGATGGTGATAATGAAGGTGACGAAGGTGTACCTATTTTCCTGATTAGCAGTGGTGATGAAAGTGAACCAGAGTCAGATAGAAAATCTATGGAGAAGAAGGAGGGCGATCTTTCTCTTGATACAGTGTCGGATGGTCATCAGGCTCTGTTAAAGGTTCAAAGGAATCGAATGGATTGGCTAGTTCAAAGAGAACAAAAATACCACGATCAAATGGTACAGCTTGAAGCTGCAAAGCAAATACTTCGAAGTAAAATAGAAAGAAGAGAGACAATGCTCAAAGAGGGAGTTACAGGTGACAAAGATTTATTAGAAGCTAACAAGGTTACTAAAATGAAGCTGGAGAAAACGCATAAAGAGATAGAACGGAATAAACATGAGTATGAAATGCTTCGAAGAGAAAGGAAAGAAGCATTCTTGGAAAGTCAGCTCGCGAAATTAGATGAGAATGTCAGTAAGGCGACATATGTTCAAACAAAACGGGCTTTATTGAATCTTAAATTAAAGAATGCTCCGTTCAAGTTTTCCAATATCGAAGAATTGCGTGTAGAGAGTGATAGAATCAAAGCAGAATTAGCTCTACTTGCAAATATTCCAATTAACGACGAGGAAGCCAGAAGTGCTGAAGAACACCTAGTTTTTAATAATGTTTGCCAAAAGGTACTACGTTTGCTGGAAGGTGCTAACCGCAGTGCGGAAAATAAACAGTTACTTCGAGATAAAATCGCTGTTATTGTTGGTTTTGAGAATAATATACACCTTAAGAAACCGGTTACGCCTGGTGAGTTCAATGGTGCACGTGGTGCCGCTATGGAGTTGAAGAAGCAAGGGATCATAATGCCTCATGTTTTTAATAGATTATGTGAATTGGGAGTCATTAACAGGGACGCCTCTTCGAATGAACTAGAATTTGAAAAGAAATATTCCACTTCTATGGACCCCAAAGTATTCGGACAAAATGAGGAGGTAGGCAAAACTACTTCAGGAACAGAATCTAAAGCTTTCTTTCAAACTATTTCGAAAGTACGTTCAATATTGGCATCTTTAAATCGACCCAATGATACAAAGGCTTTAATCAACAAACACTTGAGTGTAATTGAGTCGTATCAAGAGTTGATAGATAATGGCCTGACTCCAGATGAAGGCAAAAAATGGGAAGTTGTAAATGCTATTCGTATGCTACATAAACAAGGTGTCAAAATGCCTATCGTGTATCAAACATTAGAACGCCAAGGTTTGGACTGGAAATATGACCCACATGGTGCAATGCGAAATATTATAGACGCTCGAAAACTGATAGAAAGCAATACCAAACGTACCCTAGAGGCCAAACAACAGACATACAAGCTACTTGATAGCATACGGAATGCAGTAATCGAAACAATGGCAGGTGTTCTGTTTGATCCTGAAAAGAAAAGCTACGTTAACATGCAACTAGCAGCATTAAGGAATATGGGCGTAAGAATGCCCCTTGTCGATAGAACTCTTGACACATATTTTAAGAGCTATGACGAAAACCAAATCGATAACTTCGATTTGACAAGAGATACCATAGAGGAATCATCTAGGAGTGTAGTGGATCCATCTGAAGATGAAAAATACTACTATCAGTCCATCCAGAATGCTGTTGATATATATAACACGCCATTCAACCAATCCAGGCTCGGTCATGAAAAGACCAAGCAGATAATTTTGGCTCTGGAATGTTTTAGGGTTTTTAGAAAGAAGTTCAGTTTTGCCTCTATTCCTCTGCTTTGGAAGCAACAGGTACAACATGCAATTAATACAGTATTAGAAAACAATATTGA
Source organism: Eremothecium cymbalariae DBVPG#7215 (assembly GCF_000235365.1). Lineage (NCBI taxonomy): Eukaryota > Fungi > Ascomycota > Saccharomycetes > Saccharomycetales > Saccharomycetaceae > Eremothecium > Eremothecium cymbalariae. Next base: position 162,695 of record NC_016451.1, on the reverse strand, counting down.
ACTTCCTAGGGTATTCAAATATCTGAAGAAACGGGGATTTTCTATAGATACTTCGAGTTCCAAAACAAGGACCTTTAAAAATGAATACACCAATGATAATGATTCATTTATGGAACCATTGATGATTGAAGATGACCTTGAGGATCCTGACTTCAAAATGTTGGAAAAATCAGATTTAATACCGAGCCGTACATCCTTTGAAAATCAACTTCAAATGTCTAACATTTACACAGCTAGGGACCATCAAAGTTTAAATGAGTTATTGGAAAGTTTGAAACAAACTGAGGTTAGTGTAGAAGGTGAAGAACTAACTCCACCTGAAATGACAGTGAATTTATTAAAACATCAAAGACAAGGTTTACACTGGTTATTGAAAACAGAGAGGTCAAAGGTTAAGGGCGGTTTATTAGCAGATGATATGGGTTTAGGAAAAACCATTCAAACAATCGCTTTAATACTTGCTAATAAACCCAGAAATGATAACTGCACAATCAACTTGGTTGTAGCTCCTGTTTCTGTGTTGCGTGTCTGGAACGATGAAGTCAACACCAAGGTCAAAAAAAGTGCCGAGCTGAAAGTGACAATATATGGGGGTCTGGGAGGCAAGAAGTTTAAAAACTTTAGCGCTTTGCAAGGCTATGATGTTGTTTTAGTTTCCTATCAAACACTTGCAATTGAGTTCAAAAGGCATTGGCCCAGGAGGCTGCAAAATGAAAAAAAGAACACAACACTCGAACTTGCTGATATTAAAGCGATGAATTCATTAAAGACTCGTGAAGAATATTGGTCACCCTTTTTTGCCGACGAATCAGTATTTTATCGCGTGATACTGGATGAAGCTCAAAACATTAAAAACAAACAGACGTTAGCAGCTAAAGCTTGCTGCACACTCAGCGCAACCTATAGATGGGTATTATCAGGCACTCCAATACAAAACAATATATTAGAACTTTATTCGCTGATCAGGTTTTTAAGAATTGCTCCTTATAACAGAGAGGAGAAGTTCAGGGAAGATATTGCTAATGTTTTGGCTGCGCGTGATATTCGTATGGATGATAGAAATGTTGAACGGGCTTTAACGAAAGTTCGTGTTTTACTGCGGGCAATTATGCTGCGCAGGTCTAAGAACTCTACAATTGACGGCGAACCTATCTTAACATTACCTGAAAAACATCTCAATAAGATAGAAGATGTCTTGGGCGGAGAGGATTTAGAATTCTATCAATCCCTAGAATATAAAACAGCTATAAAAGCCAGAAAACTATTAAATGAACGTAAATCAGGCTCGTATTCGAGTATTCTAACATTATTATTGAGATTACGTCAAGCATGCTGTCATCAAGAACTAGTGAAAATTGGGGAGGCTAAAGCCGAGGGAACAAGGGTTGTAAATGGTACAAATTTTGAAGATGATTGGAAGCGATTGTACTATGTGGCCAAAAGTATGAATAAAACTAGTCAAGAAACAGTAAAACAATGTACAGAGTCGATGACTTGTCCCCAATGTCTCGAACAAATGGAACTTGAATCTACAGCTGTATTGACGCCATGTGGCCATCTTTTGTGCGAACCATGCGTTGGTCCATTCCTAGAAACAGCAAGAGATTCCCCATCCGTTATTAAAGGTCCGAAGGGCACAAGGTCTTACTTCGTGCCCTGTTTAGTCTGCGAGAAGCTCATAAACGACCATGAGCTTGTTTCATACCAGTTATACGATCAGGCCATCAATCAAGGATTTACTGAAGACGACTTACGTCTTGAATATGAAAAGGAAATGGACAAACGGCGCAGCAGACTAAAATACGACTATCAGATCAACTTCGAATTATTACATCAATCGAAGAAGGTGCAACAATGCCTGGAAATTATCCGTTCTGTATTAGCATCCACAGAAAATGAAAAGGTCGTTGTATTTTCTCAATTTACTGCCTTTTTTGATATCCTGGAACATTTCATAACTACAATACTGGAGGCGAAGTATTTGAGGTACGACGGTTCCATGAGTGGTGCAGCAAGATCCAATGTGATAGAGCGTTTCTATCGTGAGAGGGACCAACGCGTGCTTCTCATATCCATGAAAGCCGGAAATTCCGGTCTAACTTTGACATGTGCAAACCACGTTATCCTAGTTGATCCATTCTGGAATCCTTACGTCGAAGAACAGGCCATGGACCGTTGTTACAGAATTAGTCAAGAAAGAGAAGTTCACGTCCATAGACTATTGCTTACAGCAACTGTTGAAGATAGAATTGTCGAATTACAAAATCGCAAAAAGGCTCTAGTAGAGAGTGCAATGGATCCTTCAGAATTACGAGAAGTTAATCGTTTGGGACGCAGAGAACTAGGATTTCTATTCGGTTTGAATACCCTAGAACCACCACCACCGACAACCACAATGCAGTCTTAATAACTAAGAAACAAACTATACTTTTCTTTTTCTGTTGGAAGAAAAAGAAGGAGGGAAAGCAGCAGTCAATAAATATGAAGCTACATAGTTGATTAACTTGTGGTGTCTACGGATAATAATAAGGTGTCAGTGGACCTAACAAGTGCTGGTGGCCGGAATTTTTCTCTTAAAATCTATTGAAAAAATTGTTTACATTTTGGCATGTTTCAATGTACCATTCACTTTGCATAGATATTCAACAAATGACTTTACTATATATATATACTGTCATTGGATGAAATGCCTGTGTGATATCTTTATGAGCGGTAACATACTTATATATCGTTGTATGAGTTTAACCTAATGTTGCAGAGTTCTTTTTTGTTACCCACCTGACAGATATTGTGGAAAATAAAACGAACTTCTTCCGGACGCCTCGTTGTGAGTCCGATATAGTGTAACGGCTATCACACCACGCTTTCACCGTGGAGACCCGGGTTCGACTCCCGGTATCGGAGCATAAATGATGTATCATCATCAGAATGGACGTCCTATGATGTCTACAAGTACGTTTCACACTTGATATCTTTTTTGGTGGGCTTCTGTGTACATTGGCTTTCACATTCGAGAGCCATTCCCTCTTTTTTGTTTGAGTACGCGGTGGATTGGTACGCGAGGAAAAGGCTTTTTATCGTTGTATTAAAATGACTTTTATATCAACATGGTTGGGTGACAACTTTCAATTGTACCTAGATTGTACCTCCTGGTATAGGCAGGTGTAGAGCTTTGACAACTCAAACAAAAGAGATTCTGCTTGCGAATCTTCATCACGGACATCCTGTAGCCATACCTGATGCATCACAAAATTTATCAATCTCTCAGATTTCATCAAATAGCTTGATTCATAGCGGGGTCGTTTTTCAAAAGGTGATAAGAACTCCACCATTTGATTGTACTGAGATTTCAATAAAAAGTGCTTCCATATTAATGGGTTATTACGTGGAAGTTTGATAGAGACTGTATAGAAATTAAAACCTGCCATGGGCATGGATGGAGAAAGATCCTCATCATCAGACCAAAAAAATCGAGCTTAATCGACTGGAAAGTAGTTTTGACAAGTTTAACCTGGTGCACAACACAAAGTCTTTGATCCTGTAATGAATTACATTCCAACTGTAACGTATCCGACAATCTCTTTAAATTTGAATATGTAGAAGGATCCAAATGTAACGGCCTCGGCTTGAATCCTTCCTCATAAGGTGTACTTATCAATTGTATGTTATTCGTCATGGTGTAATGCGGGAAAGAACTTGGACTTTCAATGTCCATTTCAATGTCATCATCATCATCGTCATCATCATCATCATGTTCCAAAGATGGAGGCGACAGCAATGGACTCAACGTCTCTGCATGCCAGTGGAATTGGTCTTTATCATCTTCGACAATCATGTTATATTTTTTTAGCAAAGGAAACTAGAATTCAAGAGCAACTAATTATTAAACTGATCGTTTGGATTTCTATATACTTCTTAAAATGTGGCTTGAACTTGTATGCCATTTCGTCGAGTACTCATATTTTTGTGATTTCCTGCACTGCTATTATTTTGTTGCGTCAGTATTTCTTAATCAGAAACTCTTCGAAATTTTATTAAATAATATCATCTTTCGACCGCTCCCCACACACACACATACAGAAATGCTTATATAACTCCCCACAAAAATTACACACCACCCCACCATCTCCACACCTCCCTACCACCGCTTTTGTACAAGCCAGCGGCCACTTCTGCTACCTAAAAACTCCATATTAGCTGTTATTTTATTTTATTTCAATCCCAAGACAAGTAACACACCACGTGACTTGTCGCTGACGCCCGCCCAGCCGGATTTTCGCTGCCCCTTCAAAAAAGAGAAAACGGAAATTTTTTAAAATGAAATCTTGAACATCAAATTTGCTTAGTTTTCACCTAGTGTTATGTTGCAAAAGGTTCTCAAATGGATCAATAGAAGCACCAGAGTTTAATCTAGAAGGTGACTGTGGGGATTATTCAGAGATCAGGAAAAAGACCAAGACAAGGACACCAAAAATTGACACGGAGAACAAGATGGGGGCCTGGCTATTTACGTTTGCGTTTGTGATAAACACGATAAACACGTTCATGCAAGTTCACTTTACTATTATGTATGCAGACCTGGAGGCGGATTATATCAATCCCATTGAGCTATGTTCAAAGGTGAATAATTTGATCACGCCTGAGGCGGGGTTGCATGCTTTTAATTCGTTATTGTTTCTTTTGAATGGGTATTGGTTCGTGTTTTTATTGAATGTTCCTGTTCTTTTCTTCAATGGGAGGAAGATTTATAATAAGCTACAGTTGCTTGATGCGACGGAGATCTTCCGGACGTTGGGGAAGCATAAGAGGGAGTCATTTTTAAAACTAGGGTTTTATTTGGTCATGTTCTTTTTCTATCTATATAGGTTGGTTATGGAGTTGATCGCTGAGAATGATTGAGGGAGCAGGGCCTTTGAAACTAGGGAAGAACGCATACATTTGATACAATGACAAAACAGATATATATATCTATATAGAACAGCACACCAAAAAGTGTGGATTCTCAAGGAGGGTTAAATATAGAGATAGTGCAAACCATCATTCCTTCTGTCCTTTGTATAGTTATCGGCCAGTCAGACAGTTCCGTTTTTTTTACTAGAATATGCTTCTAGTTGGCCGTTAGTTACAGTTATGCGCTGTATGTCTGGAGTGGTGCTGGCCGTTTGTGTTACACAGTGCTGTATAAACGCAGATTTGTTGGAAGAGGGAGGAAGACAGAAGGTGGCATCCCGATCCATGCCTTAATAATAGCACACGAAACCTAAAAATATATAATACATTATGCTAACTCAATGTAAATGTCTGTGTATTCAAAACACGCAAGCGAAATATCGGATACGTATGCATATATCACGATAAATCAGTTTCGATATCTTTCAAAGATTTCAATTTGTTGTTGAGTTCGATTAACGATTCCAGTTCTTCCACCTTCTTTGCGTCCTCGGACTGAACTACATCATACTCGGCCAGTTCATCACGTATTTTGACGATTTCTTCGGTCAGATCTTGCTTCACTTTAAGGATCTGTTTCATCTGATAGCACATCTCATTGTTTGAAAAGTGTATATCCTGGATATCTTTTAAATCAGACTTCACCAAGGACAAGAACTGCTCGAAAAGTTTCAAATCCATCTTGTACGATAATCTATCTTTTCTGGACCGCGATTCGTGGAAACGTTGCTTCGACTGTGGGACCAGCACTTTCTTGAATATATCATCCACAATCGATTGTATGACTTCAATTGCTGCCATTGACGTGATGGAAGTCGATAACTTTGTTACAGGCAACCCATCAAACGAGTAAGAAGCATTCACAAAGTTTTCTGGATTTTCAGATATAATCCTCTCATCAGCAATGTTGTTGTCATTTGTTGCTGCGGCTGCAACGTTGACGAAGCCAGCAGTGCCAGCGCTGCTGGCTTCATCAGCATTCTGCTCCACATCCATATAGTGTTCATCCACATCTAAACCCACCCCTGCATTCACATCCTCGCCCAAGTCCATGTCTGCATCCGCAGATGCATTGTCATCCTCTGTAGCATTATCCCTAATCACCACCGTCTGATCCACCCGTCGCAAGGCACTGCCTCTCTGCCTATACAAAAGTTTTAGCTCTCGTTCCATATACAACCCACTTAATCTACAGAAACAGCCAAACCTAACCCTCTCTATCACTGTACTTGCTCTTGGAACTGTAGTTGCAGCTGCGCAGATGCTGCATGGACTTTTTTTAAAATAGAGATCACATCACGTGACCATCGTGGCGAAATATCGCATCAGAGCTTACATAAGCACTCCGCCCCTCACCACCGCACTGCTATGCTTCTTGAGCTCCCGTCTACGTGCGAACCAGGCGCTCTGCCTCGAGCAGCAGATTGTTTATATAAACCGCAATGCTTACCGCCACTGACTCACACCTAACTGGTCACAAGCAGCTTTGTTGGGTGACGTTTATCAAAACGCCGTTCCTACCACTACTACTACACCCACGAAAAAGTGGTCTCCCACCAAATTGGAAAAGCTTAGAAATTACATATACAGTAAACCCCTCCAACTCCCCTACTTTCGGATAACGACGAGCCTCCTGATCTGTTATGTCTTCAAGGGAATAAAATTTCTGTGTAGTATGTCAGACAGGCACACGGAATAGAACAAGGAAAGGGGTCGAGGACGAATAAAGAGCAACGTCGAACAACGAATTATATATACCAAAATATTATGGCATAGCAACCAAACTCCTCAACTTATAGTAGAGCTGATACGGGAAAAAAGAAACTGCCGGCCTCCCTTGATCAATCACATCCTAACCAGGTAGAAACTACTTTCTTGACTGTACCTTATCTAATAATTATTATTGCCATTGTGTGTCTGCGTTCATCTATAACACACATCGTCTTGCTCTCGCCAGTCGCTCACCGCTGACACATTCTTCCTTGTTCAGAATATATTACGAGCAAGCAGCTGTCTCCTATGAGTTAATATAAAGCGAGTCTGCATTTATCGTCGAACCAGAACTTTCCTGCGTTATTCCCTCTCTACGGCTTTATACAATATATTATTATTTATACTTCCTATTCGAAGGCATTTTTAGTAGCTTAAGCAAGCGAAGTGACGGCCGACAGACGTATACAGCACAGCAAAACAAACCATAATCACACTACACACAGTGCAGTATACGCAGCCGAAGGTATAATAATAAAACAAATCCGGATTTTTCCAAGTTTGATTGATTAACCCAGGTTAGGTTTTTTTTTATTTTTTACCAGTGGAATTATAGCATTTGGGACCTTCTTCGTCTCTGCCCCCAAATCCATCTATCCACGCAGGTAGATTATTAATTCCCTTCTGACAAAAAACCTCTTTGTTTGTCCTTATTATAATATAATAAATATAGAAAGGTTTTTGCATTATAGAATTACTTTAAGGAGGGAGTTTACTTTATTTATCTCTCTCTCATCCATCTCCATCCTAAAGAGATTTTGCAGACTAACAATTAAAGCGGACACTTTTTTTTTTCCATTTGAGCTGCTAATCTTGACAAAAGGAGAATACGAAAAACAGAGCAGACGTTTTTTAATTAGTATTTTTGTTTTTCTTTTGTCTATCTGTTCCCTCCTCTTTGATTGAGTGTTACTGTGATTTTGCTTGATTTTAAATCCTACTATTATTATTATTATTATTATTATAAGTGCTATTATCACGCTGTTCTCAATTTGGTTAATAGTGTTAAAGTTTGACCTTTTTGGGTTTGGTAAGTGACTGATTAAAAAAGATATATTGTGAAGCATAATAACAGCTTGTTGCATTTTATTCTAGGATTGGTTGATCTTTTTGATTTAATTGACTTTGGAATTTTTAGGAAGGGAGTGAGTTGGTCTCTGTCTGGGTCAAACAAGCAAGAAGAAACAGGACTAATAATTAATTGGTCGAACAATTGGTTAGCTGCTACGTTTTTGGTTGTGCTATAATAATAATTTAAAGTTCTGAAAGGAACGATAGGAGGTTTGAAACATACGACTCCGCCACCATTTTTTGTATTATACGTGGGATTCTTGTCCGTCCGTCATACCATACATAACCTACTACAGAGAAGGAGTGCCGTTTTGGTCTAAATTTTTGGTAAGAATCATCAATTGGTAATTAATAAAATAAAAAAAAAGAGATAGATAGATAGATATTTGGTGTTATTGCCATTGTTATCGTGGTCGTCATTATCATCACCATCATCATCAGTTTTGCTATTTTACTTTACTAGCTTTTTTTGGTTTTTGGTCAACTCTGTGTGTTGCAGTCTTCAGTTCACCTTTTAGCGCATTATAGACACTGCAGACATACACAAATATAGAAGTTGTCTGCCTGAGCTTTTTATTATTGTTATTATTATTTTAATAGACTACTCGGGGCTCACTGACACAAGGACAAATGGCAGAATCTCAAATCCCTCAACCCCCATCGACCACTATTCAGACGTCGGATGAGCCACCCAGGACTCTGTGGATGGGTGACTTAGACCCATCATTCGATGAAACAACCATTCAACAGATATGGATGACGCTTGGGCATCAGGTGCAGGTGAAGTTAATTAGGGCCAAGAAAAATCTACTGATTCCCTGTAGTACTAGTAGTACTTTGGCATCATCGCAACATGTGGAAGATGAGAGGATTCAGATCAATGGGGTATCATTTATTGACCCCAATACTACACAGCTGCATCATGCAGGTTACTGTTTTGTTCAGTTTCCTAGTTTGCAGGAGGCGCAAGCTGGTTTGCAACTCAATTCTACGCCGCTGCCAAATCTGATCAGTTCTACCACACACAATCCAACCAATCCTACAGCTAAACGGAACTTTCGGTTGAATTGGGCGTCTGGTGCCACGTTGCAATCAGACATACCAACGACGCCTGAGTTCTCATTGTTTGTTGGTGATTTGTCGCCGACAGCCACAGAGGCACATCTATTGTCGTTATTTCAAACCAAGTTCAAATCTGTCAAGACAGTGCGGGTTATGACTGATCCCATTACAGGTGCTTCAAGGTGCTTTGGTTTTGTGCGGTTTGCAGATGAGCAAGAGCGTCGTCGTGCATTGGTTGAGATGAATGGAATATGGTGCCAGGGCAGACAATTGCGTGTTGCTTATGCGACGCCAAGGAACAATATACTTCAACAGCAACAGATACCCGTTCCAGGTCAGCTAGATGTACAACCCCAGCTACAGGAACAAGAACTGCAGCAACAAAAGCAACTCCAGCCACAGCAACAAAAGCAACAAAAGCAACAACAGCACCAGCAGCCCCAGACCCAGCAACAACCGGCATTGCTTGCTGGGCAAGAGCATCCTATGTCTTTACAGACCTTATCTCAGCCTCAACCGTTAATTCAGACTTCTCCTACAAATCAATTCCAGCAACAGCAGCAGCAGCAGCAGCAACAGCAGCAACAGGAGGCTACTCAAACGATATCTTCACTGCAGCAGTCTCAGCAGTTGCCCACAACCTTGGCACAAACTTCTAACCAACAATCACTCTTGATGAGCACAGCCAACTCCATAACAGGCACCAATACACTCCCAATGGTTACTCGGCCTGTTCCTGGTTATACGGACCCCTCCAACACTACCGTTTTCATTGGAGGTCTAAATAACCAGATTACTGAAAGTCAATTGCAGTCTCTATTTATGCCGTTCGGCAACATTTTGAGTGTCAAAGTTCCTCCAGGTAAGGGCTGCGGATTTGTCAAGTTTGAACATAGGCTAGATGCGGAAGCTGCTATCCAAGGAATGCAAGGTTTTATCGTCGGCAACAGCGCAATTAGGCTATCCTGGGGTCGTACACATAGTCACAGCCACAGTAACAGCAATGGCAATAATAACATTGCGTTACTTTCTGCTGATCTGCAGCAGCAGCAGCAGCATCAACAGGCAGCGGTAGCAGCAGCGGCAGCGGCATCGGTAGCGGCAGCGGCAGCAGCGGTTGTACAACCGCGTTCTCAGCCTCAACAACAATATATGACATGGGATCCCCCTGCCTTTAACCAAATTTCCCAGCCAAGTAGCTCTTCGGGATTCAGCATGAATCTCAACACCACTGCTCCGTTAGTCCCCAGCGCATCTTCCACTGGCATGTTTCATCCAAGTACAACTGCAGCACAGCAAGCTGCTGTTCATCCTTCATTGCTTCCATAACAATGTTAAGTTGATATAATAACCGTGACTAGCGTGCACATAAGTGACCAGGAAGAAGTACGAACAAATACAAAGTACACGTTAGATTCATCTAAAGGTTAATTAATTTTCTTTATTATTATTTTGGTTTTCATCAGTTTAGTATTTTCTTGTTTAAATTGTATAGTTTTTGAACTAAAGACACAATATAACGAACGTTCTGTGTATATTACAAAACACAACTGCATCAAAGAGGAAGATGGTCAGGATCATTTGGTGATTCGTATATATTATTATGTCAATCAAACATGGGCTACTACTAAAACCAATTGTATAGCCGCTCTTTTAATATGGTTGTATGGTTAGGTCGTCACACTTTTGAAGAGACTACAGTGGCGCACCCAGACATTGATTTGTTCAAAGATGTGGCTCTTTGAGTGCTTCTTTATGACTAATTAGAAGAAGTGTTCATCCACTTATAAATGGTATTCGTCTAGTTAAAATATAGCATCATTCTTCCAGAACTACTACCCCTTGTTTCTATTTTCTGATATCTAAAACTGTACGAGGGAAATATGCTGTCGCTACAGCTGGCTCACCAGATGGCGAACAGACATGTGCTACTTGTTGGGTGTGGAACTGTTGGGATGACTAGGGTACATAAACTCATTCCAACAGGATGCAAGTTGACAATTATTTCACCCGAGAATGATGAAGAGTTGCTTGAATATTTACCAGAGTCTGAACACAATGTGGAAGACAAGTCATCCGGCCAGGATAGTGAGTTCATCAACCATGATTGGACACCGGAAATAGCTCAAGTATATCACTTGATTCGTCGTCAGTTCCAAGACAGTGATATTTCTTTACACAAGTTTGAGATAGTTTTAACATGTCTGCCCAGTGGGGAGTTGAGTACGCATATCTATGATTTGTGTAAACGGCCGCCTGGTAATGGTATTATGTGCAATGTTGCGGATGTTCCAAATAAATGCGACTTCTACTTTGGGAGCAACTGCCTTTTAGGAAGCCAAGGATTGCAAATAATGATATCCTCGAATGGGTGTTCTCCAAGGCTCACGGCGCTCTTAAAAGAAGACATAATCAGGAGATATCAGGGATTGGAATGGGATGAAATGTGCAAACGGTTGGGTGATCTGCGGGCTCAGGTAAGGGAAAAGAGCGCAGGAATGGAGGGGTTTTCCAAACAGGAGATCATACGATTCAGGATGGAATGGATTAAACACGTTACAACTGAATTTGGTCTAGACAATTGTGCACAAATTGATGTTCCAAAGCTGTGTGATCTGTTTGATACGATGGCACTGAAGGCAGCCGATCATGGGAAGGAACCAACAGGTTTTCCAGATTCCCTAGTTCAGGAATATTCAGAGAATCCGAAGCGAATAGAAACCTGTGAAATCTAAGGTTATATATTATGTATAAGCTGATCCTATGGTAGTCAATAATATGGGCCAGATTAGTTATAACGGCTGGTCCCCTAAATAATGCTAAAACAACATTAACTACATAAAAAAATAAATGATTTGTAACCAGATGCTGATGTAAATGCCTTGTTGAGGGGTAGGGGATCATATATAATGAGGATTCGTAGATTGTGCAAATATCCAGCTTCAAGCGATCTTCTTTACGTAGGTTTCACCCCTTCTTGCAACAAACCTGGAAGCAGCATCCTGTCCATCCTTCACTACGGCAACCCTCATTGTTGCCAAAATATTATGTGCAGCATTGGAGTGCAAGTACACACCACCATTAAAGGCCTTGGTAGCATCTTTGCCAAGAGATGCCCGGATCAAGGTTTCGCCACCTGGATGTTCAGTGATATACCCAGTAACGTCATGTACAATACCGGAAATGACGACCAAACCCGGATTGGCTTTCGTCTCCTTCATAAATTCGGCCTTGTCCCACACTGGTAAATCAGATAATGGTGTCCCCCAGTTCAACTTGGCACGTTCGCGGTCCAATTTCTTCTGCTTTTGTTGAATTAACCCCTGCTGAATAGCATTTTGGGAGAACTTCTTCAAGTTGTACGCGAGACCAACTAAAGACGCACAGTAGATGAAGAGCTTTGTTGGATCGTATTGATACCATTTGATAGCATTCCTGTAGTCAGTAGGGAATTCATGGTGAAAGTTGTGGTAACCTTCACCAAAAGTTACCAGGGCTGTAATCCAATTATCCCTAGGAGTACGGTGATCATCGAAGGGCTGGTCCCCTAGATAATGTGCTAACGAGTTGATGCAGAACGTAGCCTGCTGGATCATAAACACACGCAAAATCCCTCCATAAACAAGACCTCCCAGAAAATCGCCGTATATAAAGTGACAGAACAATGCTGGAAACACTAAAGCCGCAAAAGCCATCAGTCCAAGATAATGACGATGCTGGAACCGAACAACCCAGTCATCAGTTAAGTCCTGAATATCAGCCCGCGCACGCCATCTCGGATTAGGCTGCAACAACATCCATCCCATATGCGAATACCACAGCCCTCGACGTGCGTCATAGGGATCTCTCGCAGTGTCCGTGAACCGATGATGGATCCGATGCGAATGCCCCCACCACTTGATCGACCCCTCAACCGAAGAAGCTCCAAAAACCGCAAAGAACAACCGCAACGGCCACCTGGCACTATATGACCGATGAGACCACAACCGATGATACCCTGCCGTAATCGACAGCCCACCAACTGCATAATACACTACCGCAAATACCAACACAGGCATCCGCAGCGGCACCCGCCCCGACAAAGCCAAAAACCACCCAATAACAGGCACCCCAACCACCAAAATCATATTCAACCAGTTCAAATGCATATGCCAGTTATTTAACGTCCAGGGCTGCTCCGATATATGCTTCTTTTTCCGATATAGTTCCTTCTCCTCCTGATCACGTGCCAACAAATACTCCATATTAGAGTCATTCTCATAATCAACCGCCACCATCGCCTTAGACCCCATCAACTTCCCCAGCCCGTTTATCACACGCACCGAACCCTTGTTGGCCCCCGCTGCAATCTTATTCGTATTGACCAAATCTATCTGTTCCATCTTGCCTCAAATCTCTAAACCGCCTTTTTTCTTCGATCTTATCGCTCTCTTGAACACTATTAATAGTATAACAAACCCTTTAATCCAAGATCTTCCTTCTTTCGTATAATAGAAAATCCCTCTACAACACTAATTACTCTTGAACCTCTTGCAGAGACTCGCACAATTGCCGTGCTGAAAGAAGCCAAAACTAATTCTTGCAGGTTCCTCGAGTGCTATTCACAACTGCAACTCGATACCGTGTAGCCAACTGTACTGTATATTACCCAGCTAATTCTTTTGTCGGTCAAACCTAGCATGCCCATGCGTCCGTTATCCAGGAGAACATACATCCTGCCTCGCAATATATACTACGTCTCGGAAACACTCGGGTACAGCACAGTCCCGTTGGCAGCAGAGGTTGAGTAGCCAGAGAGCACTCAACAGGCCTCGCTGGGTTGCCTAGCGCCGATGGGCCTTGGTTGCGGATTTGTTGGACTCGGGGCCAACATCAAGATGGCGTTGGCCCAACGAGAAAAAGAAACGCGATCACGTGACCGTGGTAATGGGTCGATCGAGAACGAGATGGGTTGAGCGGAGGGAAGCGGATGCCAGCAGCAGCAGCAGCCTGCTGCTGCTGGCACATGGATGGGAGGATATGCGTGGGATCCGCCGGATCCATGGAGGACTAGTTTTCGTGGAGCGTGCGATGCAGACGTCATTGTGTGGCGGAGTGCAGAGAGGAGTTCGTCGATGTGAGTGGTCAGGGTTCCGCGACGATCCACACCCGGGGTAGTTAGTGGCCATTGGTAGCAGTTCAGGTCTTTTTGGCACATATGTAGGTATTCTGCGGTGGCTTACATAATCAATGCTTGCAGGTGACACAAATATTCGATTATGTCAGCATAGCATAATATACGAAGTTGAAGTTTGGAGGTAAGAGATGGAGGAGGGACGATAAAACGGTGCACGGGGGACACGGTATGGATGGCTGGTTAGAGAAAGCACACCTGGGTGGAAGTAAAGAAGGAATCAAATGAACGAAAAGCAATATCAAGGCACAGGGTTTCCTGGAGGATCAGGTGGAGCGCCTGCGGTTGTTGCAGGTTCACCAGGGCAGCGACATACGTCGATTGTGGAGCTGTTGTCGACGCCGCCGCCTGCGGCGGGCTATGGCGACAGTAGTGGGCAAAAGACGGAGGAAGAACAGGATTACCAAAACCACAAGCGAGAGCAGCTGAAAGAGCAGTTGGATGTGTTGGGGGAGGATGGCGTGCCGCTGTCGCGGCAGGACAGTTCGTCTTCGTGTGAGTCACGTGATTCTACGGCGGCGTCTTGTTTGACTAAGGTACATACTCAAAAGTGGCAGCACATTGAGCTATGCGAGTTAGTTGAGCAGAATAAGCTGGTGTTTATTGAGGCGGAGATGTCGGTGGAGGAGGCGTTCAATACGTTAGTGCGTCATAATCTGACGTCGTTACCTGTGGAACAATTTTCCGGTGATATGGATTGTGTAACATTTGATTACAACGACCTAAATTCGTATTTGCTGTTGGTGTTAGGTAAGATATCTGTAGCGGACGAGGATATTACTCGAAAATGCCAGTCCGGACAACCAGTTCCAGTGGGGCGGATAGTCAAGTTGACGCCGAAGAATCCGTTTTACAAGTTGCCGGAGACGGAGAATCTTTCGACTGTTATGGGGATTTTAGGGTCGGGTGTGCATCGTGTTGCAATCACGGACCCATCTACGACTACTATCAGGGGAATTCTTTCTCAGCGTCGGCTAACAAAGTACCTATGGGATAACGCACGTCAGTTTAGTAATCTGGAACCGTTGTTGAGCTCTTCACTTCAAAAGCTAGGTATTGGTGTGTTGGACTTGCACACACCGCCCACTTCGAGACAGTCGAGGGTTATTTCAGTGCAAGGCAGTGAATCGTTGTTGGTTGCGCTGCACAAGATGCACTCCGAAAGGATCTCTTCAATTGCTGTGATTGATCAGCAAGGTATGCTACTTGGTAACATTTCGGTCACCGATGTTAAACATGTTACACGAACTTCTCAATACCCTCTACTAAACAACACCTGCCGTCACTTTATCAGTGTTATTCTTAACACCCGTGGGTTAGAGATGGGTAAGGACTCCTTTCCTATCTTTCACGTGTACCCTACAACTTCCTTAGCACGCACTGTTGCAAAACTGGTCGCAACTAAAGCTCATAGACTATGGATCGTACAGCCTGCTGAACAGCTGAACATCCAGATACCTTCTGTTGTCCCTACCACTGAGAATGTAGATTATTCCCCTAGGGCAAACTCTCCTACGCCTGGTCTGCCTACAGCATGCTCGGGGTTGGCCTCCGGGCCTTCTACAACAAGCCCACAGATTGGGAACTTCGAAAAAGACTACAGTGCAGGAAAGCTGATTGGAGTGGTGTCATTAACGGATATTTTAGGCTTACTTGCTCGCAAGCATACAGAAAACAAGAAGGTGGATCCGCTTGCCGCCAGAAGGCAGAGGGGCCCAATGCCCAGATGAAGTTTCTCCATTGCCTTCACGTAGATCCTATGCCGCGCCGCATATGTAAACCATATAACACCTCTTCATTATTTAATTTGCTTTGACAGAATACATGTTGTTAGCATATACTTTGTGTTATATAAAACGGTAAACTTGTTTCTTGGGTTGGTTTGGCTTAGTTAACAAGAATGAATGAAGTCGATCGATCGAAATCGCTTTTCTAGGTGGAAAAATACAGTTTAAAAAGTTGTGCAAAAGAAAATATCGATGATTATATTCATGTTGAGACCTAAGTGCAATATTGAAAGTGAGTAGGCATGAATAAGGTGCCTATCAAGACGGCAAAAGCAGTTCCAAAGTCTCTATTATACCGTCAAGCCAAACGTACTGGATCACCAACAATTTCTGATGGTCAACGTGCGAACCTGATCATCGAGTCTCTGCGGGACGTTGGATCACTATTTTACACATCATACAACGATGACGATGAGAAAGACGCTATTCTTCGTCATGAATCTATAGTGGCGAAACTTAATTCCGGTGAACTTGACGTATTAATCCGCCATAATTACTCTTCAATGCATTCTGCTCATTGCTGCGACGCAAATCTACTTCGGGCCAAATATCCTGGTACTCCAAACGAGTGCGAACTGCTGCAAGGGGCTCTGGATGAATATAACTCTCAGGACTGGAATAAAATACCTCATATGTGGAAGCAACTTGCATATTACCATGGTTATGGATCATGGGGCCCACGAAAAGGAATGTCCTTTCTGGGACGTAAGCCGGAGGATTTTTTTGTTACCACGAATAGAGAGCTCTGGCGCTGCAACGAAGTGCGTAAGGACTACCTCAAAAAAGCAGCAGAACTAGACCCTGCTTCACGGTTTATAATGCTTGCAGCTGCAATTGTCGCTGCTATTGCCCTTGCAGGTGACTACCGGCGCCGGCAAGACAAGAACGCAACTGTCATAGAAGCCCACTTCTCCTAGGACGACAAACATCATAAGCGTGACATTATTAGTTAGTATTTTCAAATACACACATGAAATATAAAAATATACGATGCAAACTTCCTAGTGTTGCCCCAATATATGAGTAGTGGTAAAAGGGTTAAATGCGTATATATATATAGGTGGAAGGGTTATGTTGTATCAATCAAAACTCGTCCCTGGATTCTTCTGTTACGTATCCTGCACAAAAAAACAACAATGAAAATTATCCCTAGTCCCACATCCCTTCATTCAGAATCTTCAATCTCGTCCTCATCGTCGTCATCGTCATCCATATCTTCCAAATCATCCTCCCAGGACTTCTCCACCGTCTCTTTGACTCTTTTTACATACTGCGATTTGTGATCTTTGAACAACGTTGCCGCCTCCACATTCGCAGGCGACGCAGGATTAGGGTCATTGAACAATGACTGAATTGAAGTTAATATCGAGGCAACATCGTACGTAGGTGTCCATCTGTTTTGCAAAATATCTAAACATATTTCACCATTCGCATAAACATTCGGATGGAACATCTCACTTAGAAATTTAACATGCGGTGGCTTGTTAGGGTACTCCTCATCAAATTCAAGAAGTAATCGAAACGTACCATCTTCATACGGCGTATCTGCAGGTCCTATAATCATTGCATTCCATACCATCACATTATCGGGAAGTGGTGATGCTGATACGCCTGGAGGCGCATCCTCTTTCATCCGTTTGAAATCCCTCATCAACCTTCTTCTTGCTGGCGTGCTCATCCTGTCCTGCACTTACTGCTCAGTATTTACGCACACTAATATTTCAACTCTATAAACTATTCAAAGAACACCCTTTTTACCTCGCTGCTGGACTTTGTGCTGATCAATCTCAAAGTTTCAAATCCACTACTTTCAGCCTAATTAATGCCTTTAAAGGATCCACTTTTAAGAGAAATCCTCATAGTCGTATATAGGGATACATGATAATTATAAGGTTTCTCTATTAAAACTAGAATACGCTGAATTGGAGGTGTTTATGGTTCTTGAAACGTTATACCTTGTCGAGCTGCAGCCTGTCAGTGTGGTACATCAGGTTTCCGAGTTTCAGAACGGTGTCTGTGCCGTAACCCTGTATGGAGTGGACCGTAAGATCACCGTTCCAATATTCTGCGTAGACTTTGCACATAGCGAGGCCGATTCCAAGCTTGTAGCGAAATGGTCTGCCGAGGAGGTTCAGGAGGGGTCTGTTGACTTTATAGCGGCCCTTTTTGAGGTTTGTTTCGTTCATTGATTGGAGGGAGGTGTACTTGAGCTTGCCAAAGGCAAGGTCTAAGTCAGAACTGTTGAAATCTGTCTCGTAGAGGTGGTCGTAGATTGAGATTGTTTGAACACCCGGTAGTTTGTGGAAGTTTTCTAGCGACTGCATGGAGAGCTCCTTTGATTTTCCAAAGGACCAGATGGTTTTATCATCGTGAAGTATCCCGCCTCCACGGTCACTGATTCTGAACAGAAAACTATTTTCATTTTCCACGACAGTGACGACGATAGGATGGGGCTTCGGAAGGCCGAGCCTGATGTACTGTTTAATGGTGGCCTCGTAGCTGTTTCTGAGACATTCCACCAGGAGGTATTCCAGATGTGTTGGAAGGAAATAGAAGTTAAGATCGACATCCCCGTCGATTATAAACTCCGGCAGCGGAATTCCATCATAAAACATATCTTTAATGAAATTTTCACACATCTTTGAAGCATCTAGGAGGTATTTCTTAGCACTGCAATTTTGAATAATGTCGCCTAAAACCAACGTGTTCTCCTCCTTCCCACTCATGTAGTTCGACGTAACACTTAGATGTTCTTCCACAATTAGCCGCCTTGAGATTCGTGCTCTTAAGAAACTGGAGATCAACTCATCCATTTGCTTCTGAGGATAAAGATCAAGTATCCTACATTCCAGTGCCCCCATGATTAAGTGCGGGAGATTAAGACTATTAAAATCACTCAATATCATACACAAAAATTCCGCAAACCTTCTATTATCCTCCAAAGTCCTGATGGCAGGAAATTTCCTGAACCGTTCAAATATATTATAATAAGACTCATATACCTGCACAAAATGGAAGTTATTCACCACATTAAATGGTAGATCTTGTAACTGCTTCAATTTATGCGCCATCCGAACAACTAACTCATCCTTCGCAAACTGCCCCGAATTAATCACCTTCTGTTTAGTCAACTTGTTCGAGTCATCATAATATTGCGCTAACTGCTTTAAAGACACGGCATGTGGCTTCCGCTGCAGATATTTCTCAATAAGTATCTCCTTATTATGATAATAGTGTTGTTGGTTTACGTATTTGGACTTTCTGGGGTACGCACTTAGTGTAGGACTAATATACGTCGTCAGTTCCGCAATAGGAGTAGTAGGAAAGTACTTACTAAAGTCTGGAGTTTGTGAGATGTTCCCACTTGTCGTGGAATAGTATCGCTTCTGCCATCTCTCACACCTTCCCACACCTCGACTACCCCTCATATATCTTTTCATAAATATCTTCTGCTGGTTTTTGCTCATCAATGTCATCTCAATTGTAGCTACCAACACTTAGAATTCCCTAAACTGCCTTATACCAGTCCTATTCCTTGTGAATCATCATTCCATTAACCGAATTAACCAGCATTTTTAAGTATCGGTATAGCCCTTTGCTTTTGAGAAAATTCCAATATTTTAATATCGTTCCATATAGACGTCAAGGTATTTGGAGTGTTCTGGCTTCAAGACAGCCACTTTACAGGGAATTTACGGTCTAAGAATCAGGCAAAACGGTTCCAGACATAAGATAAACGATCTGAATAAGATGGCAGATCAGGAAGGTATGTATAATTGCAGTTTGAAGGGTTTGAAGATTTGATATTTGAAGATTTTTTTATTTTGTGTCGTATTTGATTGATAGTACTAACGATTTTCAAATGGTTGAAGTAATTGTTATAGAAGACGATGAATACCAGAATTCTGGAGGTACCGAGAATGGTGATGTGGTGAATAGTAAACGGTCAATGGAGGTATCTAATTTACAGAATCCAGAGGTGGTGAAGAAGCAGAGGTCAATACCGAATATTGCAAACGAGTTAGCGAAGAATAGGGCCGAGGTGAGGCAACCAACTCCTAATGTGGCTAAACAATCTACCCAAGCGCCGCAAATCAGACCTAGGTTACATGCGATACCGTTATCATCTTTGCTTTCACCAAGTATCGACTATAATTACTCCAAGCCATTTCCAGCTCCTGCAGCTGCAGGACCTTCCCAGGCGCTTGTGCCGAAAATAGAGTCGCCGTATATGGAGCGCATTCTGTCTGATCCTCGAACGTCAAAATCCAGTGTGACATCAGCACCTACATTAGTAGCTAATTCTGCTGATATATCGACTGTAACAGCGTCGAATGCAGGGGCAGACTCTCCGCAGAATACGGCAGCAACGTCATCTAGCACAGCAGGAGCATCTCCAAAAGCGGGAGCAACCGCAGGAGTGGCCCCAGCAGGCAGTGGGACTGCTTCTTCTGGGAAGAAGGCTTCTACAAGGAAGAAGAGAGGTGATTCTTCTTCTGGCTCTACAACTAAGAAGAGATTAGATACCAACAAAAATACTAGTAAGAAGTCAAGTAGCAAGGCGGCCGCCAAAAAGGAGGAGACAAGTTCAATGCCAAAAGAGGCTTCGCCCAGTTTGCCACAATATTCTTCGGTTTCTACATCTTCTCAGGCTCGCAAGATTATACTACCATCTCAGGATGTTCCAGCAGCTCCAAACAGCACTTCACCGCAGTCTCCTGAAGACACTGAAGAACAGAATATTCTAATAGCAAGGATAAGTTCCCCGGTAAACGCACCTTCTCAGAAGGGACTGAAGAGGTCACAATCTAATTTGAATCCAGGTCAGAAGACTGGTGTTCAAGATCCGCAAAAGGCTAAGAAGACCCTTTCCGCTTCCAATGTTCTGAATGGTAGTACACCAACACCTACCCCTCCGCCACCAGTATCAGGAAGCTCCACTTCGTCGAAAAAAGCATCAAATACAGGTAATGCAAAGAAGGAAACGAAGACTAAAGGCAAACAAACTTCTTCTAAGAAAAAAGATATTCCTGGAACACCTACCGCAGGTTCTGAGGTTATTCCACCACCTACCACTGCACCTCAGACTCCAAAAAAACTAACACCAGCTCAACCAATTAAATCACCATCCCTATTAGACGCACTCGATCAGAAGTCGGGAGGACTCGCTGCTGTTGATGATGACCCCCCAATTATAGTAGTTGATGTGCCGTTGCATCAAGTGGACACAAACGACTACTTGGACGAAAACGGCCAAGTTGTATTCAATTTCTATAACCTTGCCCATGAAAAATTTGGCTCACAAATGTCACGGTCAAGAAATAATGCTGGTGGAAGCAGGGATAAATCGGAGAATGGTGATGACATTCTTCTTGTAGAGGACGACGATGATGATGACGATGACGATGACGATGACGAACCAGGATCAAATGTTGGTAGTAACCCCTCACCCTCCAAAAATAATAACAAGAAAAAGGCACATCCAATGAAGGGCAAAAGTCGTGTTGGTAAGTATGACATCGACGATCCCTTTATAGACGACTCTGAATTGTTGTGGGAAGAACAACGTGCTGCTACTAAAGATGGATTCTTTGTTTATTTTGGCCCGTTAATACAGAAGGGCCAATATGCCACATTTGAAAGAGTGGATGGTACAATGAAGAAAGGCGGTGTTAGGAATCCTAGGTAATAAAAGAACTAAAATGAATGATTGTTAATAGAAAACTAGTTAATAAACCTCCCCCGGTCCACTTCCTATCCCTCAGTTGTTTTAATACCCACCTTATGTTTTTTTTATTTGGCCTGTAACCTGAAAGCATGCTTGAAATCTAGTATTCGACGGGGTTGCATATACAACTAATGCACTGATAAAAGACAATTATCAACATATAAATAATGCAATGGAACTGTATAAATACACTCATAATGTATTTAAGATAATAATAACCAATACTGCAAATTTGTTATTTATTTAAAAGAGAAGAGATATCTGATATTCTATCGTATTGTAATTGCACACAAAATAAGAAGCAATTTATTCGTTTAAGAAATCAATTAATGCATTGTTTGATATATTGATGAACCCAATCTCTGGTATATTTGTATCGCTAGGACAAAAATGCGTTTGAATTGTATCTGCTACTTCTTGTAATAGAAATTTATCCCATTTGTATCTTAAAACTACCAAAAGATTCAAATATGCAAGTACTGTTCCTAGTTTAGCTGGATCTTGACTGTTTTTATTCTGTTTAATTCCGAGTATCACTAAACTATGGATTGCAGCCATCCTATCTTCATTTATTAGTATATGAGGTCTTGGTGGGGGTACAGGAGCAACATTATTGAACTCCCCATTGGATACTTGGGTAGCTGCCTCATCATTCTTTGACTGATCTGAAGAATAACTAATTGAACCAATCTCGTATCGATCCTTCAACATTAATTCTTTAGCTATATCGAGCACAATACTTTTAGCACTCTCATACGGACATTGTAGCATTGTATTAACAATAAAGTCAAAAGCGATACTTTCAGGCACCAGGGACAATATCTTCGCTAGAATATTAAGTTGCATCATTCGCAATTGACTATCACGTTGGGTACATGCATTAATAAGTGATATTTGTATGAATACCATGTTGACATTTTTAGGCAGCTCTTGAATTGTTTCATAATTTTCCTTGTACGACTTTTCACTTAAAACCTTAATTAGGAGATATAGTGTACAGTCAGTCACTGATTTATTTGTAAATGACTTAGAGTACATCGAAGGTGTATTGAACCTCAGATACATATAAATAGCATCATTAATTGTGTAATTTGAACACCACATTTTGCCGGGCTTAAGGTCCTTCACTAGAAACATTAGCAACACACCTCGGGAGTCTAAAATTAACCGTTTGATATCGGCAAGTTTCTTTAATTCATATGTATAAGCAAGTTGATAGATAACTTCACTACTATCACTGGTAGTTACAGTAACTCGTTCATTACTTTTTGAGTCATTCTGTGTAGTACGAGTGTAAACATATTTGGATTCCTCGATGCAGGACTGAATAAACTCGTTCATGAAATCAATATTAAGTGACTCCGCCAAATTCGCAAAGTCTTCTAGAATTAATCTCAACTCTTTTTCCACGTCCGAAGATTCAAAAGGGATATAATTCTTCAAGGAAAAGTATTCAACTGACCATTTAGGGTTGCTGTTCTTCATCAATTGGGCCACTGAATATGTCAGGGCGCTACATATCAACTCTCGTTGTAGCTGCTCTTCCTGAATTGTTATTTTGAGATCTTCATTGCTCGAAACCTTATTGGAGGGGACCTTACGGATTACCATGTCAGTGTAATCCTTGTAAAAGACGTATAGCCTTCTTAAAACAACTTGCACATTATTAATACTATCTGAGTGCGACTTAACCAACTTAAATATTACTCCAATCGCCTCTCCCAAAAATCTCGAAGGGTACAATGTGGGTATTCGACGTAGAGTAGCAGTCATAAATTCAAGCAAGATATGGAATCTTAGGGCAAAAACAGCCTCACGTCTTTCCTCATCAACAAGATGATCCAAAGAAATAGAAGATTCTCCATCTTCCAACCTCTGATGACCTTTACTCAACTGCCTCTCATCATCTGAAGAACGTTTCATCTCTTCGTAAGTATCCAACGTCTCAGTTTCTTTGCTAATATCCGTTGAACCTATATCATCCTCGTCAACAGCATCATCCCCAATTATGTTCAATTGAGAAAGTAGGTCACAGACAGTTAAAAAGCATTCTTTGGGATTACCATACGTCGACACTTCAGTAAAACAACCTTGAACTGAATGCCATACTCTGTCGTTAGCCAACCCTTCAGACCAATTGAGATTTTTCTGGTTAATAAACCCTATCAACACTTTAGGCAAATCCCATCCAAGCTCTCTAACAATTTCATGATCTTTCTTCAATAAGCCTTCCAAGCATTCCAAAAATTCCACCACACCTTCAATCGCATAGTTTTCATTCAGCTGTCCTGCATACAAATCAATAGCAGTGGCAAGTGAAACGATGTCTACAGATCCATCCTCAAACATGCCTCTCAACCTTTCACAGATCTCACTAACAACCGTACTCATTTTAACCTGCCTTATATGCCAACTAATCAATCGATTCGCAGTTCCCTCGTAGCAGACTTATCTTCCAACCTATACCCCCTCCAATCAACACTCTGTTACAACACGTTCCTCTGTCACCTAGTCTGCTTTTAGTAACTTGATTTTGCACATTCAAGGAATCAAGCATGCTTCACGACCACCAACCCCTCAAGACCCCATCAACAGAAACCATTCTACTTACAGATCGATGAGCTCGGTGCTCGAGAGCGAAACAGAAAGCAGTGCTAGCCAGTCCCAGTTCGACAGCAGCCAGGGTGTCATAAACTCGTCTGCACATCATACACAAGAGTCGTTACAGAATCGACTGGAAGAATATAACGAACGGTTGAACAGACTTCAACTGCCTTCTGCAAGCGATGATGACATTCCAACAAGTGCGACTACAGACAATAGCTTTAGAGATGAATACGATTCTATAAATATAGAAGACGAACTTCCCTTGGAGACATCTGCTTACATGGGTAGCCAAGTAAGCGAGGAGAGATCTGCTTCGTCATCACCATTAGAACCAATGGAAGAGCAGCACCAGCAGCCGCAACGCCCAATCCGACCTCAAAAGATTTCTATAAGATTCCAGCCGATCGGATCAATAGCCCAGGTAGATCCCCAGGTATGTAAACTTGGCAGTTCTCATACGTTTGCGATGGTAACGATGTTTTTATGCAAGAAACTAAGGTTAGAAGATGTTCATTGTTACATTAGCAATTCATTCGCACCAACTCCACAACAGAATGTTGGTCAGCTCTGGGAGCAATTCAAAGTAAATGATGAGCTTGTAGTATCTTACTGTGCAACAGTTGCCTTTGGATAAACATATATGGTGAATAAGTACTAGTTCTGTGCGTCTGTATGTAGTGCTTGGGATTTAGCTTAATGCTGTGGGGCCCTTTTAAATAATAAAATTTAGGAAAGATAAAACACACATAGACGAAAGTACTATCAAACAAGCAGAAGAACAGGAATAAGAAAGAGGAGGGGTTTAGTTTGGGATCATGAGCGATACAAATTTAGATAATGCGACTATTGATAAGTTGATTCCGCAAATTTTTGATCAGATGCGGTCAAACCAGTTGAATAATACTAAGACGAATGGGGGGTCCCTGCCGTTGTTTATGTCTTCAGTCTCTACGCCCACGCTTTTGAAAGAAGTGGAACAGCTGGATAGTATACTGCCAGTTATAAAACATTTGAATAATTCGTTGAGACATTCGACGTCGGATAATCTGAATAGGATAAAGAAAACGTGTGAGTCGGTGAACAAGGTGTTAGATACTTGGATCAAGATCCAATCTCAGGCGGGTTACGTTAGCGAGTTGTTGGATGATAAGGAGTATCTTAAATATATAGATGCAACACAGGGGGATGAGGCCAAGAAGCAGAATTATATGGAGAATAAAAGGGCAGAAGTGGAGGAGATACGAAGGAAGATTCAAGAGAAGAACAAACCTGCTGTAGCTACAGTAGAGGCGCCTCTTCCTAAGAAGCCTTTTTCTAAGGCAACAGCGAATTATAAAAAGGGTAAAGTGGGGGCATCTGGTATACCTAGGAGTAGTGCTAAGGTTCGGAAGCCCGTCTCGAATCCAGTGGTTACTACTGGTGCGAAGAACCGGAGGATGTTCCGTTAGACAATCACCCTATGGTTGTGATATTGGTTTTGTGAGCATATGTATATATATATATTATATTATAAAATGTAGCTTATCAATGATAAAACCGCACATTGGCATAAAGACGTACAGGTTTAGATTAATTAAACAGTTTAACATAAAAGTTTATTTTGGAATCCAAAAATACAAGAGGCCGGTTATTTGACGGTGACTACCTCCTCTAATGCGATCAACAAATCTGAAACTTCAACGGTCTCACCATCAGTAACGAGAACATCCTTAACTTGGCCATCTGCTGGAGAAGAAATAACCATTTCCATTTTCATTGCGCTCAGGACAGCCAACGGCTGGCTCTTTTGTACAATGGAGCCCTTGTGGACCTTAACCTCAATAACGACACCAGCCATTGGTGCACCGATTTGGAAGGGATTGTGAACATCTGCTTTAGGCTTCAAAACAGTCTCCACTTTTTGAGACTTGTCCAAGACAGAGACCTTACGTAATTCACCATTCAATTCAAAGTATACTTCCCTTCTTCCGGTAGCCTTATTCAAATCACCAATCGCTTGTGGTTTTATGATCAATGTTTTACCTTTTTCAATGTTGACGACAATCTCTTCTCCAATAACAGGCGGGGACAGGAAATTCCTTGTTGGCAAGACAGATAGATCACCATATTGCTCCTTAATCTTACAGAAGTCTTCGTAAACCTTTGGATACATATTATAGGATGCAACATCGCATTCATCAATGTTACCAAATCTAGAAGCCAGCTCTTCCCTAATTTTGATCAAATCAAACGGAGCCAATTCCAACCCGGGCCTGCACGTTAACTTTCTTCTCTTATTCTTCAAGATATCTGTTCTCAGTGGTTCTGGGAAGCCACCATATGGTTGGCCAACTAAACCTTCAAAAAAGTCCATAACTGAATCTGGGAAATCCAAGGAGCCAGCCAGGCGTCTAACGTCATCGGAAGTTAGTTTATTAGTGACCATAAATTGTGCTAAATCACCAACAACTTTAGATGTAGGAGTAACTTTCACTATGTCTCCCAACAACATATTAGCCTCACGATAAGCCCTTTTCGTTTCCGCCCATTGCTCGCCCAGACCCAATTGTTGGGCCTGGAATAATAGGTTAGTCAACTGGCCACCTGGAATTTCGTGTTGGTAGACTTCAGGATCTGGGCCTTTCAAATCAGCTTCAAAACAAGAGTATAGAAGCCTCATTTCCGCCCAGTAAGCGTCTAACTGACGGGTATGGTCTGCATTAATATTAGTATCAACATCGCCATCCAATGAAGATAGTAAGGCATTAATAGAGGGCTGAGATGTTAATCCAGACATGGAATTGATGGCAACATCAACAACATCTGCACCTGAAAGTGCACATTGGACCATAGATGCAACACCAGTACCTGCTGAATCATGTGTGTGAACATGAATTGGCAAAGCTGGGTACTTTGTCCTAATAGAGCCAATCAACAATTTTGCAGCCGATGGCTTCAATGTGCCAGCCATATCCTTGATACCAAGAATGTGGGTTCCCATCTTGACAATCTTATCGGTAAGTTCCAAGTAATAATCCAAATTGTACTTTTTACCTGGTTGTAGCATGTCACCAGAATAACATAGCGTAGCCTCAATAACACCACCAGCTTTCTTAACGGCATTTACGCCAACTTCCAACTGATCTAAATCATTCAACGCATCGAATACCCTAAATATATCCACACCATTCTTTTTAGCTTGTTCAACAAAATGATCAATAGCATTATCTGGCAAAGAAGAATAAGCTACACCATTAGCACCACGCAACAACATTTGGAAGGGAATATTAGGAACCAACCTACGTAAAGTTCTAAGACGTTCCCAAGGATCTTCGTGTAAGAATCTCATGGCGACATCAAATGTAGCACCACCCCAACATTCCAGAGCAAAAGCTCCTGCCAGAGCATGTGAGGTCGTTGGTGCGATAGCCGCCAAATCGTATGTACGGACTCTAGTGGCTAATAACGATTGATGAGCATCTCTCCAAGTAGTATCCATCAGTAAGACACCATTGAATTTTCGTACTTCCTTTGCAAATTCTTCTGGACCTCTCTCCAAAAGGACCTGCCTCCAACCAACAGAGCTAGGTTTCGAAATATCCAATACTTCACCATTTTCATCATATAGATGAGGAATATCTGGAGGAGTATGTAGTTTAGGTAATCCAACCTGGCCCTTAATAAATGTACCATTAACGGCAAGATCTGCCAGGTAATGCAACAATTTCTGCGCTCTATTTTGAGAGGCTACCATCTCAAACAATTGTGGGGTATCATCAATGAAAGTGGTCCAGCAATCACCGGAGATAAAGACTTGATGCATTAATAGGGTTAATAGAAAAGGAATATTAGTCTTCACTCCCCTGATTCTGAATTCAATCAAAGCACGCAGCATCTTACGCCGAACAATTTCATATGTGGAGCCCGAGCAAGTACATTTTACCAACATCGAGTCGTAATGGGGTGAAATAATGGCACCAGCAAAAGCACTACCACCATCCAACCTGATACCATTACCACCTGCAGATCTATAGACATCCAAACGGCCAGTATCAGGCTGGAAGTTCTTACTTGGATCCTCAGTGGTAATACGACATTGGATTGCAAATCCACGTGTGGTAATACGGTCTTGATATAACCCTAGTTGTTCTAAAGAAGCACCTGCAGCAATTTGGATCTGTGCAGCGACAATATCAACACCAGTAATCTCTTCTGTAATCGTATGCTCCACTTGGATTCTAGGATTTATTTCTATAAAGTAATGTCTGTTCTGGTTATCAACCAAAAATTCAGCAGTGCCAGCATTTCTATACTTTCCAACCCTCGCTAACTTCACAGCATCTGTCAAAATCGCATCACGTACTTCCATAGGCAATGTCTTAGCAGGGGCCACTTCAACAACCTTTTGGTGTCTTCTTTGCACCGAACAGTCTCGTTCAAATAAATGAATGACATTGCCATAGTTATCCGCAAGTAATTGAACTTCAATATGCTTGGGTTGTTCCAAAAATCGTTCAATAAAACAAGTACCATTACCAAAAGCCGTCTTGGCTTCCGAGGTAGCCCGCTGAAACGCATCTTGAATATCATCTCCTTCCGTAACAACCCTCATACCTCTTCCACCACCTCCAAAAGCTGCTTTGATAATAACCGGATACCCATATTCCTCAACAAAACGTTTAGCATCCTCCACAGAATCAATAGGCCCCGGTGTTCCTGGTACAGTTGGAACATTAGCCTTCGCTGCTAAATTCCTAGCAGAAACCTTGTCCCCAACCGCATCAATCACCTCCGCAGGAGGCCCTATCCAAGTAATACCTGCCTTCTCGACCTTCTCCGCAAATTCTGAATTCTCTGACAAAAATCCATACCCAGGATGGATGAAATTAACCTGGTGTTGTTGCGCAATACTAATAATCTCATCAATTGCCAAATAAGCACCAACTGGAGTATATTTACCCTCCTCACCAATCATATACGCCTCATCCGCTTTTAAACGGTGCATAGACAACCGATCCTCATGCGAATAAATCGCAACCGTGGTCATAGACAATTCATGCGCCGTTCTAAATATCCTAATAGGAATTTCCCCTCTGTTAGCAACTAGAACCTTGTTCTTTTCACCAAGTAAATTTGAGTCATTACGCAGCCCTGCCAATTTTGATGTCATAACACTTTTTACAATCTGTATTTCAGTCAAAGAGTAACAAAAGGAGAAACAAAAGCGAACGATAGAAAGAATTTACCTCTTTCTAAAATATATCCTGTCCTTTGATGATATTCACCAATTGTCTCGAGCAATCGATTGTTAAAGCTTATTTTAATCAATTTTTACCATAATTGGGAGAACTTTTATCAAGCAAAGTTCTCGATATTTATAGTTTGGTTATTTTACGCTTATTAGCCGTGGACCCTGGATTTAATTTAGTTATCAAGACCGTTGACCAATGAACTTCGAGAACGTGCCATGCGTGGGTCATGATGATGTGACTCAAGAAACGGCTTTTTAAGGAAGGATTAGGCGGTCCAGATACTCGGTTTCAGCTACTGTTCCTGGAATCACGTGTGACGAAGCCGGGTTACGTAAGACATAATGGTATAACGTTGGTTTAAATATATTAGTTGTGTCATACTATATATATATATATAATTACAACGGTATAATAGCGAGGTATGTATTTTTGTTATTTTCCTTAGTCTCTCTTCTCTCTCTTTTTAGTACATGGGTTCACCACGGTTGAATCTCAGCCAATGCCATGCGTCGGCGTCGGCGTCAGCATTTCTCCTATGCAACGGTTCACCTTTGGAGAATCTTAACCAGTGCCAAGCATCCGCATCTGCACTTGCACTTCTCTTGTACATGGGTTCGCCACGGTTGAATCTTAGCCAATGCCATGCGTCCGCGTCACGTTTAGCGAGGGTGGAGTCGGAAGGTGCAGCGGCAGCGTTGGCTACAGTTGAGTTGAACAACAGGATGCCGTTTTGGGTTCCGTTAAGTATGGTGGTAACTTGAATGTCGTTTCCATTGCCTAAGTCGATGAATCCGAGGACGGCTTCTTGAGGAATGTTGAGATGGGATTCAGCACCTTGGGTCTGCACAGGAGCAGCGATGGCTGTAGTGGCGGCTGCCAAGATTGGAAGTAAACTAGATAACTTCATAATGGTTGTAAAAGGTTGCAATTTAATTGTTTTTTTTGGCTGGTTCTTGGAAGGGAATGAAAGAGGAGAAAAGAGGACGGAAGCACATTTCAATGCGTTATATGGTTCCTCTTTATATGATTTTAAAGATACTAGATGAGTTAAGAAGATTTATTCAGACCTGTTTCAAACTCGTTGTAATTTCATATTGGAGCCCGTGCTTTATCCATTGTCCAAGTTGATACAGTGATGCCAATCACTTGAATGTATTAGATGTAAGGTCATTAATCGCCCGATCGGGAAATATGACCGTTTCTTGAGCTTAATTTAAGTTAAATTGGTGAAGATGTACTGTGAAACGTTTTTAAGCTTGCATTCAACAGCAAACTACATTGTGGGGTTATTGTTTTGTAACTCAGTGTTGATTGTTAACTCAGATTTAATTATATTGTTTGTTGTAGGACTTAGCGGTGCCGTCCGAAATAGATACTGCTATGGTGAAGCGAACTGCATGCAATATTCAGGCATCCATCTTACAAAAAGAAGTGTATGGGCAGACCACTATGCTTATAACAATGCTGGCAGACCAGCTTTGCGCCATTGTTGTATTCAGAATGAGTCAAATTTGTAGTATCAATTTATCATCACCCAACCACCTTGCAAAAAAGAACATCAAACAAAGTGCAACAGAACCTTCAAGCTCTCCACCGTTCTACCATTTCGTTCATCCATTGCCCACCTTGGATTTGCAGCACTTTGGGCAATTCCTCTGCACCTTCTAAAACGCCGTCTTCGTTGACAACAGCCTTGTCAAAGAACCCATTAAGTAGCTTCAGCACAAACAATGAATTCGGATAAACAATGTACTGAGCATAAGGAGGCTCACACCAGTATTCAAGGTACTTCAAATATGCTTTGAATTTAGGATCTTGCCACAATTGGTGTTGGGTCAATAGATAAGTAACATATGGGATGTTAGCTAAGGATTGTACAAATTCCAGTTCCACTTCGAACCGACTGGGAAGTTCTTCTTGTTCTCCAGATGCGTCTACACTAGGCTGCTCCGACTTCGTTGACATAGTTATAATTAACAAACGTCCTTATATGCCCTCCTGATCAAGTCAATTATCGTAGAATCACCTTCTACCAGCTGGTTAATGATAGATGGTGATGTTGATTAGCTCAACATCATCTTCTTACAATATACGTAGATCATGATGTAAGAAATTAGAAGCTTTTGAATTCCAAATCACTCAACACATTGAGTATGGAAGTGACGCCAGAAGTGATGTTTATGCAAAGATGAACCGGAGGTTGCAGCGTTTTAGGTCTGCGTCAGAATGCTTTCTATTTCTTTTATGTCCCAGCATCCTTGTGGTGGGAAATGTGATTAGTTTGCTGTCAATTTCAGATTTTTGGGTAGCTAATAAAGATGGTATACTCAACGTTTGGTTCGTAAAACGTGGATGGTTTTGGACGTCAGTTATAGCTTGGTGGTGTCAAATCAGATATGGTGATTTGAGTCATACTAATATTAAAAGGACGCTGATAAGGTATATTCTCCTTACGGTATGGTGGTTTACGTTTACACAGTCAGTTTGGGTGGGTGTGGCACCCATCATGGACCTTGTATTTAAG
Source organism: Eremothecium cymbalariae DBVPG#7215 (assembly GCF_000235365.1). Classification (NCBI taxonomy): domain Eukaryota; kingdom Fungi; phylum Ascomycota; class Saccharomycetes; order Saccharomycetales; family Saccharomycetaceae; genus Eremothecium; species Eremothecium cymbalariae. Next base: position 130,792 of record NC_016451.1, on the reverse strand, counting down.
CTTACAGGAGGTCATTGTAGCTTTGATGTTTTTGATCAAGCTATGGTTGTTAGTGAGAAGTTTCAAGATTCAGAACCACGAAGGTTGGGTTCATTGAAGAAGTTGGTAAAATGGTTCTCTGAGAGAAGAGACGGTAATGCTGGTATGGGGGAGGAAACAGTCTACTGGTTAAACTGTAGGTTAGGGGAAGGCCCGTGTGAGAATACTAGCCCTAGTAACAGTGCTATGAATTCTTTTATAAGCGAGGCGTTAAACAATGCTTACCCAATTGATAATGGTCAAATGTGTCGAAAACTTGGTGGATATTGGACTGGTGGACATGACCCTAGTGGGCATGTATTTTTAATTACGTTGATGACCATGTTCCTAATTGGTGAATTAAGGTTGTTCTCAGATAAGGTTGGGAGAAGGTTAAGAAGCACCAGCTATACATATTTCAGAATGTCGTTTGCATATGTGAAGGAGCTTTTAAATAACGGTCTCGTGTGGAATTTGATTGATGATGATGATAGCGACCAAACCCCTTTAATACTGAAAACGCTCGTTTATCCACCGCTAAAATGTTTCTGGACGTTATTTAAAATTATTATTCTACTAGTAACCTATATTATTTGGGAAAATCCTGTAATATTTTTAATTGGTCTTATATTTACATGGTTGTGGGCCTTTTTCATTACGTGTACCATGTTTCACTCACTTGGTGAACAGCTTACTGGGTTAATAGCAGCATACATTGTTGTTTCCTTAATTTATTGGTACATTTATTGAAATGTGACAAAGTCCTTTTATAAAGTTTAAATGTTTCTATAGTTTGTCTTAAAATGTGAACTAAATTCTCCATGCAGAAATTGGTAATGCCTGTAGATATTGCACTTTTCTTCTGGTGTAAGTGAAAAATAGAAATAGACCAACGAATATGCATATGAAGTTTGTTACGTAGTACCCATCTCTAATTATGATAGGTTGGCCGCCCTTTTTCAAACACTGCTGTTTTGTAATGGTAACAATATTATCTTCAATGCCTTTACAATCGTAAGTTGTAAAATGGTCAATCATCGTCATGACCAAAAACCGAGACCATGTACCTCCCAAGTTACTCAATGTATTTAACAAAGTCATGTAAGTGCCTCCAATCAATGGGTCAGCAACAAGTGTGTGGAATGCAGACATTCCCACAAATTGGACAGTTGCCATGAAAGATCCCAACAAATTTTGGATAATAACTAACAGGAAATACCTCTTCGTAATTCGGCCATCTACTGGAAATTGAGCTATAACATAACTTCCCAGAATCGCAGCAATAACTCTTCCCAAATAACCCACAAGCCACGGAGTCAATACGCCAGCGTTACCGACAATCGACCGTATTATAGGGTGGGTTGTCTTAGGTTCATCTTTGTTGGATTCTGAGCTCCACTTAGCAACATAGTAACCGAAGATAATTTCAAATGGAAAGTCAATTAAAACAGTGATCGCCAGATCCTCTCTCTTAAAGCCCTTTTCTAAGAGCTTTAAGCTTGTCGCACCCTCGTTGCATTGAAAGGCAAATTTTGAAATGAAGTGCAATATAATTAACGATTGAACAGCAGGTAGCTTTAAAACTTTAATAAAGGATTTATAAACGGATATCACAGATGCCTTTTCAATTGGTGAATTATCTTCGTACTCAACTGGGGTGAATGGACGCCCAGATGAATTGACCATATCGACTTCCTTGACATCATCATCATCTTTCTTTAGACTAGCCATTGGCAATCCCCCACTCGTAACTGGGTGTTCGGTGGTGTAGAATACAACGTATAACGTCACAAGCATATAAATCCATCCTGATAATTTTAAATATCCACTGAAACTAACCAACCCATAATCTTGAGCAGTGGACCGAATATACTTATTTAGAAAATGCCCAGAGTTAAAACTCAAAAAGATGCTGAAACTCAAAAAATACCCTGTATTCAAACCAACAGTCTGAGCCGTTGAAGCGTAACTCAAGCTTTGCTTAGATAGGATAGTTAATGCCCACCCATCTACTGCAATATCTTGTGTAGCACATAGGAAAACCAAAACAAAGAAGCACACAGTTAAGCTTGTAACATTAATATCAGACAAGGTATCTGGAGAAGACACATTATATGCAGCATCCACCCCCTCAAAGAGCAATCCTTTTGAAATCAGATACCCAACTATCCAAAGCATCAGGCCAGAGATAAATTGGATTGGAATAATCCAGGATCGACGACGACCAACCTTGGGGTTAAAGATAGAGTCAACTATAGGCGACCACAATATCTTAAGCGAATATGGATAGGTGGCCATGGAAAAAACACCAAGCTTGGTGAATGAAGTATCTTTGGCTACTGATTTTAATAGAAATGGCACGGTACCAAAAGCCAACCCGACAGGTATACCCTGGAGAAAATATAGCACCACGAGAAGATAGAACTGTGGCAAATCATGGGAGGCCAGCTGTGATTGCCGCTTGCAGCTCAGCATAGTCTAGGAATATCTTTGTGTTCTTGAAGGTTGTAAATAGATAAAGTTACAAATGTCTGTCCTTTTGTAAGGCTGCACGTACTTTTTTATTAAAGTTGTCAATCAGAAGAGATATCTTCCTACTAAAAACAGTGAAGCTCAAAAAAGAAAAAGGTATTAATGAGTATAAAAAAACTACACAAGGTATATATAGATGGGGGCCAGTAACCAGCAAAGATCTCTCTCCTTATCTTTCTGGACAGCTAACCATATATAAAAACCGAGAATGTTACAGAATGGATTAGGTGTGGGGAGGGACCTCGGGAACAGCTGCAAATTAAGCGAATTGAATGAACGCCATCTCACCTTAGCGTTCATGAACACATATTTGAAACAACTGGTGCCGAGGATGGTTTAAAAAGTGAAATGGGTTGATAAAAGGAATATGGATTGGGATGCCTGAGATTTTTTTTCTTTCCTTCCGAGCTCTCTTTTATACCTCTCTAGAATTCATTCAACGGCACATGAATACATCTCATAAGACAATTACAGATACGATTAGTATTCTGAAAAGGATAGGATAATATAGTCGAGACACCACGTATGAGATACAAGAATGGCAAAGAATAGTGAAAAAATGAAAACCAAATCAAACAAAAAAACAAATTGAGGACAATTTTTTATACGATGAGGATAGTCATTTATTCAATAGACAAGACCTTCTTAGCGGCCCTGACAATAGTGTCTGGATCAGGGAACGCAAAGTCTTCCAGTTCCTTGGCATATGGAGTTGGGACTTCCGCACCGGTGACCCTTTGCACTGGGGCATCTAGATGGTCAAAGGCATCAGATTCCATAATTTGAGCGACCAGTTCAGAACCAACACCAAATGCAGGGAAAGTAGATTCAACGGTGATCAAGTGATTGGTCTTCTTAACAGTATTAATGATAGCATCAACGTCCAATGGTCTGATAGATCTCAAGTTAAGAACCTCAGCAGACACACCGTATTGCTTGTCCAAAATCTCAGCAGCAGCTAGAGAGAATTGAACGTTCCTGGAGTAAGTAATGATGGAAATGTCGGAACCCTCTCTTTCAATCTTTGCAGTGTATGGTAGAGTAAAATCTGGGGATAGTGCTTCTTCAGAGACTTCAAAAGATTCACCGTATAACAATTCATGCTCCAAGAAAACAACTGGATTAGGATCTCTGATAGCAGCCTTCAACAAACCTCTAGCATCCTCAGCAGAGTAAGGAGTCAAAACTTTCAAACCCGGAATGGAACCGTACCAAGCGGTAAAATCTTGGGAGTGTTGAGCAGCAACACCAGCAGCAGAACCATTTGGACCTCTGAAGACCATCTGACATGTTTGAGTCCCACCAGACATATAATATGTCTTTGCTGCAGAATTCACAACATGATCAATGGCCTGCATAGAGAAATTGAAAGACATAAATTCAACAACAGGCTTCAAACCTTTCAAAGCAGCACCAACAGTCAACCCTGCAAAACCCATCTCAGTGATTGGTGTGTCCACAACTCTCCTCTCACCGAAACGGTCCAACAACCCCTTGGTGACCTTGTACGCACCGTTATATTGTGCAACTTCTTCACCAATGACAAAAACATCATCATCACGGTCCATTTCTTCCGCCATAGCGCTGTTTAAAGCATCTCTGACCGTCATAGTCTTGGCTGATGACATTCTCTTAGCTTGCCACTGCATGGCAGAGCCCAGAGGTCTAGTGAATTTCGAAATAACCGAAAATCTATAAGACATATCTTATATGGAAAGGAATACTTGAATTTAAAAAAAAACTAGAGAATTAAAATCCTTTTTAACTTCTTGTTGTGATTGTAATCGTGCGTGAGCGAGTACTTCCAACTGGGGAGAGAGGTTCGTCAGAGAGACAGATTTCCCAAATTCCTTCTATGAGAACATTTAGAAAGTTCTGTAATAACATGCGAAAGAAAGAAATGGGAAGTTTATTATGTTAAGTATGCCCCTTTTATATCTTGGAAAAACTTCGAAAAATTTTCAACGAAAAGCGACCAACTGATTACATAAACTTGGGCGATAGATCTGATGCGCATTGCAGGCAAACCGTTTGAATAGTTTCAGGGACTAGCCTCCTAGAGCATTGCTCGAGGCAGCAGACGATAGGTTACGAAGTACTAGAAGCCAGAGGAGCAGTCAGTTTGTTAAATAGGTTGCCGTTCTTATATATACTGTTCAAATGTCAAAATTAGGTAGCGCAAAAACCAAATTTAAATGTGAGTTTATATAGAATATATATAAACGGGGCAATGAAAATTAATGAATGTGTTACAGTTTGTTACGGGAAGCAAACAACTCAGCGACAATACGTCTTTGTATTTTGCCTGTTGGTGTTTTTGGTAGACTGGTGACGAAGTACACGCGTTCAGGGATCTTGAATGCGGCCACCTTTTCTTCCATGAATTTTACAAGGTCGCCATATTGGAGAGACTTGCCCTTCTTTAGTACGATAGCTGCATTGACTACCTGGCCGTACTTCTCATTGGCGGCACCAAAAGATACGACCTCTTCAACCGCTGGGTGAGACAGAATAACAGCGTCGAGTTCTAAGGGGGATATCTTCTCACCACCTCTGTTGATCAGTTCCTTGAGTCTACCAGTTAGTATCAAGAAACCATCTTCATCAAAGTAACCACGGTCACCAGTTCTAAAGTAATGTGCTTCACGAGTAAAATTTTCCTTGTTGGCCTTATCATTGTTACGATAGCCTGGGGTTACATTTGGACCACGGATGGAGACTTCTCCTTGGGCACCTTGAGGGAGGACCTCGTCATCGTCATTCAAAATAACGACCTCAACGCCCTGCGGCTTTCCAACGGAGCCTGGTTTACGCATACCTGGAGGCAATTCGTTGCTTGTCATCTGATGAGCGGCCTCGGTCATTGCATACGCTTCAATTACAGGGGCACCAAATTCCTCCTCCAGTTGATAAAAGGTCGCAGGCGCCAGCGCACTGGAGCAAGAGCGAATGAATCTGATTTTAGGCATTGGACTGGGTTTCTTAACCTTAAGCAACGTTTGTGAGATTGTTGGGACACAGCTGAACCACGTACAACCATTCTTTAGATAGTCGGGCCAGAAAGACCGGGCACTGAATTTTGGAGGGATTACAACAGATCCTTGCGCGTAAAAGGAGGAGAGTAGCGCTCCAATAAGCCCATGGACATGGAATAGCGGCATGACGATGTAAGATACATCAGATGGAGACAACTTGTAGGTGTTCGCGATATTTTTCATACTTGTAGCCACATTAGAATGCAACAACGGAACAATCTTTGGTCTGGATGTAGTACCACTAGTATGGAGAACCAATGCCACATCGTCCGCCTTAGCTGAACCGGGGAAACAACACTCGGTGTTGACAAACTGGGCGTTTCTTTCTTGTGATTTGTAGATACTGGATTGAAACCTGTTTTCTGGGGAGAAAACTTCATATTCCACACGGCTACGAGCGTTCTCATAGGAAAGCTCAACCAGATGGCACGAGAACTTAGAAGCTGCTCTGACAAGGTCTGAATCAGCATTTAAAGTGGTTCCCTTAGCCACGAATATAACTTTCACCTCAAGATCACTCAAGTAGAACTCAAGCTCCTGAAACTTGTAATTCGGATTTAAAGGTGCAGCGACATTTCCTTGCATTGACGTCGCCAAAAACGCAGCAACGAATTCCAAACCATTAGGAATAGAAATAGCAATGGTAGACTGTTTGCCACTTTGGAACACTGGTGATTGAGGATCATGAAACATCATTTGCACATGACCCAAAATGTCTGCCAAGTCGTTGTATGACACTTTAAGGCCAGTTTCTGGCACAATAATTGCTGTATTATTTGACAGCTTGATAATATCGTTGAACCTCGACATGGTTGGTGTATATTGGAGTATTGGACGATTCAATAGCCTCTAGCAATGCTTTGACTACAAAAATTGCATCTGTAGACTATTTTTTGAAGTATAAATGAATACTGAACATCATACTATATGTCCTCGAATATATACTGAAAAATGAAAAATTCCGTTCGGTCGTATGCGATAAAGGAGCGCTTTTGCGATTAAAATAGTCATCATCATCATCATCATCATGAGTATCATCATGTAAGAGAAATATTAAGAATGACATGTATACTGCATGCCGTTTTGGTCAAACTCTACGTAATTAGTGCTAGCACAGAATGCTTGATCAAGCTCACTATATGGGACTGTTGGCAGCCAGAAAGGAGTCATGATATTTACCACAGTTTTGAGTCGAGAGGAGGATGTGGATATTTGCGACCTATGATGACTGCTCCTGTTCTGGGAATACGCTATGTCCTTAGCAGATACTACTTGTACTTTTATGGTTTCACATGAATGGTACAATACGCCGCATTCGTAGTTTTTTGGTACATAAGAAGGGGGTTTACCCCACGCATGCGTAGATAAGTTTGCAGATGTGAAAAGTGCCCAATCACAGTCTTCTGTATTCCAGGACCGAGCACTAGCACTGGTGAATTTAAAGAAGAATTTTGTATGGCAAGGTACTTTGTCTCTTCTGATGATAGGTAATGCGATAGTAGAGCCTGGTTTCAATTCATATTCCTGTTGTTTCTCGAGAAAATTATTCTCCTTAAGCATGGTGTACTGCATTTTAGCGATTGGCTGCTTATCATAATGAAAATGGAACCAACCACTACATAGCCAGCCAGGAGTACACTGGGTAAACTCCTTTACTGTGGGATACAGTATATGTGGGTGGATCTGCTTTACCCTCAGAGTAGTCTCAATAAATTCCGCTCCAGGACAGGACCGGGCGCTTTTTGGCAAAGATGACAGTGAACCAGAGAACAAGGGCACCATCAAATTTGTAAAAAGATTACGTGGGTCACTACTTGCTCTATAATTCACAGGGGAACCAATGGAACTAGTCTGGCAAAAATAATGCTGATGCTGGTTCTTGCAGGCTGCCTGCCGTATCCTGGGTGGCGTGATTTGTAAACGTTGATACAGCAGAGGCAGCCCAGAGAGATCTTCGCCCCCCCCACCTGGAGCAGAAAAGACAAACTCTGCAGCCGTATCATCCAAGGGCTTGAAATCTATAACTGATAGTCTAGATATCAATGTATAATCTGGGTTCGGATATCGTTCTAGATACCGCACCAATTCATTACGGAACAAAGATTGTGGTCCCGCTGAAGAACCTCCCCCGTATTCCAAGATTGGCGAAACCCATACCATCTGCTGTGGGATTTGTGATTCCATTGCCGTGAAATTATTCGACGGCATCATTAATCGGCAACTCCTATTTTTATAGAACGCCACCACCAACTTCGAATGATGACTGCAAAACGGAGGCATCCTCAGCATCCGAAACTTCACATCATGTCCGCCCCCACCACTCGAAGCAGGAATTACCGTTCCCTCCTGAGCCGTCACTACAACCTTAACATGTCCAGGTATCAAAGAAAGAACCCAATCCATCTCATACTGAAACGAAAACAAATAAACCATCTCTAACAACTCATCCCCCAAATATTCCTCCAACTTCACCAAAAATTCCCCTCCCGCTTCAAAATCCCCCTCATCATCATAAACTTCGCTCCAAAGCAACTTAATCGGCCATATACTCTTCACAGCCACTTCTTCTTCTTCTTCTTCTTCTTCTTCTTCTTCTTCTTCTTCTGACGTCAAATTAACAACCTCTATTAATCTTTCTTCGCCACGCTTCTTATCCGCATCCTCTGCTAACCCACCCAACTCCGAATATTTTACATGTCCCCATCGTTGCCTCACTGCATCCCTCACGCTGTTACCCATACTTTCCTGCTTGGTCTTCCTTCAACAACTTCACCAGTTACTTTGACCCTAAGTTTACTAAACTCGAGGGTTTTCCATTAAGCTCAACCATACCACGTGATCATCATTCACCGCTCAAACGAGATGTGGCTGGACTAGTCATTATAACCCCGATGACTGCACATGTTGTGCATGTGCTAACAAAGAAGGTGGTTGTGGTGGTCTGGAAGGGATCCAAGTTATATAAAGGGTTAGGAATTCAGACGATTGACAGCCAGAGAGGCAGAACAAGGGTCGTGCTGCGGGATTCGGGGTGAGAAAGATCCCACCTGATAGATAAGTGGAATGAGAATATCGCAAAAGCTTCAACAGTTGTGTGAACAGCAGCAGACGGATGAGAATGGAGTCAGACGTCCAAGCTTCTCCTTTGAGTTCTTTGTACCCAAGACTGCGCAGGGTGTTCAGAACTTATATGATCTTATGGACAAGATGTACCAGTCGCAGCCGGAGTTCATTAATATAACATGGAACGCGGGGGGTCGAAAGTCTCAGTTGACTACGGAGTTAGTTTCGACTTCGCAGAGTGTGCTAGGGTTGGAGACTTGTATGCATTTAACATGTACTAATATGCCCTGTGAGTTGATTGATGAGGCGTTGAAGCAAGCTTATGAGTCAGGGTGTCAGAATATTCTGGCCCTTAGGGGGGATCCACCAATTGTCGGTGATACTTGGGCCCCCTGTGAACGTGGGTTTCGGTACGCTAAGGATCTGGTGCTTTATATTAGGGAGAAATATGGAGATCATTTTGACATTGGAGTAGCGGGCCACCCTGAGGGATATGAGGAGGATGAAGATCCCCAGCAAGTCCTTCGTAATTTGAAGGAAAAGGTGGATGCTGGCGCGAATTTTATTGTGACGCAGATGTTTTACGATGTAGATAACTTCATTGATTGGTGTAGGAAAGTGCGTGAAGTTGGGATCAATGTGCCTATTATTCCAGGTATTATGCCTATAACTTCGTACAGTTCGTTTTTACGTCGTGCCAAGTGGTGTCAAATTCATATTCCTCAAATGTTTTATGAAAAGCTTGAGCCTGTAAAGGACAACGACCAGGCGGTACGTGAAATTGGTACTAAGATAATGGCGGATATTTGTCAAAAGTTGCTTGACTCAGGGTACGTAACTCACCTACACATGTACACGATGAACTTGGAACATGCCTCGTTGATGATCCTCGATCGTTTAGGAGTATTGCCGTTTGAGTATGGGGCGGAAAAGAGTGCCAGGCGCGGTTCTATTGAGGCGTTACCTTGGAGAAAGTCCTTGAATCCTAACAGAAGAAACGAATCAGTTAGGCCCATCTTTTGGCAGAGAAGACCCTATTCATATGTTGCAAGAACTGCTATGTGGAGTGCTGATGAGTTCCCGAATGGTAGGTTTGGTGATTCGTCATCGCCTGCTTACGGTGACCTCGACCTTTGCGGCCGTACGCTTCTAAGACAAACTTACGAGCGTTCGTTGATATTATGGGGTCAACCAAAGACCCTGCAGGATTTGGCCCACTTACTCATTACTTACTTGAAAGGAAATATAAAATGTTTACCTTGGTCTGATGTGCCCTTGAGTCGTGAAGTTGATGAAATTCTTGACTCGTTGCTCACACTCAACAGCAATCTCATATTCACCATTAACTCCCAGCCAAAGGTTAATGGTGTCCCCTCAACTCACTTACTATTTGGCTGGGGCCCTGCTGATGGCTATGTTTACCAAAAACAATATTTAGAGTTTTTGCTACCAAAGAACAAGTTAGAGGCCTTTCATCAGGATATCAATGCCAATTATCCAACTCTAACTTACTTCTCCGTCGACGTCCACGACATGCTAGCAACCAATCATCCGGATGAAAGTAAAGCAAACGCTGTCACATGGGGCGTCTTTGCCGGTAGAGAAGTCCTGCAACCAACTGTTGTTGAAAAATCATCATTTTTAGCTTGGAAGGAGGAATTCTACCGTATCCTACTGGATTGGAAATTAAGCTTCCAAGAAAACAATGCATTAGAATCTGCAGAATTACTCCAAACTGTAATTGAAGATTATGCATTAATTAACATCGTCGATAACGATTTTGTCACTAAAGAAGACAGAATCTATCAATTATTATCAAAGCTGTTCTAGTTGGACCCAGTAATGATAACCAGACCAATGGCAAGTAAAATCTAAGATATAATACTCTTTTACTTGCCCTAACAATTGGCAAACTTCACTACTCATATGGTGGGAGAAAAATTTTTTTTTGTTCACTTTCTGCATTTCAACATGGATTTAACAGTGACTTCTCATTATATATATATATATATATTTCCTGCATTTCAACAAGTCAAGGGATTTTACAATTATTATCATCTACTCTTTAAAAGTTAACATTAACAAACCGAAACCAGTGGACTTTCAAAGATCATCTGACTAATATATTGGTAAGCTGTCTTGGTCTGTGTCACAAGTTACCTTTAGTTGGCACTCCGTAGATCAAAAAAATAAGGCAACTTCCCACTTATACTACAACAAGAGGGGTTAAATGACAACACCTAATCGCTGTTAAAGGCAAATTATGTAATAAAAAACTCCCTTCTAAAAATTGTAGCTTATGGCTGCACCAACTCAGCATAGCAACCTATACACATGTCTGCATAAGGCTGTCTACCTCTATAGATCCAAAAAGACTATAGATCCAAAGTCCTGCAGGCAAACGGTCATACGCAGGCCATACATAATTATTTAATCTTAAAAAGACAGCAAAAATGAAAATTTTCCAGTAAGCTAGCATCTTCTGCAACTCCTGTTAATACAAGAGACAGGAGTCGACATAAAAAGTAGTTTCTACGATTCTATGTCGAACATCTCTTTCCTTAATGTAACAATGTACTCATCGATGAGCCTTGGAAAAGTGAAAAAGTGAAAACCCCCGTCAAATGCTACAATAAAAAAGTTCTTGGGGATTCCTAGTTATCATGGCTACGTAATAAAGATGCGTCTAACACCTCTATTGTTACCTTCCTCAAAATTCAGAGAGTTGTGCGTCTGTGCGCATCTCATTCCTTTTCGAGTTGCGTGTATTATTGTGCGTCGGACATTTTTGTCTAAGTCGCTCGAGTAAGCTCGAAGGCAAAGCAAAGCCTTCGAGAAAAGAGGAAAGAATCTAAGCCGATTTATCTGTTGAAATTATGTATGAATAGGCCTTGGATTATAAGTAAGGGCACAGTATCTGTAAAACATTTCTTATTTTCTTTGTTATACCGGCGATGTCTACGTCTAAGCTAGAGGTGTCTGCAACGATGTAATGACATGACATCCCATCCCTTGCTCTCTTGGTTTGCATACACAGCTGGGTTTTTACAATAAACTCGAATAACTCTGTAAGTAGTACTTAGTTCACATACCTACCTCTCTCCCCCTTAATCCCCCCCTTCCTTGTGAACTCTAATTTAATTATAAAGTTCCAACATTTAAAAAAATGTAGAAGCAAAAATCTACGATCAACGTTCAGGTTTTTAAAGTGGCTACCGGGATTATACGCATAGTAGTCTTCTTAGTTTGTTTATATTGTTTTTCTATATATTATAGTTGTCTATTTGCTTTGTGGTATATAATTTGGTAAGAACGTCGACTTTTTGTACCAATTGGCAGGTGAAGAAGAGTCTTGGAGGTTTCTTTCGATTATAATATCGGGTCTGTCGGTAATTGGGAAAAGTTTTAAGGTTTTAATTGAGAGTCAACCTGCTTTTTTTATTGGAAAAGAACATTCCATTATTACTTTCTGCGGGGAATATGAGCGTTAAAGGAGTTGGGGAGTATAGACCGGATTCGAAGTCTCGAGCTGTGAACAGACCGGTATCGGATCTCAAGTCCCCAAGGTCTGCTTCAAAACTGATGCATAGTTCTCAATCTAGTACAGGATCCACACGGTCGTCACATCTATCGAGGATTTTTACCAAACCCTCGGGTTTATCTGCACAGTCGCCAGTTAAAGGTTCAGAAAAACGGAAGCGGAAGGTTCAACGCAGGAAGCAGCAGCAGCAGCATCAGCAGTCAAGTTCTATAGCGTTTTCGCCCTCGACTCTAAGCAAGTCAGTAAGTGCTCGGGATAAAAAGACTACAAGCAGGAATTGGAATATATTACAGAGATGTTCGCACTATGACTTTACTGGTGGATCGGTAAGACCGGTAAATCAAGAAGTATTTTCCAGCTTGGATAATTTTTATTTTGTTTAACTTAGAAAACGTCTACGAAAGGATGCAATACTATCAGCTAGGTCTAGATTAAGATCTCTTGTAGAAGTTATCAACTTGAATAATACCAGCAAAAGGAAATCAAGTTCTAGTGGAAGTGATAATTCTGATGATGTGCAGCCGGGGGAAGCTGGCTACTGCAAAAATTGCATGAAAGATGCTATTGATTTAATTCAACTATGGTTTCACCAGGCAAATAGAGCAGCGATTAGAACAGGTGCGTATTTCATTCTGTCGGAAAATAATTCAGATCTGTTTAGAAAATCAAAATATGAACATGAACATGATCTATTAATTATACAGTTTAGTGGGATGGAGTGGGTGGGTTGGCAAGTTGCGTTTGATGAGCCTAATCTTAAGGTTCTCGAATGTTATATATCTGGTCCAAGGCTGACTCTGGCGTCTGCAAACTCGACTGATAGAAGTGCCGTGGGTAGCGGTAATGCTGGAGCTGGTAGGGTTGATCCGTCATATATGCATTCTACTTCATCTGTTATTTCATCTGCAATTTCGAATTCTTCTGCCCATTCATCTCTGAAAACATCAGAAAAGTTTATGTCTGAGAGTACCCCACGCCCCACTGAATTTGATGAACCAGTAAATACCAATACGGAAACTCTAAAAGATATCATGGATAGGGATTTTGAACGAACGCTGACTTATAGTTCGATGAGGCCGGTTGATTTGGCGGAACTTTCACCCGGTAGGTTTTTGAATAGTGAGAGTGATGATGGAGATGATACAAGTTCGAGCTCGAGCTCGAGTTCTCTGAGTATTACTTCTTCGAGGATTGGTAGTTCTAGGAATGCTAAGATATCTCAAGCTTTGCATAATGTTACATCGGGAATATCGGGGTTGTTCAAGAAGCGTGGGCATAATGCAGGTAATACAACTGCCTCAGAAGATTCAACGCACTTAAACTCTCCAGATCCGGATAGTAATATTGATTCTGATAACAGTGATGTTTATTCATCGTACTCTAGAGGTAACTCTGCGCTACCCTATCTAGGCACACAGGAATTGTCCCCGATACATCGGCTTACCCGCCATTCGGTACAAGGAATTGGTCCAGCTGAGCGTTATCCAGATGAAGAACCACAAGAGATGAAGAATTTTGCTGTAATTAACAGGTGGTTGGAACAATATTACTCCAAGACCTTGAGAAACTATGAAAGGATTAATGCTAATATGGATTCACTGATAAATCCTTCGACCGACGAAAAAACCTCTCAAAAGACGGGAAGTAGGGATTTCCACGTTTTCTCATCAGCTGATATACAAATCAAGTTGCCCTTTCAGGATAACTCTTTTCCGGCTGTATTTTGTCCCGGTTTATGGTATTCACTACTGTTTTCGCAGTGGACTCCATTCTTGCGAGAGCTGATGCGGTGCATGATCCCAGGCGCACCAATTACCACACTAATGTATGACTTCAATATATCAAATATATGTCAAGATGAATCTGCTCATCAATTTTCAACTACCTTAGAATTGAAGAAGATATTTCAAGCCATTCGTTTTGAAGCCATTAAAAGAGGTCAACAAATTTTCCCCATGAGAAACCTTTGTCCCCTGTTTAAACAACTGGGATTTCAAAATGTTAAATACACCGTGCTCAGCTTGAAGAGGGGTGACTATTTACACGATATTGGGTTCTTAAACGAATACTTATCTACATTTCATTATGACTTTTTGGTTCGTACCTTTTTGTCAGACCCAAGCAAACTGCCTCCAGGAACTGACCCATATTCTTTGCCGAAGCGTTTCATGGAAGAACATATGGGTAAGGTTGATGATAATGCTGGTTGTTTACGTGGAATAATAATCTCTGCTGAAAAGCCATTGTAATAGTAATAGAGAGAACCGACCTAACAAGTACATATTTTATGTATATCAGGTGAGTTCGAAATCAACATATTAAACGAACCCTATTTAACTGATTCTCTTTTCTACAAGAATTTCATAATAATTAATGTTTCTAAATGATGTTTCGATTTTTTATTGACCTTTATTGGTTTCGTACAATGGACTGTATTTGACTCATCTGATTCCATTAAGCCTCTGTTTTAGCATCTTGAGATTTTTGAGTTCATGTTGAAAAACTCAGCCGAGCTCAAGATTACATATCGCCACTCAGAGACATATATAGCATGGTTAAAATTTAGACTTAAAATTTAAGACTTGATGAATGAGGTACATGAGCAATGACAGATAATCCAAATTTACATGTATTCCCAGAATTTTATTGTTCTTATCTATTGAGGTCTATTCCAAAACGACTTTCGTATTACATTGGATCAACTCCCAATCCAGTCAGAAGATTAAGGCAACACAATGGTTTACTCACAAAAGGTGGAGCGTACCGGACTAAACGTGAGGGTACGAGGCCTTGGGAACTAGTTGTTTTTGTATATGGATTTCCAAGCAAAATTGCAGCTTTACAATTTGAGCACGCATGGCAGCACTCGTATAAAACACGATTTATAGCAGCAGACAAGCGTGTGGTAAAGAATAAAACTTCAGGAAGAAGTATTCATCAGAAGATTGCAGTGGTTAAACTACTTCTAAGTCATCCATTTTTTGCTGTTATGAACTTAACTGTTCAAATATTTAGTGAGGAGATTCATAACATATGGATGCAAGACAAATTTAAGGTTGGTACTGCTGCTGTCAATTTCCAAGTTACTCAAAATGCATCAACTGAACTCTACGAAGATAATGATGAAGATATAGTAGAATATGCAATGCAGAATCTAAAGCTAATCGAAGTATTCTATGAGGAAGTTATTCAAAAATACAAAAAATATTTAGACCGATATCAAGAACGCTTGACGTATGGTCAGCTTCCTTGTAATATATGTGGGAAGAAGTTGAATGCTATCGAGGATGATCATAAAACACTGGTTTGTTTCTGTATCAGTGACGTTTGCAACTTTATATCATGTTTAGAGTGCCTGTATTATTTGTTTGTGAGCGGAGAAGAAGTAGAAACAGGTAACAAGCCAATAATACCCACTAAGGGCCAATGTCCCACCTGCAGTGTAGAAATGAGTTGGTCAAATATAGTTAAGTATTCGACAAAAATATATGAAAAAACATAATGGTCACAGGCATATAAGCAATATTAGTTCATAATTCATAACTAAAAGATCATAATTGGATAGTCCATGGGTAACCTAAATTGATTTGAGTGTTCTGTATCACATAAGAATTTTCAGCGTTTTTAACGCTAGACATCCACTTTTTATTGTTTTGTTCTACATTAATTGTTTCTTTAATGTTTAAGGAAGATAGTTTGGGAATGACGATCCTTTCTATACTTAAATTGGCAAATTTAGATGACATATGAATAACCTTCCCGCTAATCTTAAAGTCTTTGAAGGTAAATTCTACCTTTAAGTACTCGCCTCTTTGATAGGCAAATGTTTCCCCGTCATCATAGTATAATGTACCCTGCGCATACCCGTCAATATCTGGTGCGACAACCAGGGTAAATGGGTCATTAGCCATAAGTTTTGAAGACCTCCGAAACCTGTCCCTTCTGGTGATAATATGCCCACCTTCCAAGAATATAGGAATTTCATCAAGTTCAGCTTTCACAGATACATAATCTCCAGAGGAAAGGGTAAATGCATCAAAATTATGATAATTATAGTATTTCCCGGGTGGGAAGTATATTGTAGTTTTTGTAACGTTTTTAGTGGTGATTGGTTTCACCAAAATGCCATGTTGACCTACATAGAATTGGTCATCAATAGAATAAACATCTTCCAAATTTGGCTTAACATAAAACATTGGATTCATAATTGGAATTCCCGAAACATTAGCATCGTGGAAAGCAGTATATAATGTTGGTAATAAGGCATACCGCAATTTCAATGATTCACGAACAATGCTCTTCGCTGGTTCAGGTAATAGATATGGTTCACGTCTCTTCGTCTCGATGTGTGCATGGCCTCTGAAAAACGGATACCAGATCCCAGTTTGATACCAACGAACTAGTAATTCAGTTTGAGGATCACCAGAGAAACCACCTACGTCTGCACCAATGAAGGGCATACCGGCGATGTTACTACTTAATATCATTGGAATAGAAATCTTCAGATAATCCCAGTTAGCAGCGTTATCACCCGTCCATGAAGCTGCAGTTCTCTGAGAGCCGGCGAAAAATGATCTAGTTAAGACAAATGCCCTCTTGTCTTCATGCACATATCTTTCGATCAAAGCTTTATATGTTGCTTCATGGAATGTTCTACCATATAAGTTATGAACTGATCTATGTTCAAAATTTCCGTAATGGATCAAATCCTTTGGAGCTGTTGTCTCGGGTCCATCGAAGACCGATGGTTCATTCATATCATTCCATATGAATAAATTCTTTGCCCCTTCTATAAAAGTCTGAAAAAATCCGGCCCAGAGTTTTTGAGCTTTCGAACTAAAGGTATCAATCCATACCGACTCACCAGGCCAGCACTGCCCATGAAATGAGTCTCCATGTTTGTTTTTTATAGTGCTACCTGCCTCTTCATAGTGATCACTTATTTCATAATTAACCTTCAAGTGTGGATCGATAAGAACAACCATGTTCCTTCCAAATTGTGCTAGCTTTGATAATAAGCTTAAAGGGTTTGGGAATGCATCTGGCTTCCAGGTAAAATATTTTTTATTGTCAGTATACTCGAGATCCAACCAGATAAAGTCATAGGGCATTTGGGCTTTGTCCATCTCTGAATTAACTGTTAAAACGTCTGTAGCGTCGTTATAATTCCAGCGACACTGATGATATCCAATGGAAGAGAGTGGAGGCAGTGCTGGTCTACCGCTTAAGTTGGTAAATGATTCAGTCACCTTAAGAGGCGAATCTTCAAAGAATAATATAACATCTACTATACCAGTCTCCGAAATCCAGTGTGTTCCGGTGTCTAGTTCACCATATTTAATATCAATCCAGGTATCGGCTGAATTCATCCAAAAAACACCAACCGAGGATCCAGGTCTATTTGATACCATGAATGGAATCGAGCCATAAGTAGGCATTACTGAATTCACCGTGTATTCGAAAACATCAGCATTAAACATCCTGTATGGCTCACCTCCAGACGTGTCCCGGAGTTTTAAATGATCTGGATGCTCAGGAATACCATATACATTTTGGTAATTGTGAAAGGTAATATCCAATGCAACAGATTCTGGGCCAAATGGGAGAGAATCTGTTGACGCGTATGCAAAAGAATCATAGAACGAATCAAATTTCACCTCTTCAGGAACTAGATTTTGTTCTTGCTCGTCTTTGCTCCTCAAATGTTCAACATTCAAAAAGGAGCGGTCATTAATGGTTACCTGTAAATTCTCATGACGGTAGACCTTCAAACTAAAGTGAGCTAGTTGAAGCACGACTCTCAAGTCTGTTTGCACATCATAAATACTGATATAATCCTTGTTCCAAAAGGAAGGATTTTTGATCCGAAGACTATCCGAGTGCTTCACTCCTAGGTGGTCAGGATCCACCAAACACCAAGTGGATGTTTCGTTATACCTATATGTGGTCAACATATCGGAGAAATCATCAACTTCCCTCTTCTCATCAATTGTAAAACGTACCTGCGACCCATTCAGCAAATCAAGAGTAAATGGTAATACCACTATTTTATCGCCACCCTCAGATCTGGGAATCCTCTTCAATATATCCGCAGTTACCGTGTGCCTATCGTCATCATACCGCACAGAACCCCTTTCAATAGAATAATAGCTACCTCCCGTCTCAGATATATTCTTAGCATACTCCCTATTCCTATGGCAGAACCCAGATTGAGCACACTTCTTGAGCAGAGACTCATCGAAGGCTGCAGTTCCACTAAGATAAAGTAGCGGCAGGAACAAAAACCCCAGCCAATGACAACCAATCATCTAAACCTTCTTACTTCTAAATATCAATACAATAATTCAAATATTTAGCTGATGAGATTAACCATAAACACCCACTTCCACCTTATTTATATATGTCCAAAATAACAGATTACCGTCATTATTAATCAGAGAATTGGCCTAAATTGATCCTTGAGGAATTCGTCAAATTTCAATTCTGCATTCTCCCCCTTTAAATCATTCCTTACGTCGTTAAAACACGAAGATGAGCTAGTACTAATACCATATAAGCATAAGGGTTTAGAACGTTGTCAAGTTTCTGTGATTTGCTGAGCTCCACAGCTGAATCCTGCGATCATTGTCCACCAGCAAACCCCCATCATATGGTTGCTGCGCTAGTGCATACCAGCAGCGCGGCCAGATATACCATTTCAAACCCAACAAAAAACCCCCCACTCGTTTAAAGCATGTGTGGTATTATCACCTGAGGCATTTTAATCTGTAAGGGTGCGTTAGGCATCTCTCTGACGTCTGGGGCTCCAAAATTGATCAGGTTTTAGGCATTTCTTTAGTGGATTAAAAATAATTTCTAAATGACAACAGTTTTAGTTTCTTTGCGCAACCTTTTCTGGGCGGTCACAGCCGGAGCGACACAAACCATGATGCTGACATTTTGTTCTTTGATATATAGATAAAGAAATGCAAAATAAAAACTATTTAGAATTTTATTTCATAAAGTTTAAAGTGTTCCTTGATGTTTAAGTTGTAACTTTGAATAAGTAAACTTAAAAGACATTTTATTATTTTATCCCATCAGTCGATCTGCATTCTCGTTTTTAATCGTTGCCCTAAAATTGGAAAACGGTAATACCAAAAGAAAGCTATTTTAGAAAATTCAAATAAAAGATACCAGACACACGACTTATGCAAAATCTGATATTAAGCCTGCCACATGTTAGCAGTCCAATGTTGAGCAATGTGTGCTCCATTGACAACCTTGTAGGAGAAGGAGCTTCGTCGACTACAACGGCTACGACGACTACTCGGGCGACACCGGTTTTACCACCAGTTAAGGATTTGTTGTTTGGTGGTAATCAACTTCCTCCATTGAATTCTTTTAATTATCAAAACCAGCAACAGCAACCACTTCAGCAGCAAGGTTTTCAGAAGTTTGAACATGACAATACAAAATCTCCTCTCTTTCACCAAGGGCCTCCGCCTCCGCCAGCTGTACAACAGAATCCCAATAGTGGCATGCCTTTACTACAGGCAGCTAGTGCTGCGATGAATCCATTTGATCAGCTAATACAACTGTTGACACATATTGAGTCTTCTTCTTCTAATCTGAAATCAATAACAGGGCATGAAGTGGCGGATAAGATTATTCGTGACAATGGTGATTACTCTTTACAGTTAAGGGAGATATTTGGTTCTTTACGCGACATTCATCTGTCATTATTAAATTGGCCAATGGTTCAGTACTCGCAAGATATCCCAGGGGGAGAGATAATGAGGGAATTAGTTTCTTTCGTCGAATATAGGGATTTGGAGAAATTGGATTTTTTGATAGACAAGTTTAAGAGACAGTTAGATTTGGTCAAATATTGGAAGGACAAATTAGGACATATATATGTTGAGAAATTAGATACTGGCACCTGGTGTACCCCAGGAGAAAGATGTCAGCAAGAAAGTGCTGTGGCAGCAGCAACTGCGATCACTTCAGTAGCAAACTCAGCAGTTCTG
This sequence comes from Eremothecium cymbalariae DBVPG#7215, assembly GCF_000235365.1. Taxonomy (NCBI): domain Eukaryota; kingdom Fungi; phylum Ascomycota; class Saccharomycetes; order Saccharomycetales; family Saccharomycetaceae; genus Eremothecium; species Eremothecium cymbalariae. Next base: position 110,594 of record NC_016451.1, on the reverse strand, counting down.
GGACCATCTACCTCAAGATTAACAAGTCCAACTCCAAGTGTCAGTATTGGCGCCGGGGTCATCTCCGGAATTAGCGGTGGTTCTACAGCGGCTAGCTCACGTTCTGTATCCTTCTCGATTCCAACAGAAGAGAGGGTAGGATATATACCCGAGCAGAATGGAGAATACCGTAATGATTATTTTCAAGATTTAATAGTTCCAAATTGGTTTATCGTAGTAAGAGATCCGAAATCGATGAATTGCTTGCAATGTGGCAGTCGTGACACAAGTGAGTGGAGATCTGGTCCCTTGGGTAGAAAATCCATGTGTAATGCATGTGGAATTTGGTACATGAAGTTGAAACAAAGGTTTGGCGAAGAGGACGCCGCCGTTATCATGGAATATAGAAGACTAACTAACAGACATGATGACCGAAGGGTCCCTAAAAAGTTCGAAGTGCCATTACCAGAAGTTGAAAAGGTGAAGAGAGCCATAAGAGCTAGAGTTGTGGAATATTTGAATGAAGTAGAGATTCCGGTCAAAACACGCAGGCGTGCATTGTTACATAATGGCAAATCATCATCTCAGGTAAAAGTGGGTTGAGGAAGTCCATGTCACTAAACGGACAGTCTTGGAAAAAAAATGTACAAGACAAAAACAGGACCAAACAAAAATCCTCACCATCATCATCATCATCACCATCATCATCATCATCATCATCGATATACCATGTACTATGAAAGAAACTTTATTAATTATCTAAAATAACTAAAGTTCTTTTTTGAACTTATTATTAGTAACCTTTTTTTTAATTTCGCCAGAATAATCAACTACTATGTATAGATCTGAAAGTGCAAGCAAACACGAGTAGTCTATTGGACTTTCATATCCTTGTCCTTCCACTGTTTTAAATATTTAAAAAAGAGCCTTAACATTAGAATACAGCACTATCAGATACGAAGAGCCTATGTTCGTTCAATTTGCACCAACGTGATATGTTCCGTGCACTTTTCAGGATCATGTTTCTGTCAACTGCTCCGTTGTTGCACACCAGGTACAATTCAAAGCTAGGAGTGAACCATGCCATACCAAACATATCCATGCCTTCTTCTATGAAAAATTCTCTAGAATCAGCATTTAAATCTTCTTGCAATAACAATTCGTTGTTGCGGCTTTTTGGCGGCCTATCCTCGTCTGATAGTGCTGACCAACGTACAAAGCTGAGGACTGTCTTGTTCAGTGGGGTCCCATTATTGTCGAATACAGCTGATTTCAAATGAGAGTAGTATTTCATCAACGTGGACCAATCCGTAACGGAAGATGTTTCTGGCATAACATATTGTACGTATTTTTTGGACTTGTAAATAAAATGATGAACCAGCGGAGCTGGGATATCGTTGATGGTAAATCTTGAAGGGTTTGTAATGTGCGGCAGAATGCCAGATATGGTTAAATTATCAGTCATTGTATTAGCCGCCTGTTGAAGCTCGTAAAAGGAGTTCTTCTGTGGGCTTATTAGGATTAAAGTTGGTTTGACACGTTCATTACCCTCGAGTGTAGTAGCATTACCATAATTATTAGCGGTACCAATGAATCCAGGCGGTAAAAACTTGAAATAACAGTAGAGGAATCCATTCCCGTTAAATTTAGGGAAGCAAACGGGGACCCAAACTTCTTGATTGCTATCTAAAAACTGCAGTTGGTTTTCCACCATCGAAAAAAGTAGCTGTAAATCTGTAGTGTGCAATGTATGGCCCTTTGGTCTCATTACGGAGACCAACCTGTGATCTGGCGCCATAATAATGCCATATAGTAACGCTCCAACGGGCAAATCACGAATAGACTGCAGCATTATCGTGTGTATACGCTGCCTAATTGATTTCTTAAGTGTAACACACTCCAAAGCTCCAAGCATCCATCCAGGATGTTTGCCTAAGCAAATTGACTGGCACAATTGATCCAAATTGTGGAAATCCGAGCCTGTAAGATGACTGCGTAGATCGAAGTTCTCACGCTTGTTAAACAACCTATTCAACTGTCTCAGAGACAACGTCGAAATCAAATACGAATACAGCAAGTCCAATTGTTGTTGCAATTTTAAATCCGTCTCGTTATAATTCGTCATAGCAAGCAAAACAACATGTCTTTTATTCAAGAATGTGAACTTCTGCAGCACACCATTCGTGTCAAACGTCGTAATCGTCTTGAGACATTCCTTTTGACCACTAAGCTGAAAATAGTTTATTATAGTATGTACTATCCCCATAAGACCCATAACATATTCATCTTGCCCATTCATAGAGTATATCGGTTTGCCCGCCGATGTCAGAATAAGGAACTGTTTCCCTTGCGGCAATTCCTTGCAGTTCTCCACAGTCCTTCGAAACGGATTAGGCAACTCACGTAGAGGTACATATGCAACCGAATGCAGACTATGAGTCAATTCATCCTGAATACTCAGAAGATCATAGGTCATCGCCTCCGAACTCAAACCCTCCACATTCGGTTCCACATTCTGAGGCGACGGTGACAACCGCTCGTACAGACTCTCCTGGTCCGCTAAGGAACTGCGAACCAACGTACTGGTGAAATGATTTGTCAAGTCAACCGATATAGTAGCCTTCGATATCGGCCAGTTCATCGTCTGCGGAGGACTAAGAGACTTGAGAGATGTCAGCGACGCAACTGATCGCAGTCGTCTACCCCCTCGCTGCTGCTGCGATGCCAATTCCCTATGATCATCTCCACGCCCTTCCTCTTTCGAACCAGCTCTATGCATCCCCCTTGTAAAAACAGAAAGTCAAACAACAGAACCAAAGCACTGTCCAATCTCCCAAAACCCTCTCAACCACACAGACCCTTAACCCGCTGTGTTCAACGTTGTGTCGTTGTTCTTGGCCTTCTGTATACTGTGGAAACAAGAGGGAACCGACCGCACTCGCACCCCTCCGCCATCCGACACCCACACAAGAACAAGAATCAAGACCAAAGAACCACCCAGAAGGTGCACAAACGGCGCACCAGAGAGGCCCCCCCCCCCGTCCTTCTACTTAGATACTCTGAGAACATGTAGATACAACATTAATTACCGGTACGTACACGCACGAAAATTATAAAATATAAAAGCACCAAATCCCTTTCCTAACCCTTTTACTAATACGACAACAAAAACAGTATCATTTCTTATCAAACTGCTTGTAATACTTGTAACTCACAAACCCATCCGCAACCACAAGAGCCGTAATCCCACCAACAGTAGCCAAAATCGCCTTGTCAGACTTGCCCTTCAAATACCGTCTCTGGTGCTCCGCATACCCATGCAACCACGCCAACAACGCCCCAGTGCCCAAAAGAGCATTCACCGCAACAACAGGGTTATGTAACTCCACCATAACACGCGACACCGTCGCCTTGGTCGCCTCCACCGTCTTCGAAGCCGCATCCGTGGTCAAATTAACCACAGAAGACGTCGCCCCCTCCACCCAATCCTTCAACTGCCCCCACCACTTGGTCAACTCATTCTCCCCCTTCTCTAACCCCTTCTTAGCCCCCTTGGCAAGCTTCTTCGACTCCTCCGAAGCCTTATCAATCAAATCCTTCGCCCCATTACTAGCCTTGTCAATAGACTCATCAATCTTATTGTCCGCCATAGCACTATAAACAAACTATACCAACCCCTGACAAAATACCACCTATACCTTACCTATCCGTGTTTCCACCTTTGCCCCCTTTTTCTAACTTTTACAAGAGGAAATCAACAAAAACAAAACTTTGGCCCCCGTTCTCCCTGTTAAAACCGTCTGTGTCTGATGGCTTTCTTTACCTTCTGAACACTACCAAACCTTCCAGAACACCCTGACGATGTACCACGACCAAACAACAACGACAAAAAACTATAAATATATAATATCCCTTCCCTGCTGCTGCACCGATTTATTAAACTATAACAATAACCTGTGATTATTATTATAATTACTGTTTTGTAGTCTGTGGATAAAAATGAAAAAGACTATACTCGAAAAACACACAGATGTATATATATATCTATCTCTAGAGAAAACAGACAGAAAACAACACAAACTAAAAAATAGACACTCCTCCCTTTTATAAAAACAGATGCCGGGATTCAATCTGTTTCTGGCCTTGTTCACTTTGGTATTTATACCACCCATTGGGCTTGTAATGGCCGTTTTTCGAGTTCCTTGTTTTCCCCTGGTTCGCGGCGCGCGCGCCGCGCTGACGCCGGCGCCCCTAACAGCAATTTTGCAGCTGGAAAAGAGCTGAATTTTTGCTATACTTGGTCAGTTCTGGCGGAGGGGTGGCGGCCAGTTTGGCAGGGGTGGGAGGGCGGTCGGGGGTGTTTATTGCTACCGGCTGTGCTTCTCGGCTGCGGCGGGCAGCTGTATGTGTCACGGGACGCACAGATGAGTCTTAGTCACACGGCGGGGCCGTGGGCCGCCGTGTGACTGCTGGATGTGTGGGCGGGACACCCACACATCTGGGATTTGGGGAGCAAAGTTTTCCAGCGGGCGCGGCGGGTGGCACGTGACTGGAAATTTTTTTTCACGCAATCTCTTCTCGCAGCGGTGCTGGTGGCAAACGCGTGGTGGTGAGTGGATTGCACTGTACTTCAGATGCAACGTTTGCAGTGTAGTGGCAGGGAGATGAAGTTCCAGCAGCAAGCCGTTATAGCCAGTGTCGATTGAAAGTTACCATCCCAACTTTCCGCGTTCCATTCCGACATATATATATTAGTGTAGTACAAGAGATGTCCGCTCCACAACAGCAGCAGCAGGGCCAGGCAGGCCAGCAATCCAGAAGAGGTGGTTTCGGTGGCAGAAACAAGGGCCGCCAGGGTAGAAAGGGTAGAAGAGAGAGCGAGGAGAAGGGGTGGACGCCAGTGACCAAGTTGGGTAGACTAGTCAAGGCCGGCAAGATCACCACGATTGAGGAGATCTTTTTGCACTCTTTGCCCGTGAAGGAGTTCCAGATCATTGACACTTTGTTGCCATCTTTGAAGGACGAGGTGATGAACATCAAGCCGGTGCAGAAGCAGACCAGAGCTGGTCAGAGAACCAGATTCAAGGCTGTGGTTGTTGTTGGTGACCGCAACGGGCACGTTGGTTTGGGTATCAAGACGGCCAAGGAGGTTGCAGGCGCTATTCGTGCGGGTATTATCATTGCGAAGTTGTCTGTGATTCCTATCAGAAGAGGTTACTGGGGTTCGAACTTGGGTCAGCCACACTCTTTGGCCACCAAGACGTCTGGTAAGTCCGGGTCTGTCACTGTGAGATTGATTCCAGCTCCAAGAGGTTCTGGTATTGTTGCTTCTCCAGCTGTCAAGAAGTTGTTGCAGTTGGCTGGTGTGGAGGATGTTTACACTTCCTCTCAGGGTTCGACCAGAACCTTGGAAAACACCTTGAAGGCGGCGTTTGTTGCCATCGGTAACACGTACGGTTTCTTAACCCCAGACTTGTGGGCCGAGCATGCCTTGCCAGGTTGTCCATTGGATATCTACGCCGATGAGGCCATTGCCCAAAAGAAGAGATTTTAAGTGTATATAGTGGTAGGGGAATGCAGGATGCAGTAAGCCGCTCCTCTTTTTTGTGTATCTTTGAGCTATATATGTAGTGAACATGTTCTTTTTAACGTTGTGCCTTGTCCTGGGGACTAATCCTTTAATCGGCGGCAGGGCGAGGGTGACAAGGTGCAGAGTTGGCATGCTTGCCGGGGTTACGCAAGAGACACGCTACGCAAGAGACACGCTACAACCAAGAAAAGGTACTCTAACTGGGAGTGCCTTGGACAAACGCATTCTTTTTCAATGCCTTTTATTACGGTAAATTTAGCATGTTTTTTTTGTTCTTTAAAATATAAACGACATTAACATAAAATAAAAGTGTTTGTAATCACCTATTGCAGTGACCCATAACGCATTGATAGTATCCATTATGAAGAGAGAAAAATTGAACGTCAGCAATAATCTATTCTTCCTTCAAAAATAACAACAACAACAACAACAAATACAACAAAGAAAAGTATGAATGGGAAAAAGATAGTAATAGTAATGAAAAGGTTTACTATTTTCAACACGCACAGAAAAAACCGACCAGTTAAAACGAAGCTCTAGAGACATATTAAGCCATTGTGGCATCGCCGTCAGACTCTTGGACTGGCGCCGGCTCAATGCCAGATGACTCAGCGATCGCGTAGGGCCTCTCATTGGTGGATTGATTACCAACAGGCAGTAGAGGAGCAGGCCATGGGCCTGCAGGCGCATCGCCTGCAGTTCCAGCCTTTTCAGGTAAGGTACGGCCCTCTGGGTGCTGGAACAAACAGTACTGGTTCTTACATTCGGCTGCAAACTTACAGGCCTCGTTAACTGGATGGCCAAAGAAACAATCGATCCTCGTGCATAACGCACCTTCCCTACACATGACGTGAGAGCGCGCGTGTCTATATTTACACCGTTTATTCGTGCACTTCATACCAAATTTACATTGCTCCAACGACTTTTCTATAGACGCTGCCGCTTTAGGCCGTGTGCTGGCTACCATAGGCTGCACCTCCCTAATCTTGGAAAGTGACGAGTGTGCTTTGTCACAATCCTTCTTATCACATGTTAGATTCTGTGGACACCATACAAATTGTATTACCTTGGAATCTTCGTTCGCCGGTGTCGGATGACCGAACGGACACATCGGATTCGAACACAGTATCCCAAACTTACATAAAACAATACCTGTATGGACAGGCTTCGTCCTGCTTTGTGCAAGAGCAATCCGCTTTTCTCTAAACTCCTCCCTCGTCTTTTCCATATCCTTCATCAACTCCACATCTTCATTCGGATGCAAGAACTCACAAGTACCTGGAGCATTTGTACAGTTTGGATAATCCCGACATACCTTCGTTGGATGTGCGTGCGGACAGAACTTTCCCAAGGGGCAACGTGGGAACAATTTGCAACGACCTTCTTTTCTTGGAATTATGTTTACGGAACTACTAACAGTAGTTGTTCCAGCATCATTATCATTGAATCCAAGTGCGCGCGCAAGCGCATTCGTTTTGTGCCTGGTCACATGGTGCTGAGACTCGCCCCTTCTGGCCCCATTTTGAAACTTTCCAACACCTCCCTGGCGGCCTCCTGGCGTCCTATGTTTAAATCCATTGCCACTACCGATACTGCTACCGCCACTACCACGAGACATCCCAGAAACTCCCTTCCCTGCATACTTTGACCCCGACAAATCAACCATACCCTCAAACGCTGACTTGGGAACACTTGTTGCCGCTGTAGAAGCCGTGGGCTCCGAAGGTGCTGACATTGACATTGACATCGATCCTGATTCAGCCGCAGACACCGGCTCTATCACCCCAGCCAACTTCCGATACACCGTCTCAGCATTATCTCCACTCCTTAGCAGCTCTAATGCCTGAAATGACGTTTGTACAACACCTGCTAAGGCTTCTTGAGATACTGAATCAAATAGTCCAATCAGCTCCTGCAGTACAGAATCGTGCGTGCCCCCGTTAGATAGTAATAGTACAATATACTCTGCAACATAATTCACATCTTCATTAAAATTCTGCAACGTCTTCAACTTCTCAGCGACTATCGTCTTTAGCGAACCGCTAACATCTTCCTGGAGTGTAGACATCCTCCTGGTCTTCTGCTTTTTTATAATTCCACCGATTTTATTTCTTTGATACCTCTATTAATAATAACAGACTCGACAAACGTAAAAAAAAAGTACTTTTAAAGTAATGACTATACTTGTACTAGTTATCTATCCCTCAAATTAGTCGCCTCGATCAACTGCTAAGTGATGTTCCTGCTATTCGAAAAGTACCTAGTGATGATCTTTGCCGCTGTTCGCTAAACGATTTATACTGGAGATGGTGAAGAACGGTTCTGAAGAACGAACAAGTGTCGAACGGTTTTGCCACTGATTCCAAAAACTCGTCGATAAAAAAATGCGTCAAGGTGCGTGGGTTCTAGTGATTATGTAATTGATTATGTAAGTATGTGGAGATGGCTGGAACACAGGTAAGTAAAAGAGAGTATTTAATAAATGGGTCAGTTGGTAATTGCATCGCACTTCTTCTTCATCTTTTCAATGAGTGAATCTAGGCATACACGTTGTATCTTTCGTTGGTAGGCTTCTGCACGTGTGAGGAAGCGGTTTGCAACTTGAGTCTTCTCGTTTATACTATCCAGACCAGTTCCAAATTCTTTGACGAATATGGTAATGTTCTCAAAGTCCTTGCAGTAGGAGACAAAGTATTCAATCTCTAGATTAATATTTCTAAGTAATATTAGTGAGTCAAGGTACCTAGTGACGATGGCTTTGAATTCATCGAGGCTGATGATGACTGCGATGAGTTTATTGTATGCTGCGATGATGTCTTCGTAGAGTTTTCTACTGCGGCGCATCATGATTAAGGACTGCATGTTTAGAAGGTTTATAAGGTCAAAATCCTGAGATTTTGGGTCGATTGACTGGGATTCAGGGTCTTGGTACTTTTTTCTGAGTTGATTAGCGCTTTTTAGGAGGGCACTTATCATGAACGGTTCATAAGCGACTAAGACACCCTCTAGTTTCTTCTTATCCTCTTTGAAGATGGATATCTGATCATCAAGCACTTCCTCAATTTCAGTAAAACCTAGTTGGATGTTTAGCACAGATACAGCCTTAGGTACGGAATCGAACTCTTGCTTTTCCAGACAGTCTGCGATTAATGCATGAGAACTGGCAAAGAAGTTTTTGATTAGCAGAACCTTGGATTCATCAAGAGGTAACAGTTGATCCTTTTCAAACATTGAAACGAGCTTTAAAATGGTGAGATCTTTAGATGCAGAATGGGTTTGTGTGGCTACTAAATATATGTGTTTATGTCAAGATGTCTATTTCTGATGTCGTTCGGTAGGCTATAAGGCTTACAAGAAAAAGACATTCGAACAGCATTTGCAAGGCAAAACCGTTTTGTTAACTTTATTTAAGGGAGAAGTAGTAGAGAAATATAGAGGTTTTAGTTGGAAACAGATAATGTCCCTGCTCCGTTTCTAAGCAATCTATTTTGTTAGAATACTTTGAAAAATAAGCTAATACACATCCTTAATACAACTATATATATATATATATATATCAGGGGTTCAAATTAATCTTCCTTTGATCTTTTAGCATAATCTTCTCTCATAAGTTTAAGTCTATCATTTGCTCTTTTAATCGCTTGCAATTCAGTTTTTATATCACCTCTCTGGAAGTTATCCAAATCGTAATATGCAGGGGCTAATTCTAACAACCAGTCTGCCCTTATAGAGGTAACCGTTCTAATATAGTTCTGCGTGGTTAAAACAAACTCATTGAAAATGACCCAACTTGCATCTTGACGGAGAGCAGTACTACTAGGATGGATTAGCACGTCTTGATTATCTTTTACGGTGATATAACCCTTACCAGTAGATCTCTTCTTAGCAACCTGCATAAAGAAACCAGCACATAATGCTTTCCTGATATTGATAAAATACTTTGGACTATCAGGAGAAGTTGTATTAAGTTCGAGATTGTACCGTTTCATTAGCCTTTCTAGTTGAGATCGGATGTTATCTGCGGAGGACAAAGACCTGTAATTAAGGTAATGATCCCTACACCATTGATGTATTCCGTATTGGTACGCCTCGTCGGATTTAAAGCTATTGTAAACATTTAATAAGGTAAGGTGATCACCATCTGGATGAGCAAAAATGTTTTTAGCATCATCTGCACGCTTTTTGTCCTTTAAGGGACGAACAAATACAGTTGGTACAGAAAGCATGGCAACAATACTCAAAATTTCTTGTGCACAGTTAAACTCTGTGGACCCGATTAACATGATCGCCAACATTGGGTCCAATGGGAACTGGGAGGCTAACCTACCCAGTGAAGTCAAATTACCTTCATCATCCAAGCATTGTAAATAATTCAACTCTTCCAAAGCCCTCATCATTGTCTCCGGAGCTGGTGGATCCATAAAATCAAAATGAACCAAGTCATCTATGCCTAATTTCTTTAATTCCAAAACGGTTGATGATAGGTTAGAACGTAGAATTTCAGGATATGACTGTTCAATGAGTTCCTTTTTGAAAGCTTCTTCAGGATACAGCCTGAAACACTTACCTGGTCTAGTACGACCGGCACGACCGGCTCTTTGTTGGGCAGAAGCCTTGGATATAGGGGAAACCAGGAGTGATTCGACTCTAATTCTTGGATTATAAACTTTCTGCTTTGAAAATCCTGGGTCTACAACATATACAATACCATCGATTGTTAAAGAAGTTTCAGCAATGTTAGTAGACACAATAACCTTTCTGCCAGGTCTACCATTAACGGACTGTGGAGCTGGATCAAAAATACGTTGTTGTTGATGCGGCGGTAAAGAACCATATAAGGTATATACCTTTAAAGGGCCGCAACCTTGTTCCCTAATTAGTTGGTCCCCTTCTAAGGTTATCTTTTTCGCAGCATCTTCGATCTCTTCTTCACCTGTCAAGAACAATAAAACATCACCTTCAGCTTCCGTAGCATGAATTTGCAGGACTGTACGTATAGCAGAGTCCAAGTAGTCGCCTTGGAATTCTGGAGTATAGTATATCTCAACAGGATGAGTCCTACCAGGAACAGCTAGTAGTGGCGAATTATTGAAGTATTTTTGGAACTTTTCCGCATCTAATGTAGCAGACATAATAATAATCTTTAGGTCTGCTCTCCGTTTAACCACCTCTTTCAACAATCCCATTAATATGTCGGTGGCCAAGGTACGTTCATGTGCTTCATCCAGAATGATGCAAGAGTAACGCTTCAAATCGTGATCCTCCATAGCTTCTCTCAAAAGCATACCATCTGTCATATACTTCAAAATAGTCTTATTCGACGTCTTATTCTCGAATCTAATCGAATAACCAACTTCCTCTCCAAGTTTAACATCCATCTCCTCTGCAACCCTCTGAGCAACAGACATGGCTGCCACCCTCCGTGGCTGCGTACAAGCAACCTGAAAGTTCCTTAAATGTGGCATTTCATCAAACAACACAAATTGAGGAATCTGCGTTGTCTTACCTGAACCCGTTTCACCAACAAACACCATAATCTGATTCTCTTGATAAAGCTTTAAAAACTCGTCTCTCTGCGAATGAACCGGCAAGTTCCTTCTTACCTTTAAAACCTTAAAATAATTGTCAGAATATGACCTGCCTGTAAAGGGATTTACTTTTCCCTGTTCTAACTTTTGAGCTTGTTCAGCTGTAGTTTTATTACGTTCAAGGCCTTTAAATTCACCTGAATCATGATGAACCATTGGCTCATCGAATTCAACAGGATGGAGTGCTGTCAAGGCTTCAGCCACCTCTGCTGCATGCTCCGGAATAGAAGTTTTCACTGAGTCTTGGCGACTATTAGATGACAATTTTCTCTTAGACATTGGTAACTATAGTTATCAATATAAACAACCAGACAATCTAAAGATATCGTTCCCGTTATCAGAGACTTTACTGATTTAAAGGCTTAATGTTGACATAAGGAATAAAAGCTCATCTCAAAAATCTGGAAAATTTTCAAAGTGCGCTTAAGCCGGAAAAGAAAGAAATATAGAAGAAGTCTATCACGTGTGTAAAGTTAGATAGAAAGTTGGATTAGCTAAAGTTTACATGTATATACTACGGGCGTGCCTATCTCCTTCTTGAGCGGATTTACTTCTCCAAAGCCTCTTTTAGCCTCTTCAACTAGTATTTAAACGAGCGTGATTAATATCTTTTTCCGTCCGTTTAATTGAAGTTTGGAAAATTGCAACATCATGATTACTTATATAACATATAAAACGGTTAATCAGTTGCTCAACTATAGGGACGCTGGGGGTTTTTAGTCATTGGTTGATCATCCATGGTTTCTGCTAGATCTCTATATAATACGGCCCGCGTGCTGATGTCAGCTAAGGATGTAGTTGTGGGTTCTCTTAATATCGGTAAAGAATCTTTCATGTCATGGGTATCTTCAAGAGTTGGTGGTCGGAAAACAGTGCTGTCGGATTTGCTACAGAAGGATGAAAGGCAGTGGGAAGCAGCCAAGCGTCTGTCTGCAGATATAAAGAACGCTAGTGGGGCTGGTAAGTCGAATTCCGGGGGGTTGGCAGGCAAGATAGGTGTGAGACAGTACTCCACTGATTCTAGGAAACAACGAGTATGTTATCAATGAAATAGATATTATGAGAGGGAAGAAAAGACAGGGTGAGTAAAGGAGGCTTGTAGTCCTCAAAGCAATATATGATCTAGTATACTAACTAATACACATTTTTAGGATCCAAATGATGGAGATAAATGGTACCAGGAGCAACAAGAGCAGAAACGGAGGCAAAGACAGGAGTTACAAAGTTCTCAAATTCCTAGCACCCGTATTTCTCGGTTGTTCCATTATGGTTCGTTAGCTGCAGGTGTTGGGCTTTCTGTTGCATCTCAGGGTCTCTCTAACCTTGCCCAAGGCCAGAGTCCTAGCATGAAGTCATTGTTGCTATCTGATACTAATATGGATCGTATCGCAAAGAAACTCTCTCAGATGCGGGGAGCTGCATTGAAGATCGGTCAGATGATGTCTTTCCAAGATTCCAGGATACTACCTCCTGAGATGTACCAAATTTTATCCCGTGTTCAAAACAGCGCGCATTATATGCCGCCAAGGCAATTGGATAGGCTGCTGATTCGTGAGCTTGGTAGAGATTGGGAGAGTAAATTCGCTAGTTTTAGTAGGATCCCAATAGCTGCTGCTAGTATTGGACAGGTCCATGAGGCCACTTTGCCGGATGGTACCGAATGCGTGGTCAAAGTGCAATATCCAGGCGTGAGGGATTCGATCGATTCTGATTTGAATAACGTATTGATGCTTTTGACGGCAACTGCGTTCCTTCCAAAGGGCTTGTTTTTAGATAAGACTATTGCCAATGCACGGAAGGAGTTGAAATGGGAATGCGATTATCTCAGAGAAGCGCAAGCATTAAAAGAATTTGGTAAACTTTTGAAAGACGATCCTGTATTTGTGGTACCACGTGTGTTCGATGAGCTTACCACTTCCAATATCCTTACTATGTCTAAGATGACGGGAATTGAGATTATGAAGTTGCCAAAAGAACTTGAAACTCAAGAAATCCGTGACTTCATTTGTGAAAACATCATGAGACTTTGTTTGCAAGAAATTTGCCAATTCAAATACATGCAAACAGATCCAAACTGGGCCAATTTTCTATACAATCACGGCACAGGAAAGATAGAGTTGTTGGACTTTGGTGCGTCTAGATCTTTCCCAGAGAAATTCATTCGCAATTACCGTAAGACTCTCACATATGGGACGCAAAACAACCCAGATGGTGTTCGTAGAATGTCAAAGGAGCTTGGTTATTTGACTGGCTCGGAATCGGAAATTATGGTGGATGCCCATGTTGACAGCGTAATGGCTCTCAGTGAGCCATTTTCCGGAGATCCCAAAATCCCATTCGACTTCTCTAACCAAGATGTTTCAGATAGAGTTCGGGGTAAAATTGGAGTGATGTTGAATGAGAGGTTATGTCCTCCTCCTGAAGAGACGTATTCATTGAACAGAAAGTTCAGCGGAGTGTTCTTGTTGTGCGCTCGGATGAACTCCAAGGTTCACTGCGCAAAACTATTTGAAGAAATCTTTGCATTAAACGAAGACTGACGTTACTGGTGTATATATATTAATAGCCACCGCCTGAATGTATATATATGAAACAGTTTGAAAATGGTTTTTAATAATCCTATTATTATCATTTAACTCTCATTTTTCTTTCCTTATTAATTGTTTTGTTTGATCTTACTTCTATTTCTAAAAGGCTCAAGCGACATTTATGCAATCTTACAAACCCATCTCTTCCAGGTGCCTCTTATTCTTACTTCGGTATCGTTCTTCAACTCAAAGATTTCAGGATCTGAATATTTGAATGCATTGTAAAGAACCCTTAGCTTCTGAGCCCGGTTTGGAATCTCCCGTGTCATAGAAACGACTCTTGGAAACTGTAAAAAGGTCTCGATCTCAACGTATCCATATGTATCCATCTTCTCTCTTAAAAATGAGTCCCTGGGGAGGTTTTCTTCGGAAAAATAGTATAATAGCTGTTTATTGACATCTTCGATTTGCTTTATGATTCTCGCCATTGGCGACACCTCGTAATAGCTAATGATTTTATTCTCACCAATTGGCGTTATTAGACAATTGACGGGCGACATCGATGGATGGAATACCCCGGAATTTTCTGGAGGGGGAATTGACACAGTAAATGGCCCAATTGTAGTTGTAATTGGCTCCCCCTCCTGCGGCGCCACCACTGTCATCGGTGAAAGGTACGGATACAATGACGGTTGGGCCGCTAACCCTTTTGAAGTTGGGGGCAGGGGCGAGCTGTTGATAGGAGTAGCAAGAGTCGACTGACTGCTTTCATGATATTCTAAACTACCTTGGAGACTTGGTGAATCCAGCAAATAATCCGTAGCAGTAGCTGAAATAGAACCACTATGTTTTTTATTTGCTGGCACGACCTGCAAACTGCTTCCAGGGTAGTATGAATCAACAAACTCCATTGTACTCTTTAATCTATCTTTAGAAGAAGATTCGTAAGTGAGATATTCCTTTGTCCGGATTTGATAGGAGGAACCAATAGAAGTTGCTGACATCGTACAGCTAGCTACCATAATTTACCGCTATCCAGCCCAAAACTTACCGAGAAACCCTGAAGGGATACAAAATTAGACCTCAATAGACCATGCAATCACGTTCACACACTATATAATTGTTTTTAACACTATATCGTTTTATATTAATTTTCAGCCCTTCTAAGATTCTCAGATTCTATGAGCATCACTTCATCATTTTTGTGACACAGACGTTGTTGGCGGACACACATTTGAAGCAACTCAAGAGCGCAGAAACAACATATTAGCACAAGAAACGTTTATTAAAACGTAATCAACATATATAGTCCATGTAAATATTGCTCAAAGCCCATACTATACAAACCAAGTCTAGCCATCTTGCTAAAACAGCATAGACTAAATTTAAAAATATCACAAGAATGAAAAAAGAATGAAACGGACAGGAATTGAACCTGCAACCCTTCGATTGCAGTCTCCGGAAATTTCCAGGATCTAACTGGAGTCGAAAGCTCTACCATTGAGCCACCGCTTCATCGTTAAAGATTATCTCAACTCTTTCTATTTGTAAATATATATCTACTGAAATAACATGTGTTTGTCGTACAATCAAAAGAGCATCTTGATAGTCACGATAAGACAAAGAAACAGCGAATCAGAGTTGGTATAAGTGTCAAGATAACCATTGAGCGGTTATCGGCTAGGAATCTGCATAGCAATTAAGTAAGAGAGCTTAAGTAGGACAACAGAAAAGTATATACGGAGACCCAGCTAGCTAGATTATATTAGTAGTTTCCTCTACAGTAGAGGGTAATTAACTAGACTAGACTATATAAGCAGTAACTGATCCTCAAGTAAAACATTAGCCGGCACGTGACGAGATACTCCAGCTAGCACGTGATCTCAAGTTAGTCGCCGGCGATATTTTTATGACGTAAAATGAATAAAAAGCTGGTTTGAGTCAGATCCTTGAGAAGCAGTCAGATAACACCTTTATTATAGTTACATTTCCATCCGAATTGGGGCTCACGTTCATACGTACACTATGTGTTGTTGTGTTAGTATGCGATGGGTTTCGTTTCTTTTTTTGTATAGATAAAAAACCTTTTAATCAAACTATATATAATTAATTTGCTTGAAAGCAAGCTCATCTCAAAAGTAAAGTAAAAGTTTTACAGATATAGTTTAGTTAGACAAGTATATTGACTGTGTGTGGAGGGTTCAAATGTTTGAATCACCTATTATATCGTATAATTCGAAGGATAGGAAGCGTAGGAAGCTCAAGTATAAGTATATTAATTCTTTAAAAAGGAAATATGAGCATCTAGTGGGGACTCAAGGTGGGTCCAAAGGTAGTACTAAAGATACCAGTGGGTTACCAACGCCTGGTAACAGTGCGGCCGAAGCTAGTGATGGAGATGGGAGGGAAGAAGATGAATTATCAAGGCTAAGGAGAAGGAAACGAAGAATAAGACTACAAAGTATTTTAGGTCATGCAGCAGATGAGGATGAAGATGAAGCTGAAGCTGAAGGTGCTGTTGGTTCTGAAGATGATGATGGATACGAAGATGGTTATTTGGATGAAAAGGATCCGGAAAAAATATTTTACTCGAAATATTATGTACCTGAAGAGACGTATGAAGTCTGGACAACATCAATTAATAATAGAATTCCAATTCAGAGAAGGTCGATGAGTTACCATGTATTTAGAACGATTGAAAAATATGCGCATAAAAAAGTAGCAGCTAGTTTGGCATTATCTAGTAAAAAACTAACAGGGTTCTTTGAGGTTATACGGTCAGGGTATGAAACATGTCCGAGGGAGAGAATCACAAATTATCAAAAAGTGCATTTGCATCATCTTGTGGACTTGCTGTATATTAATATTCTGCGAGGAGACTTTGATACAGCATATAGGTGTTTTTCATTGCTGATAAGAATGAATTTTGTCGATTTAAGATCTATGTGGAACCTGGGTTCAAAAATTTTGGAACACTATAACCTTGATGATCAGGAGAGGTTTCTTGAGTGGATGAGTACAGTTTTAACTTCGAATTCTGCATTCCCGCAAAATTCAAAGAATCAATTAGACCCTGTATTTAGGAGTGGGTCTAGGACGCATATTCCTAACTTTGTTTTAAGTTGGCTGTGGTTAGTCCTAGAAAACGCTGTTAAGGAAAGGGTGTTTTCTTCTGGTCATGACATTAATTGGTTGTTGGATAAAATTTCCGAGTTAGTTCTTCGACCTCCTTATATGGATGATGCTGAAGTGTGGTTTATTTATGCTATGTGTTATTTCATCAAGGCGGATAAGTTATCATTACAACTTAAACAGGAAGGTAGCTTAAATGGCTTGAAAGGGTCTCAGCTGGATATTGCTAGAAACCAAGTCATAGAAAACATTCATCATGTGAAAAACCACCTCCGTATTTGTGAAGAAAAGGGTGGGTTTCAATACCCCAAAAGGGTCATTGAAGCCCAATTAGTTGAATTTGAGAAGAGATTGTATCCGGAATCATCTACACATATAAACTACCCGGGGTATGAAACTTTTCCACTCGAAGAGAGTGATACTGAAGATAACCTGGTATCTATTAACTTCCTTCAAGATAGATTTGATGCACAGGTTATCCAAGACTTTAATGTGCAGCAACCTATTGATGAAGACGGTCCATTTGTCGAACAACCAGTCCATTTCGGTATGGGCTCGGACTATAGTGAAAGTGAGTGAAGCCTTCATTGACTCTATTTTGTCATATTGACTTCAAATATTGCGTTTGCATACATACATGTATTTTAGAAATATATGTATATATATACATAAGTGTGTACATCCTTTAAAAACAACAACACAAAAACAATGCTATATGACCTTGAAAAACACGGTCAGTCAGTTTTTATACGTTTCAATAAATCACCAACCGTATTCTCCAATTCAGAAATCCTCCTTTTTAAACGTTCCAGCTCCTCTGTTTGTTCGAGTCGAGAGGTAGGTATTACGGGGAGAGAGTCTATAGTATGCCTTGTATCTAAACCATTCCTAAAGGAGTTAAAGAATCTTAAACCTTGCTGCTGTACCTGCTGCTGCTGCACCTGCTGCTGCTGCACCTGCTGCTGCTGCACCTGCTGCTGCTGCACCTGCTGCTGCTGCACCTGCTGCTGCTTTTCATGCTTTTCTTCTTTTCCCTGTTCTGCAGAGTGTTCCTGTGATTCTTGTTGTTGTAGCTGCTGCCGCTGGCGGTGGTCTTGCAGCCCCAAGTACGGCTGAGCATCGCTCTGCATTTGTACCTGCTGTTTATTTATGATAGGGTTCGGACGTGACGTAAATACAGCTTCCCATTCCTTGTCACTTTGAAATTCCTGTAATTTGAAATACAACTTGCCGTTTGCCTGGTATTGAGTAGGGAAGGAAATCCAGGAGGGTTCATTCTTTTGTTGGTTTGAGTTATTTACTGGTCTTAATTGGTTGTTTGGATCATCACCGTCGTTATTGTTAGTAGCAGAGAAACCACTTTGCTCAGAATTTCTAACCGGATGTGCTGGATCATGTGGGATTTCATTTTCAGAATGCCAAGAAGAACGCCGTTGTTGTTGTTGTTGTTGTTGTTGTTGTTGTTGTTGTTGTTGTTGTTGTTGTTGTTGTTGTTGTAGTTGTTGTTGTTGTTCGCTCTGTGTAGGTACGATACCGTTCGAATTGGCATTTTGACCAGCTCTGGGATTAGAAGAACCAAACACAGGAAACCTACATATTGGACATGTTTGTGCCCTTTGCATCCAACTCTTTAGACAACCAAAATGCAGCATGTGTCCACATGGTAACATCTTGGCTTTCTTGTTATTAACCTTAACATCCTTCGATGGTAACATATCATCCATGCATATAGTGCATGTTATATCAACGCCATCCAAATGTCCCGCGGTAACATCCAATAATTTTTCATGTAGCCTCCTATTATTCTTCCAATAGTTGAATAATAGTACACAACGTTCGCATGTTTCAATACTCTTGATAAAAATATTATAGAACACAACAAACGAGTGTATACCCGATGTTATTAGGAATATGTTTAATAATATCTTGAGAATTTCTAGAACTGTTTCTACAATCTTTTCATAAATGAACTTTTCTTCCAAAATAAACGCTCCATCATCTTCAATATCATTCTCTAGCTCATTATTATCTAATAGTTGATGCTCCTGTACACGTCTGCCCGCTTTGAATAACTCAACAAACTTCAAGCAGTTTAAGAGCACGACCTGCAACCAGTCCAAAAATAAGAGTCCAAAATCAACACCAAGTGACAGGGACAACCTATCTTCTGATGTATTTTGCCCGTTATCGCTGAATAGTAGATAATAGAGATAGCCCTGCTCCGCCTGGTGCTGCCTGTAAAAATACATCATTAACTTAAAGTCCACAACGCCAAGCACAACAATACTCAACATAAATCTAGAGAATAATAAATCCTTCATCGCCATACGAGTACCAATAGGTGGCGCGAACACAAATTCCATCCTATCCCTAACAACCCAATGTAAAACCTGGCACAATACATGAAATGGAATAGCAATAACTCCAATCTTCGAATTTTTACGATCCATAGTAATCAACACAGACAACGAACTCAGAACTGTAAGATGGAGCCTCTCAAATATATGTTCATATTCCAACAACGTTAATCGCCCAAAAAGCATCCGAACTACCAACCAACCCCCTATAAAGTAGTGTACCAGCAAAAAATTTCCCCAAATAATCAAATGCACTCCATAAGTAGCTTTATACATCGCTTGAAGAAACGATAACGATGTACTTGTACAATTGTACAGTGACCATGCCGCAAGCGCATATGTAACTGCAATAAACTGAAGCCGTATAGACCAACTGACCTCTCTCGGCATCATATTACACTGTCACTTCCTATAATCAAATCTCACCCGTTAACTGCAGATATCCTCCCTTTTTATATCCTATCCTAACCTTCACTAACTCTAAAAGAAAGAAACGAGTCCAAAGGTCCTAAAGCTTATCTCCCAACACCTGTTGATGTTCCGGGTTCTTAATTACATTAGAGAACTCTTGCAACTTCTTAACAAAAATATCAAAAAATCAAAATTCACCTAATCCCTCTCCCAACACGTTTCCAACTTATTACACAAATAGATCATAAGGAATTCATTGAAGATAAGCAACTATTGAAGGGTATTGATGAGTGGTATTGCCATTAAATTGGGTACTTTACTAATACGACAAGTCACAAGACCTGTCGCTAATGTACTGAGACTGCAAGCAAAGCAACATGCCGCATTTAAGAATTTGTGTATTAAACTTGCACAGAAAATGCATCGGATGGATGTGGCCCTTAGGAATCGGTTAACGTATAATAATTCCTCAAAGAAGATCCGGCCGTTGAACGACGAACGAGCTGTCGAGAATGGTGCCACGCTTATTAGCGAACTCTTTGTTTTTGGCGTTACAGGGAGCGTTGTTGCATGGGAAACGCTGCGGCAGCGCAACAAAGAGCTGTCTCGTCGGGAGCAGGTGGAACAAGATATAGAAGTGTTGCAAAGCGAGATCGAAGAACTTCGTAAACTTCTGGGTGGTGAGAACAAGAATGTTGAGGTTCCTGGGAAACAATTAGTTGGAAAGACTGCGTCGTGATCTTATCTGATTGTTGTGTTAACGATTAACAATGTTATCGCGCAAGACAAGACGGACTAGGCAAAAAAAGTTAATGATGAACATAATAATAGTAATATGGTCAAGCATCTATACTATTATTGTTGAGAAAAAGTGAATTGAAGGGGCTCAGATGTTTCCAAAAAATTTCCTTGTAAATACCATTGCTGACCTGAAGTCAATCGCATTGTTATTAAACATTCATCATATATATGAAAATTAGTTGTTTTTAGCACTTTCTTAGTAGCAATTAATACAATTTACATATAGGTTATGAGCACACACACAAAGTACACAGGTAACTGGACGTTGAAGTCGATGATAACGAGATTGGAGGATAGAGGTTGTCGGAAAAGAGGAATTGGGGGGGGGGAGGGGGGGGGGTAATATAGTACAAAACAAAACTTGGCGAAAAGAAATAGACCAGGTAGAAAGAGAGGTCCAGGCATGAACAAGACACACAAATAATAGAGAGACCAAAATAAAAAAATAAGGCAAATAACTGCACAAGTCTCCAAACACATAGACATCTGTAGACGCTAATAGGAACAGAAACGGGCTAAGAATTCGAATTCTTGAAACAAAAATAAACAAATGTCAGCATATGGAACACCGTCCTGCGAAAGTTTTCCTTTTTGGGAGGAGAGGGAGGGAAGAAGGGGAGGTTGTTTTCTTTTATTTTTTATTTTTTAATGGGTTGGCTTGGCTATCCTTATCCTTACTTATGGCTCTTCTTCTCCACCTTCAACAACAATGCCTTGTTTATATGCGGTAACACACCTCCAGAAGCAATTGTGGCCCTGATTAAAGAATCTAACTCATCATCACCTCTAATCGCCAATTGTAAATGTCTGGGAGTGATTCTTTTCACCTTCAAATCCTTAGCTGCATTACCAGCTAATTCTAACACCTCCGCCGTCAAATATTCAAGCACTGCAGTCAAATAGATAGCGGCCTTCGACCCAACACGAGTCTTCCCTGCAGCATTCCTCTTCAAATAACGTTTAATCCTACCAACAGGAAACTGCAATCCTGCCCTTGCTGAATGCGATTGAGACCCTAATGACCCACCATCTTTAGCACCCGATTTACCTTTACCACCATGAACTTTTCCTGACATCTTAACTATTAATGAAACTATCCGTAGTTCGTTTTCCTTACGCTTAAATGTTGTTTGTTGTTTACATCAACCATCTGTGCAGTTTGTTGTCTTTTTTTACTTAATATTTATAGCCTTGTGATTCAGCTTCCAAACGTGTCGCTCAACGTTGTTCGTGATACTTGAATTTATGCCGAAGATCAATCTCGAATGATGCAACTGTCCAGGGCCACTGTACTGTGGCCCTGGTATCCCGTGGAAACGTCTAGTGGGTTGCTTCTGATTGCAACGATGCTTTCTGCAGGTGGTGTATCGTTCTGTGGGGGATTTGGATTGACCAAGATTGACATCTGTAGAATGTGGAGTAGTTAGATCCCCTTCTGGTAGCATGTCAGAAAGTCTCCTGATGGCCCAAGAGCGCTTTATATGACATAGAGCGATGTACCAGTGGTTTTGATGTCGCTTAAACGCAGCATCTTCAAGGTGTGTGTGAAGCTGCGAAGGTTTTCTTTTGTATAGTGTTAGTAACCATGCGGCAGAGAGGGGGGAGGGAGGAAGGGAATTATTAATAGTGAGGTATATCTTTTGAAGCTGTATCTAAGAAGAGTGAGGGCACGTGTAAGGTTAAGAAGATCATAAGGAATGTTAATATTCATCCGAATCAATGATCCTAAAGTTGATACGTTAGATATCTAAAACAGGGTTTACAAGGAGTTTTTGAGAAACGACACGTTTTTAGCCGCGAAATTGGAATTTCAGAGTAAAAAATAGAACTTAGTTCATCAGGAGGCTGTTGAGTACCGTGGAAAAAATGCCATCTAATCTCTATCTATACAGATTCACTAAGGAGCATCGACAGGCATCCTGATATGGCTGATATGGCTGATATGTGAGGGAGGGTTTAGTTGAGTAGTCACGTGATGGCCTTGGAAAAGATTTGACGGGAAAGAAGGAGGAAAATCCTTATTTGGTTCCTGAAATTAAAGCGGTCGCGTGACTCTGAATGTGTGATAGGTCAAAAAATGAGATAAGAGTTCACGGTTATTCGGTTTCGTGGTCTAGTCGGTTATGGCATCTGCTTAACACGCAGAACGTCCCCAGTTCGATCCTGGGCGAAATCATTTTTATTTTTAAATCTGGTAGCGCAGACCCGCCTGCAGATACGCGATGAGTTATATACGGCTGACTCTACCATAGGAAGAATAACACATCATTTTCTGACTATATATATACATATATATGTTAATATCCCTTTAATGTCTTTCTTTTCTGTACCATTTGTGAAAGTTAGTCTCTTATCCTAGCATAGCCTTTAGCAATGGTGTTATTCACCCCAACTCTCCTGTTCTCTAATGCATTTAGTAGATCCCTCATTACGATGCCAGGTTCTTCTCTTGCCTCTCTATATTTGATCCCCAAATCGCCTCTTGCAGCAACGGCGGAAGATACTTTGCCTGTATTTTTCAGATCTACTGCATTTGATTTAGAGCTTGATGTGAGCCAACTATATTTTTTCTTACCTCCTGCAATCATCATATTTGCGGTTGCATTAGAAGCCCGATGGAGTGTTTCCCCGCTGTCCAGCTTTGCGTCGACAGTTTCCTTTTCTAAGCCTAATGCTATTCTCCGTTTAACTCTACGTTCCTCTTGTTCTCGTTGTTTTAAGGCCAGGTCTCTTAGTATTCGTGTCATCTCGCTTCTCCTTCCAGAATTTAACTTCACCGCTTTACGCCGATGGCGCGATATGACTATGGAATTTGTGACGATGTCCCTAATATACAGCTCACATGCAGTGGACATTAGACTCAGCAAATCCGAGTTTTTCGAAAAATCTTGGTTAAAGCTCTGGTCTGCTGCTACCTTCTTCATCATACTAGCAATGTGGGCGGGGTGCAGAAATGGAGGATGCGGTGGCAGCTGATTATTGGAGACTTGGGAGTTAGACTTCATGGTCGTAACTGTAGAGTTTAATAGTGCTTCCTCCTCCCTAACATCCACACCAGCAGATAAGAGCGCATCACTTAGTTTGTCAGGATCGCTCTGGCGTTTTGGAGCAGTTGTACTTTGCCCTTGTTTCCTCGCCGCTGTAACATTCACCTTGCTATTCAAAACTGCCTTCTGTACCTTTTGCGGAGATTTCTTCACATTGCTATTGGTGTTGTTACCATTACCACTACCATTACTATTACTTGAACCTGCCCCAGATGCTGTAGGTAAAGCCAAAGTCGTGCTCGGCAAGCTGGTCTCTGGAAGCTCTACCCCATTATTGCTGTGTCCAGTACTGTCATCTTCCTCCTGGCTAACAAAGTTATCAAACGGCGTAGGTAGCTCGTTAGAAAAATCTGAACCAGTTGGATCTACGTCATCAGCCTCATTACCAAACTTGAAAGGTGTAGCAGAACCTTCCTCAGATTTAGCCTTTTTGTTACTATGCCCATTTTCATCACCACGGGCTCCCTTTGGTGAGTTCCCCATTACAACCTACAATTATATCTATGAATAACACCAAAGTATACCTTCACGAGCACTATAATACTCTATATACGCCCCTTGACCCTAATTTGCCACTTGGTTTGCTTGTTTATTCGACACCAATTTACTGCTCTTTTCTTTAAATTCCACGGAAAGCCTTATTTTACTAATTTTCAAAAAGGCTTCAAAGGAAAGCCGGGTAACATGATTTGAGACCCGCTAACAAAATTTTCACTCATCGCCAGGACCTTTCTATTGAAAAATTGGAGCCAAGAGATGAGCATCTCAACCATTGTATAGACGGGATAGCTTTGGTCTATAGACTCTAAGAAGGTGTTTTGGAGGCTTTTGGATATCAGGTTATAATGTCGACTAAACTAGTGACGTTTCAAGGAGCGTTAAATTTTAGGCATCGAATAGTGATGGCTACATTGTCTGGTAAGGCCATCAAGATTGAGAAAATCCGCTCAGATGATTTGAATCCAGGTTTAAAGGATTATGAAGTTTCATTTTTACGATTGATTGATGGAGTCACTAATGGGAGTGTGGTCGAGATATCATATACAGGTACGACGGTTATTTACAAACCAGGTATTATTGTTGGCGGGTCTTATACGCATAACTGCCCGAATAGTAAGCCTGTTGGGTACTTTGTGGAACCATTGTTGTACCTTGCTCCATTTTCCAAGAAGAAGTTTTCTATAGTATTTCGTGGTATGACGTCGTCTCATGGTGATGCTGGTGTCGAGACTATTAAATGGGGGCTTATGCCAGTGATGGAGAAGTTTGGTGTCAGGGAGTGTGCGCTACACACACTGAAGAGAGGATCACCTCCCATAGGAGGAGGCGAAGTACATTTAGTTGTAGATTCATTGATAGCGCAGCCGATTACGATGCATGCATTAGAAAAGCCTGTCATATCGGCAATTACCGGGGTTGCATATTCGACTAGGGTCAGTCCTTCGATGGTGAACCGGATGATAGATGCTGCAAAAAGTGTATTGAAGAAAGTGCCATGTGAGGTAAATATAACTGCAGATGTGTGGAGGGGTGAAAATTCTGGTAAAAGTCCAGGTTGGGGTTTAACTTTGGTTGGTGAGACTAAGAAAGGTTGGAGATATTCTGCGGAAGCGATTGGCGATGGTGGTGACGTTCCTGAAGATATTGGGACGAAAGTTGCATATGAGTTACTCGAAGAGATAAGTAAGTGTGGCGTTGTGGATAGAAATCAGTTACCATTGGCACTCGTATACATGGTTATTGGGAAGGAAGATATTGGTAGACTCAGAATATCAAAAGATCAAATTGATGAAAGATTCATAAGGCTTATGAGGGATATTAAACAGATATTTGGTACAGAAGCTCACCTCAAATCTGTTGACGAGGTAGATAGCGACGATATGATCGTTACCATAAAGGGTATAGGTTTCACAAACACTAGTAAGAAAATCGCCTAGGCCACGAGCACACACACACACACACACACAAATATATATACATAAATATATGAGCACATATTTATATATTTATTTATATATATATAATAATGCACAGAGTTGTACTTGGTAAATTATAAAAACCGAATAAGAGAGAAAATAAGAAACATGTAAACAGATAAGAATAATAGTGAGATTTTTAAAAAGATGTAAAAAGTATTGTCAGTTCCTACTCAGTGGCATATCTTCTAAATTCGTGTACAACTTCTCCCAGCATTCAGAATTCTCATTACTAAACCCAACGTGCATCCTAGCCCACTCTTGAAATATATGTGTCACAAAAAATTGTGTTTCTTGAAAGATAGTAAACTCTTCTAAAATACCTTTTCTGATTAGCCACGACCTATTCACCTGTTCTGCAATGGTTCTTTTATCTCTTTGAACTATCTGCTTAATCCTTTCATATTCAGCGCCCTTTACATCTGGCTTGTTACTCAAGGTTTGTAACTTCTCCATATTAATTTCTAATTTTCTTTGTAGTTGGGGGATATTATTGCCTGCCATTATCTTATAGCGTTCAAACACGCCCCTTAAGGAGATGATTATATCGATGAACGTCTTAAACTTGACAGATAACCGCTCATCAACTTCATTCAACTCTTTCTTTGAAATATCCGCCAACTGATTCAAATGGTTTGAGATTATCTTGATATGCGAATTGACGCCCTGGATACTGCTTTCATCCAAGGGATATAATGCATCAGTGCTGGCAGCGAACTCTTCCATTACAGATCCCAATAATCTGCGTTCGTCGGAAATTTGTTTCATTCTTCTTTCGTACCGATCAACCAAAACTGATATCTTTATCCATGACTCCAGCAATGCATCAATCTTCACATCAGCTTCATTCCACTGATTACCTAATTCCTTTTGCCACATATTTATGAACGCTTTGTCGATCTTTTGATCAGTAAACTCTTCGGTGGTGTCGTAGTTCGCCTGCTTCCTCCAACTGCCCAAATCCGTGGGCACCGTCAAAAAGGTCAATACCAAATCGTCAAAACTCAAGACTGGATGTTTCATAACGAGATTAATAAACCGACTCAATCCTTTCCTTCTCCTCACTAGAAATATAGGGTCCGCATTCTGAGCCCCAATCTTCTTAGGAGGCAACTCAGGAATCATTCTAAATGGATATTTTTTCAATAAAACCTCTTGTAACCAATTGAAGTCAGAGTACCTTCGAATTACTGTACGATTCGAAGATGGTGTAGTGTTTGGAAGAGCAATCAGATGTTTCACCAAATAATTAGTGTGCTTAAAAAGCAGCCCCTCGCGCTCCAGAATCTCCTCAACAACAACAATATCACTAGATAAAGGGTTGTAAGTCTTCCTCAGATTATCAATCCAGTTAGATAACTCCTCACTCCTTGCCTCTTGCAGTATCCCCTCACCCGCCCCACTAGGTACATCGATTTTATCAAGTACCGACACATTCATTGCTTTACCTACTTCTGTGGGCGGACCCCAAACTTGCTGCTCTAACCCACTGCTATCTGTCTCATATAAATTACGATCACGATAATTATTACGTATAGTCTCCTTAACCTCTGCAGAAAGAGAAGAATCAATCAACGTTATGGATGAAACCGCATCAACCCGTCGCCCTGGAACTGCTATTTGGCCCGATGAATCATCAGAAACTCTATTCATATTGGCCCACGCATCATTAGGTGATCCTATTGTTTCAAGCCCCTTCCACGGGTCTTCATTGCTAAAATTCATATCGCTTTTAATGACTTGTGTCTTCACCTTGTGGACCTCTCCCTATTGTGACTTTTGATCTCACAAACTCCATCAAAATATCGTTTCTAGCTAAGACCGCGGAAAGGTCGTGGCTGGCTTCCTCCTAAGGTATCCTTTTAGAGAAGCATGGCTATATACGAACAAAAATAGCCCATCAAAGGTCTAACACCTGTGGATAGGGGTAGTGCGTTCAATTGAATATCCAGTGTTGGTTTACGGCGAATGAGTCCCAAGTATTAACAAGGATATATATATATATATATATATATATATGTGTGTGTGTGTGTGCGGGCTCATTTCACACAGTTTATGTAATCTACACATATTTAATGTATTAGTAGCTGCTCCAGCGCTGCCCCAGCTCTTTTTCTAGCTTCATTCACGCCGGTAGTCAATGACTAGTTCTCCTCGTCGTCCTCGTCGTCCTCTTCATATTCATTAAAGTCAAGATTTATCCAACTGGGCCATGCAGCCTCCTTACGTAGCATATTCTTGAATATGTCCGACAAAAACTGTTCTAATTTACCTACACTCCTCAGTATAGTGCCTTCACCTACATCCTGCTGGCCGATCTCAGTCTGAATCTTCATGCTCCTGATCAAAGATATTCTGTCTAAAGACTTGGAGCCTAAAAAGGTGGGCCCGGTGGTATCCAATATAGTCTCCGCATCGTCCAGAATTGGATCACTAACATCACATAGAAAGCTTATAAACAGTTGATTTTGAAGATATGATATCAGACATAGAGAATGAAGACCAATATCGCTTATGGTCAGTTTTACAGGTAGTCGCATGAAATTTGGGCTGGGATAGTTGAGCACTAGTTCAGCGCTGATTTCTATCAACATGTCTCCCTTGTAATCTACCTCAACTAAGAACTGCAGGTCGCTCTTCCGATCCCCAATTGAGCCCGTTTCCGCTGCTACAGCCTCGTAGAATTCATGGAGAGGATCATCTATCTTTTTTAGAATGATGTTTGGCGGCAGTTCACCCAATTTAAACTTTGTCATCTGAATATTGTTCACATAACTGGGTAGGACTATCGATTCTAGGTACGAATTCAAGAAATCCTTGATGTTTTGATTAACCTTAGGGTCTTCATTTACCTTATTCCAGTTAATGTCAAAAGACATCCGAGAGTGTTAATAGATATCAACTGAATTTTGAGCTCTCGTATGACACACACTTTGTTCTGCTCTGAGTGGTGTGCGTTCGAGGAAAGGGCTTTTTAATTAAAAATTTATAGTACTTGTTAGTAAAGTTAGGTCTTTCGTTTGATTGTATATTACAACATAACAAGTTGAACTGTTTCCAGGAAAACAGCCAGTGGGCAGCTGGAAGTTAGTATAGAGTTCCAGAGACTTGTATACCTCAAAACTAAAGGCCTGTTGAATATGCCATCGACTGTTATATTAGGTAGAATACCTCTGCGATGCTTTACTACGCCTCAACACCCCGTCATCAACTCAAGAAGAGCGTTTTTTGGAATAACCTCTGGCAGCAGCAGTAGTGAGACCAAGACTCAAAAGTTTACGTTAAAGAGAA
This sequence comes from Eremothecium cymbalariae DBVPG#7215, assembly GCF_000235365.1. NCBI lineage: Eukaryota > Fungi > Ascomycota > Saccharomycetes > Saccharomycetales > Saccharomycetaceae > Eremothecium > Eremothecium cymbalariae. The sequence continues at coordinate 81,894 of NC_016451.1, read as the reverse complement.
CGTTTAATGCACCTGCTGCTATTGTTTATGGTGCTGTTTCTGAAGTGTCGTTATATGAACATTTTGTTCCGTACTGTACAGGATCATTTGTCAATCGCAGAAATCCAGTAGATAACAAGCCTAGTGAAGCAGGTTTACGAGTTGGGTTCCAAAACTTTGACGAAACGTTTCTATGCAAGATACAATGTATTGATAGACAAGATGATGTGAAAATTGTGATTGCTGAATCTGCCGCTCATGATTTATTTCATATTTTATCGACTAAATGGCTCATTCTGCCTCATACGAACAGACCTGATGTGACAGAAGTTGAGTTGGTTCTATCTTTCCGGTTTCGTTCAAAAATCTATGATAGATTGTCCTCGATCTTTGCAAAAAGTGTCTCAGAATTGGTTATGAATGCTTTCGAGTCAAGGATTTTCCAGTTGAGAAGGAAGGAGTCGAAAATGAAATGGCATAACAGGTTGTAGTTCATGCCCGTTAGGATTCCAGAAGATTTGACGGACGAAGGGAAGTACTTAGCACATTATGAGCTCTGATATATGAGGACTAATCCAGCATCAGGACCGTTTTTGTTGTTGTCGTCTTTTTATTATATCAAATCCTAACTAAAATAGTTTTTTATTTACTAATGTAAAAGAAAGGAGAAAACTAACACAAAGATTAATTGAACTGAAATGAACTAACATCATTGCGAGGGTTTGCTTTGTAGTTCTGTTATTATACGCTTCCAAAAAAATAAAATATAAAATGTCCCATTGCAGTTTGATCCAAACGTCTGTGTATATTCAAATTGCATTTTGTTTCTTTTGTATATATATATTTATTATACCCTCTTCTGTTGCCCCCTCTTGCGTCCCAGAAGCCACCAAACCGCTACAGCAGCTGTAAACCCAAATAAAAACTTCTTATCTCTGGAATTCAATTCTGAAGATTCCCGTTCCTCTGAATTGTTCTTGTTGGATTCTTCAGCTTCATCATTTAGGATCTCAATTTTATTGATCGCTGCTATGGGCGACTCGATACGCAGATCATCATTTGCAGTTAACACCGTCCCCTCCTGCTCAAACTCAGAAACAGCACCAGCACCATTATACTTACCTATCCCATTTTGGAACTTCGCTGCTGTACTTTCAGCTGCTTCTTTACTTAAAAAGGGTACCTGGATCATACGATCCAACCTCTTTCGTTCTGACATCGCCTCAGTAGCTGCAATGTCAGGTATCTTCACCTTATCCACTGGCCTGGTGGTATTTATATGGGATTGCGTTGCTCTAGCTGCGGAACTCATCTTTCTCTTATATTCAGTATTGGCCTTCTTCATAAGGCTGTCCAGTAACGACGATTGCCGTTCCGACTCAAAAGCCATAATCCTCTCAACCAGTTCCGACTTCTTACCGGATACTTTCAACCCCCTAGACCTGCATTCATTTCTTAAACTTTTCAAACTCATCACCGTAAAAGCGGCATATTTCTTATTGTTGGAAATCAGTGAAGTGTGTTCCTTCTTAGGTGTATTATGCACCGTTCTAACTGAAAAGTTAGATGCCGATGAGCCTAAACTCGAACATGCATTTTCATGCAACAGTGTAATAGGAAGAGGTGGTGCCTTAACCAACGGATTCGCTGCTTCTGCTAGGCATCTGAACGATGGTAAGGACTTCACTTTTCTTAGCGACATTGTTATAGCTAATATATTCTTGGTTCACACGCAGACTCTTTTAAGTGAGAACAAATGCCAAATCAAAAGAGAGAAAGTGATCAAACTTTAGTTCCAGCTTTTATTTTTGTATTTCCATCTCTTTTGTTGTCAGTTTACCTAATAAGGCCACTTTATTGTATTTTACGTCTCGGACGCTATTATGCAGTACCGACCCCTGCGTACAATAATATTACAGTGTACTTTAGGGACTAGTATGTAAATCAGGCTCCTCTTGACAAATGTAAAAAGCTACCAAGCCGGTACAATACTATCTGCAGTATCTTCTGTCTTCGAGGAATTGTCCAGGGGACACACAACCTATCTTTCATCCTCCCTTTTCTTTTAAATATTTTTAAATATAATACGGTGTCAGGGCCTTCTGGGACAGTAAATTATATATTCCATCTATCTTACCGTATACCCCCACCATAAGAAGGCATACGACTATCTGGTTCGCAGTGCAGTTACAAAAGGAAGCAAAGGGGGGTTTATTTCTTATACGCCACGTTGCTGTATGCTATGTATGGATAAAATTAATTACATGCGTACACATATGTATATATTAATATATATATAAATAATAATGCTGCCCGTCTTCCCCAGTCCTTTTTTTAATAATTCATTTGGGTTTCATCTTCGACCTGGCAACAGAATATATGTCAATTAAGTTCTTTATAGGCTGCGCTAAGTCGCATTCTGCTTAACAAAACTCCAGTTACCAGCTCAATATTGACGAGAAGCTTCTTGACATGCCTTCAACTGCTGCAAGTAATAATCGCAGATTTGGAAGTTTCCGTTATTGTCCTCCAAACAACGTGTGAAGTTACGAGCATCGACATCACAGTGCTTACCTTGCTCCTGGAAAGTCTGCTGAGTAGGAACAGCAGATGCCATTTGTTGTGGTTGAGCCTCAGCTGGCGCAGAACTGCTGCCAGAACCTGAAAATAAACCTGTGAGGCCAGCACCAATGGTATGACCAACAGCGGAACCGACAGCAACACCGGCAGCAGTGGAGGCCATTTGAGCAAATAGACCTGGTTGTTGGGGCTGCGCAGCTTGTGCAGGTGGGTTGGAATAAGCTGAGTTTACTGGAGGAGCTGGAGCATGGCGGGCGGGAGCAGCAACGGTAGAAGCAGAACGTGATTGGACTGGAGCTGCTCTTCTAGCTGAACCTCTTGAACGAGCCATCTTTTTATTTTAAAAATTAATTGGGTGATCCTAAAACGCAGTATTTTGGAACTAATTATTAACCCTAAATATATAGTGCTTAAACACTGACAAGTAGGAAAAGTTAGAGGGTTAGCAGAAGAGTGAGGTTTATAGGATCTAATATAAAATTAGAGGAAAATTTTTGTATATGCGCATCCGCATCCGACTTCCAAAATCTAGAAGTGACAGTAGTATCAATCCACACACCACACCATTAGATGATGATTAAGAAATATCCACAATCCTAATGAAATGTTAGTGAAGAATATGCTAGAAAGTGGAACGTTTTGCATGTATGTGTATATAATAGAACTGAGTTTTACTGGAGTTGTTTGGTGACGATGTTCCAAGTTTTGAATGGATGTAAAAGAGGCATTTTTACACAAAATTAGTAGTGAATATTTGAAACAAGTGTCATAAATTGTAGAAATCCAATATTTTATTTTAAGCTGGTATCCAACATGTTATCCAGGTAAGCACTTGGTGGTATATAAGTATCTTTAAATGGATTTAAGTTAGATTTTCCACGTGTGAGCTGCCATGTGGGCTGCCGTGTGGGCTGTCTTACTAGTAACTCGCACGAACTCTTGGGCACGATTACTAATGGATATGGTTCAAGAAAAGAACCTGAAAAGGAAAGGGTGGAACTTCCGATAGAGTATCTTCTTTGTTGTTGCAGTAAATCGGTGGGCGAGACGTACATTGAGGCAGTGCTATCTCGCGCAGAGGAGTATCTCTGAATACTGGCGTCTTTGTAGACGCTTGTAGACATCGAATTATTGAGAGTGGTAAAAGAATTTAGAGAATTCATACTACCTGGGCTTTTTTTAATACCGTATTTCGTCATTTTAGAGTTACCTAGTTTCTCAGAAAGATCTTTTATCGATGCAGTACCTGAGTAGCTTGCCTCATCATCATAATTTTGATTTGGGTATATTACATTCGAAATAAATTGTTCTTGTCGGATGCTGAGCCGTGAGCGAAGGACAGAAGCTAACCAGCTAGCCAAATACACCGCTACAACCAACGCAAAAACCATACCGATTGCCATAAATAAAAATCCAGAAGGAATAATAGTATCCTTGGTATGTTTGTTGCGATAAGAGGTTAATACTTGAGGCGTAAATCGTGGGAGGTTGCCAGGCGACTCAGAAGTTGCAACATTTGGCACAATTGCAGTCCCGCTCTCATCGGGAACTACCACAGCAGTATTTGTATTCTGACCCAATGTGATAACAGGTAATGCCCGCTTGGATTTAGGACGTGGGGTCGTATTAATTAGGGGCATCACAGATGCACAACTTGAAATGCTTATATCAACAATCATCGAAGGAAAAGTAATAAGGGAGCTGATGTATGGTATAAATATTGCATGTGTCCACCCTAATAAATTTAGGCTTAGCAGCAGATTCAGCTTTAGACTTGAAAGTTTCATCAATATACTTTAACCAATATAAAATAACCTGAGTGGTGTGAAACAGCTTTCGAAGATACAAGTCCAATGCTTCTAGGACATTATCATTATTCCAAAAAACAAAGCTAGGCATATATATTCAAAATATGGTTCTTACAAGCGCAATTTTATTCTAGTGCCGCTCAGTTTCTCTATTACGACCAACGTATTCATTTAATCCTTTGTTTTCTAGATTACGGTATTCCGCTTACTGTCACTACCACTATAATTGAAACTCAGTAATATGCGGCGACGGCCCAATGTTCTTTCGTTTTTTTGCTTGTTTAGAGTAATCAAAGGTTCTAATCTATCCAGAAGGCCTTACTCCTGTAGCGATGATGCAAAATTGATGTCAATTGCAATTAGCTATCTTCCATATCCCAGTTATATAGCGCTGACACCACCGATGAAACGCTTTTTTGCGTTGTGCTCTAACATAACGATTTGATCCCCAAGCAAAGACAAACTGAAGTGATTTAAGTATAGTTATCCAAGACGAACATACGAATATTACAGATGTTTAATGGATAGGAATGAAGAGATAAAAGAAGAGAGCCATAACGGCATTTTTCTGTGTTTTTGTTTTTTTTGGTTACGAGAGGACTGCATTAGAATACAAACCTTCGTATTACAGGTATAATAAATTATATATTAAAAAAGTACCGGCTCGGCACGTTGCAACCGTTAATACAGCAAGACCTGGTGTAGATACAATATACAAAGAGTGCATCACAGCTAGTTTACTTTAGAATCTCCAATTCTCATCAGCAGATTCAATAGCCCACTTGAATTTTTCTCGTAGGGCTTTAGTGAAAATCTTTTCAAGTGGGACGTTATACTTTTTACAAAAGACGACAGAGAGCCTTGGGTCAATATAACTAATCTTGGAGGTACTCAAGGCTACAGTAGAATTATCTTCCTTGTCCTTTAACTGGATAGAGCTTGTGGCGATTCGTTGTTCTAATTTTTCAACTTGGGCCTTCAACTTTTCAACATTTAACAAGGTAGGCTTTAGAACAATTTCATCAGTTTCCAATTCCTGAGCGTATTGCTTTTCCAACTCATCAACATCATCTAACCATGACTTTAGCTGTGAATCAGTTAATAGCTCTTCTTTGTCAAACTTCCTCTTTTCATTTTCGCGAGTGAATTTACGTTTATACTTCTCACGCTCTCGTTCAATGACTCTCTTATGTATAGCCATCTGCTCCTCTTTAGTCAGATCCTTGATCTCTTTGAAGTACTTCGGATTCTTTTTCAATTCAGACTCATCTAGTTGTAAGATGGCCTTCTTATACCGAATCTTTTGCCACTGGTATTCCTCAAGTTTCTCGTTAGCCTTCTGCATTGATGCTGCATGGCCCCGTCCTAGAGTACGCTGGTGATTACACAAGATTGCAACGGCCCTATTGGCTGCATTATATCTGACAATCTTCTCCGTTACAGAGCCTTCATTAGGGATCAAATCTAGCTGGTCTTGCATTGTCTTGGAAGCATTGTACGTACGAAAAACCTTTGCAGTTAAACCTGGCATGTAATTTTGCAAATGCTTGTTCAATATGGATGGATCCAACCTATCAAACAATTGGTGACCTGGCTGCTTAGGAGGCCGTTTAAAAATGGTCAAGTTCTTAAAAACTTGCTTATCTACTTCAACCTCCTGATAATACCTGATGGAATCCTTACCGAGGAAATCGAATATCACAGTGAAGGGAGGTTTTAGGGTTACGTGTTCGTACCTTAAGGAACAACATCCGACAGTGTCTGCCTCATCTTCGGATTTTTCACCTCCAGCTCTCAATGCAAACACATCAATTAAATAAGTAGCGACAGCGATCTGCCGTTCCAACATCACTTTACTCTTGAGGGATCTTCGGTAGTCAGATCTGATAATGTCAATGTATTTTTTCAATTCTCTAGCTTTTTCAAACTTTTTAAAATCACTCATACCCTTCTGTGAAGAGTTGGCCGCCAACCGAACATATTTGAAAGAATTTGAAATGTTTTCTCGCCACATACATAGCCATTGAACTGTGTTATCGTGTCTGATTTCCCCCCACTTGTGGCCTGCTGGAGGGTCTGGGATCGCCGCATCCTTATCCATGTTTAACACCACATCTTCAGGATAAACACGTCTCTTTAGCTTCCCTGTCTTGGGATGAGCCCCACGACCCCTGAACAAATCAGGAGGTTCGATTCGAAAGTTCCCAACTTGCTCTTTCCTCCCATCCAAATAACAGTATTTAAACGGCTCCTCCAGCTGATCTTTTTCCAACTTCAGCTGCTTCTTCTCCTGCGGACTCAATTGCTTCCGCTGCTCCCGCTGCAGCTGCAGATATTCAAACATCTTACTAAAATCACATTTATCAAATGAACTCACCTCAACCCCATTCTTGGCACCACCGTACCTTTTTAAGACCTCCAGAAAGTCATTGAAGAAGTTTCTTTGGAACACAGGATTCTTCGCGTGATCAGATTCCAATAGCGCTGCAAAGAACCCTGCAACCTCTTCCGCCTCCGGAGGCAACTCCACAGCCTTCCCGTCATAATACAACCTGACATGCGAGGGAAGAGGCTCGTATTCCGGCGGGAACATAACCCCATTATGCCTCAATGTCACCCACTTGACACTATCGTCATTGTTTTCCTTCTCCCACCACTTGAATTCGTCATCCCCGTCCTCCTCACATGTCCCACTGAGCCCTACACTCTCCTCCTTCTCCTCCATCTTCACACTCTCCTCCTTCTTCACACGCTTCACCTGCTTCACCTTCACCTGCTTCACCTTCTCCTCCTTCTCCTCTGCCTTCACCGCCCCCCCCTCCCCTTCGCCCTCTTCTTAACCTCCTGCGACAACACCTCGTCCTCCTCATCACTATCCTCATCTCGCACCACCTGCCGGCCCCGCTTGCCAACCCGCCTCCGTCTACCCTCCCCCTCCCCATCTCCCCCATTCATCGTCCGCTTCAAAGGCATATCCTCCTCATCTCCCGACCACGAACCGTTCTTCAGCTTAATTGTCATGTCTTTCCTAAAAACAAAAAATCAAAACCAACCGCTTCTTTCACCTGCCCTTTCTCTATCACTAAAAAGCTTCTTACAAAACTTTATGCTAAATAAAAAAACCTCTAAAACCTTTTTCCCTTCCAGAATTGGGCCCGTAAACTCTTCTTTTTTATTTTATCCTAAACGATCCTCTATATCTGCTGTGTGGCCCCTACTCTCTCAATATCTCTCTCTATCTCACAACACACACACACACACACACAAACTCTATATATGCTTCTTCAGCACTTGCTCAATGGAACCACGCATCTCTCTAATTTCAGAACTCAATTACTATTTATTCTTTCCACAGCTCACAGTTTTAACTGGGGGACAGAACGGAGAATCTTCGTCCAACTACCTGCAAAAAGAAACGCGACAAGGCATTGCTTACATAATCCGAAATCCACCGTTTATCCCTACTCCAACCCCGGGTAACCCTGCATGATCGCCTTGACAGCTTTTTCCCTTCTGGCCGCCTCTCGAGAAAGATAGAGTGTTTACGTTTTGCCTATTCGGGCGTGCTTCACCAAAAATTATGTTTACTGGAAAAGCACAAAGAATAATAAAGGTTCTTTTTTATTTGTATTTCATGTGTTTGTATTTGTATTTGCATCTGTGTTTGCTGGATTGATCCCAGATCTATATAATATTCCTTTATATGCTTTGCAATGTCGGAACCTCCAGTGTATATCTGCTCTCTCTTCTTCTTCTGTATATCTGTATATATGTTTTAAAATGCCCTTTTCGAACGCTTGATAGATTGATTCCCCCAACATCCATCATCGAGTTGAAAGCCATTCCATTCGAAAAAAAAACTAGCACCATCAATAGAGTTCTTTTTCACAATATTTGATTATCGTTTCAGAGACAGAGAGAGCGGGAGAGAGAGAGGTGCAGCAGTTCAGGTATGTAGTCAGATTATGCGGGAGATATATGTGTTGTGTATATTTTTTTTACTATCGTTACTTGCCCTGTCAGCCGTTCCAGGTCACCGAGCCACCACGATCCAGGGAGGGAAAGGGGTGAGGTGCCAGCCACGATCCACGATGCAGCAGGAGGGCCTCCTGCTGGATCACATGTGGGAGGGGGAATTGAGCTTGGCTACATGCAGACGGTTCTGATAACGATAGACTGCAATTGCAAGTTACTAACATCAATGCAGACACAGACACGCCAGGCAACAAAGAAAAAAGAGCGAAGTTTTCCAACAAGTTTTCCGAGATTTTCTTCCTTCATCACAGTTTCTCTTCCCTCCTGATATACAGAGAGAAGCGGAGACAACAAGGAGACGCAGAGAGAGAGATATAGCGTGTGTGTTGGATTAGAAGACGTATCTGCTAATTGAAGAGAAGGACCTTTGCTTTGCTCATCTCAGATCGTCGTAATTTATTTTTTCAAATTTTTGTTTTGAGGCCAGGAAGAAAACGAAGATCGTTTTTGAAACCAAAGAACAAGAACTGAAAGAACCCAAGAAAAAAAAGAGACGACACACCGGCGTCAGAATAACGTCTAAAAGTTGGGATTGTAATTTATTGACACAAAAGCTTTTCGGAATTATAAGTGAAGAGAGTGCAAGGTTTTGGTCTTCACATAAACATATATAGACAGCAAAAAGCCATTGGTTCAAAAGAGAGACTTCCTTTTTTTTATTTTAATCAGAATAATAGTAATAAAATAATAATAATAATAATAAATTATTATTATTTTAATTGGGATTTTTAATTATTATTATTATTATTATTTTATTATTATTTTTTGCCGCTGCCGGTATAATCTCTCGAGAAAAGCAGTTCTCAGTATAAAAGTTGTTGTTATACCAACCAACCGATACCCTCTTCTCAAGCATTAGAATTTATTTGCGGTTATAATATGTCAGCGCCACTTCAGATAGTCAATGACAAGCAATTGAATACACGTTCTAATGCTAATGTTCATACCCCTGTGAAGCAGCATCATGCGAAGCGTCCGGATCTGGAAAGAGGTCATCACGATCATAACCGTCAGCCACCGCAGAAGAAGAAGAAAGAGAAGCTCTCAGCTTTGTGCAAGACGCCGCCTTCATTAATTAAGACGAAAGGGCGGGATTATCATAGGGGGATGTTTTTGGGTGAGGGTGGGTTTGCTCGTTGTTTCCAGATGAAGGATGATAGTGGGAAGATATTTGCGGCCAAGACGGTGGCCAAGATTTCTATCAAGTCGGAGAAGACGAGGAAGAAGTTGCTTTCTGAGATCCAGATTCACAAGTCTATGCGGCATCCGAATATTGTCCAGTTTACAGATTGTTTTGAGGATGACACCAATGTGTATATACTTTTGGAGATTTGTCCCAATGGTTCTTTGATGGATTTATTAAAACAGCGCAAGCAGCTCACCGAGCCTGAGGTTCGGTTCTTCACGACGCAGATCGTGGGGGCTATAAAATACATGCATAGCAGGCGTATTATCCACAGGGATTTGAAATTGGGGAACATCTTTTTCGACAAGCATTTCAACTTGAAAATAGGTGATTTTGGTTTGGCAGCTGTTTTGGCAAACGACAGAGAACGCAAATATACCATTTGCGGCACTCCAAACTATATTGCCCCGGAGGTACTTACAGGCAAGCACACAGGACACTCTTTTGAAGTCGATGTATGGTCCATTGGGGTGATGATATATGCTTTGTTGATCGGCAAGCCGCCATTTCAGGCGAAGGAAGTGAATACGATATACGAAAGAATTAAAGTGTGCGATTTTAATTTCCCCAGGGACAAGCCCATCTCTTCGGAGGCTAAAGTATTGATCAAAGATATTTTGTCCTTGGATCCTTTAGAACGGCCGTCGTTGACTGAGATTATGGAATACGTATGGTTTAGAAATGTGTTTCCCATGAGAATAAACGGAGATGTCTTAAACTTTGTGCCTGAATATCACGATTTAGACTTGCAAGAATCTTTGATTAACTTTAAAAGCTGTATGGCAAAATGTGGCTTGTTAAGCCCATCCGCTGCCGCTGCCGCAGCAGCAGTAATGACTGGAACATCAATCGAACCAGCATCTGGCAGATCGTCTGCTGCCACAGTCGCCGCACTAGTAGGCAGAGGCGGCAGCGTCGGCGGCGGGGCAACCACCACGACCACAACCACGACCAACAATGACCACTTTATCCAATTCACAAAGAATGGGAATAATAAAGAATCACCAGGAGGCGAATCCAACAAGGCCGTACTACCCCATTCTTTATCCCCAGGCGGCACCAGATACAAGTATAAAGAGATTGTGGATGTGGAAACACAGAGGAAACTTAACGACCTGGCACGCGAAGCGCGCATCAGGCGAGCACAGCAATCAGTGCTCAAACAATCGCTAGTGGCTAGTTCCACGAATTTTATCAAATCAGAAATCTCCCTCCGAATCTTGGCCAGCGAATGCCACATGACTTTGAACGGACTACTGGAGGCCGAGGCCCAAAAGAGGATGGGCGGGTTACCAAAGTCGCGGTTACCAGAAGTACAACACCCGATCGTAGTGACCAAGTGGGTAGATTACTCGAACAAACACGGGTTTGCTTATCAGCTATCCACCGATGACATTGGCGTTTTATTTAACAACGGTACCACAGTGCTAAAATTAGCCGACGCTGAAGAGTTTTGGTACATTAGCTACGACGATAGAGAAGGCTGGGTCGCAAACCACTACAGTCTAGTTGAAAAACCGAAAGAGTTGAACAGACATTTGGAAGTTGTAGATTTCTTTTCCAACTACATGAATTCCAACTTGAGCAGAATCTCAACCTTTATTCGTGAATCATATCACAAGGACGATGTATTTCTACGGAGGTTCACCCGTTACAAGCAGTTTGTCATGTTTGAGTTGAGCGACGGCACTTTCCAATTCAATTTCAAAGACCATCACAAATTCGCAATCTCACAAAGCGGCAAGTTAACAACCTACATATCGCCAGACAGACAGAGTTTCACTTATCCAACCGTAGGAATTTTGAAAGCTGAAAAGGTCCCTGGCCATCCAGAAATCGGCTTCATGGAAAAGTTTGTTATGATGAAGGAAGGTTTAAAACAAAAATCGGCCATTGTTTCAGTAGCACAACAGTAGCACAATAACGAATGATAATAATAATATAGTAAGTAGTAGTCAACTAGTATATATACACATCTATATATCTACATCTATACTTATAAAATGCCGGAATTAAGCCCACCGACAAAATCAAATCCCGTACTGCTCCTCCGATGCCAATGTTTGCAAATTCCACTCCGTCTCAAAATTAGACTTGAGAGTAGCCAACTTATTAATAATACTATTACACGCATTCTTCAAAGCATCCTTCGGATCATATCCTTCCACAGTCTGAATCCTCATCCTAAACTTGGCAAACAACGGATGCTCCACCTTATAAGCCGCAAACAATACCCGTTCATCCTCAAGCAACTCTGCCAGTATTAGATTCCCAAGCGTGTGGTCCTCCTTTTCAAATGTGATAAATCACAGCATTGGCTGCCTTGGTATCAGGCTCTATCTTGACCTTCGACTCCCCCCTCCGGGAGTAAAAACAACTCAAATCTATCTGGGGCATTCATATGAAGATCCTGCGATAGTAACGTCTACGCTCTCCAGCATCACCATCTATATAATACCTGCATAGATGTTATGCATATACATCATGATATAACGCAAATTTAAAAAAATGACCATATTTTTCCCAGAAAAATGTCCGGGACTGTCCGGACGTCCGAGGATCACATATATCACTCAACACGATCATAACCACGTGACCGCGTGCCGCCCTGCATCCCTTTTCTGTCTGTCCTCTCCCGCCCGCAAAGACGCACTTTGTCCCCAATTCTCCCTGAAAAATTCCGCGTCTTTCCTTTTTCCCCCCAACATTTTCGATCTACAGAAGCTATCTCTTGGTGGCCCCTCTATCTATCTATCTACCTGCCATGCTGGCACACTGGCACGCCTTTCCTGTACGTGTAATAGATATACTTACTTTTCTTTCTCTCACTTCTCTGTGCTCTATCTTATAACGGAGAAAATATAAAAAATCGAAAAAAATCAGCCTACGACCGACAAGAACATATATAACAAGCAGAAAACACTGCTGCTGCTACCATTGGAAAGCAAAGAACGATCCCACCAATCGCCATAGAAGGGAGGAGTATCTACAGAAAAAACATCGCGAAAAGTGCGTTGTGAGTGTGTGAATGTGTGCATGTGTGGTTTTTTTTGATTTTTTGTTAGTGAAAAATAAGAAAAATCAGACAGAAAGAAAATTTGAGGAAAAATATAAGAAAAATAAAAAAAACACAGAACGAAAGATCAGGGCTAATAATAATAATAAATATTATTCCAATTAAAAATCCAATATTAAAACTAAGCGGTTTCTTTTGATTGGTACATGTCACAGAGTTGGAACCAACACCATCAGGTGGATCATGTGGGTGGTAGCGGCTCGGTGAGTGGAGCAGGGGGTCAACAACCGCAAGGTAAACAACATTCGGACCAAGGCCAACAAGGGCAGTTAGCGGTAGGGGGCGGTGGTTTGTTAGGTAAGAGGAGATCTGATGGGATGAAGGGTCATTATACACTTCCATCTATTTCTGCCGGGTTGCCTGGTAGTGGGGAGCATCAGCATCAACAACATGATGGTAGTCGGTTACCTCCTATGCAGAATACTTTAGCGGCAGCGGCAAGTGCTCCTCCTGGAGGAGGGGGAGGGGGTGGTGGTGGGGTATCTAATGGGTTTTCTATGAGCAGTTTAGATAATCCGTTACCTCAGCAGGAATTCCAGGAGCAATCGCAGCATCAACAGCAGCAGCACCACCACCACCAACTGGACCAGCTGCAGTCTCCGGCACATCAGGATGGATCATCTTACAGGCCTTTGAATGTAAAGGACGCGTTGTCGTATCTTGAGCAGGTCAAATTTCAATTCAATAGTAGGCCGGACGTGTACAATCACTTTTTGGATATTATGAAAGACTTTAAATCTCAGGCGATCGACACACCGGGTGTAATTGAACGTGTTTCTACGTTATTCCAGGGATACCCAACTTTAATTCAGGGCTTTAATACTTTTTTGCCACAGGGATATAATATTGAATGTTCTTCAGATCCGAACGATCCCATTAAGGTTACTACGCCGTTTGGCACTACAGGCGAAGTTGCTATAGGCGGCGGCGGCGGTAGTGGTGTTTGTGGTCACGTGGTGCCGCGCGCAGAGCCGCTGCAACAGCAGCTGCGTCAACATCAACAACCTGCAACAGTAGCAGAGGCGGCGGCAGCTGCGGCGGCAGCTGCAGGAGGAGGCGGCGGAGGAGCAATTGCTGGTGGTGGTCCACCTCCTCAGGCTCAAACTCTAGTGGTGTATCAGTCGACTGACGGCTCCCCCACGATGCCACAACGGCAGCCGCAGGATCAGTTCGGTACTGGTGGTAAGAAAACGGGAGATGTGGAGTTTTCGCACGCTATTAGCTACGTAAACAAGATCAAAACGAGGTTTGCTGACCAACCAGACATTTACAAACACTTCTTGGAGATTTTACAAACCTACCAAAGAGAACAGAAACCAATAAACGAAGTGTATGCCCAAGTCACAGTACTATTTCAAAATGCTCCAGACCTGTTAGATGACTTTAAGAAGTTTTTGCCAGACGCGTCGGCTCCACAAGCACAACAACAACACCTTGCACAATCGCATCCTCAGTTAAACGGCGCCCTAACGCCCTCAAGCTTCTATCATTCCCAGCAACAACAAGGTCCGCAACCGCAGCAAGATCAGTCGCAGTCGCAGCATCCAGTACAGCAGCAGCAGCAGCAGCAGCAGCAACAGCAACAACAAACGGTTATACATCAACAAAACCTACCTCCACTGGGAAGTTTCTCAACTCCAGGCGATCATCATCCAATGAACTTGCCATTGGTGCAAGCACCGAATATGAATCTGAACCAGGGTCATCCTGCACATATAATTACACAGGGTATGTCTAATCAAAAGATTCCAATTTCTGATTTGAGAACTACTGCGGATACATCATATAGGCCTGCGGAGTATAGTCAGGGTCAAGATACGCAATACATGGAGACAAATGCTAGACCAGAGATTGACTTGGATCCTAGTCTTGTTCCTGTTATCCCAGAACCTATTAAACCATTGGAAGATGAGTTGAATTTGGTTGAAGAGGCCTCCTTTTTTGATAAAGCCAAAAAATATATCGGCAACAAACAAATTTACACCGAATTTTTAAAAATACTCAACTTATATTCACAAGATCTATTAGATAAAGAGAGATTGGTGGAAAAAGTAGGTCATTACCTATCTGGTTGTCCTGAATTATTCGATTGGTTTAAGAGCTTTGTTGGTTATCAAGAAAAGCCCAAACACATTGAAAATATTGTTCATGAAAAGCACAGGCTAGATTTGGATTTGTGCGAAGCTTGTGGACCAAGTTATAAACGCCTCCCAAAGGCAGACACTTTTATGCCGTGTTCAGGTAGAGATGAAATGTGTTGGGAAGTGCTTAATGATGAATGGGTAGGTCACCCTGTGTGGGCATCCGAGGACTCTGGATTTATTGCTCATAGGAAGAATCAGTACGAGGATACTTTGTTCAAAATTGAGGAAGAAAGACACGAGTACGATTTCTACATAGAGGCTAACCTAAGAACTATCCAAACGCTAGAAACAATCGCCAACAAAATCGCTAATATGACACCTGAGGAGAAGGCAACGTTTAAGCTTC
The DNA here is from genome assembly GCF_000235365.1 of Eremothecium cymbalariae DBVPG#7215. Taxonomy (NCBI): domain Eukaryota; kingdom Fungi; phylum Ascomycota; class Saccharomycetes; order Saccharomycetales; family Saccharomycetaceae; genus Eremothecium; species Eremothecium cymbalariae. Next base: position 66,740 of record NC_016451.1, on the reverse strand, counting down.
CTCCAGGTTTAGGTCACACTTCGGTCACCATTTATAAGAAAGTTATAAGAAAGGTTTATGATAAGGACAGAGGATATGAAATCATTGATGCTTTACATGAGTATCCTGCGATTACAGTCCCAATTGTATTAAAGAGATTAAAACAAAAGGATGAAGAATGGAGAAGAGCCCAACGGGAATGGAATAAAGTTTGGAGAGAGTTGGAACAGAAAGTTTTTTTCAAATCCCTAGATCACCTTGGATTGACTTTTAAACAGGCTGATAAAAAGCTTTTAACGGCTAAACAACTAATTTCTGAAATCAGCAGTATTAAAGTCGACCAAAACAACAAGCGAATTCATCCATTAACTCCAAAGGCTAAAAGTCAACTTGATCATGACTTTACTGATCCGGAGGTTTTCTATGATATTTTAAATCTGGCGATAGTATTTTTAGAAAACAATAATACCTATTCAGCACCTGATAAAGAACGGCTGAAAGACTTCTTTAAGGGCTTTATCTCATTATTTTGTTCTTATCCAGTGCCACAAATAGAAAAGGCGTTAGCCAAGAGAGACGCTGCATCGTCGAGTCAATCTTCAAACTCAAATACAGAAACATACTCCGAAAAGCAGCAAGAAGATGGCGATATGAAGCTTCCTAAGAAACGTAATCGTGAAGACTCTGACCGTTTGTTGAGAGATGTCTTATTTAGAAACAAACAACAAAAGGGCGGTAGAAACTCGCCCCGAGGAGATTCATCAATTAGTGCCGAAAAGGAGTCTGATATGGAAGAAGAAGAAATTATTAGACAAGAAGCAAAGAACCCTTGGTTATTAGGGAGTATAGTTGATGAAGCAGATAATCATGGCCATGTTGAAAACCGCAAGACATTTAACTTGTTTGCCAATACCAATATATATGTATTCTTTCGTCATTTGGCCACTATTTATGAACGATTGGTTGAAGTGAAAAAGATGAATGATGAAGTGACAAAAGAAATAGCTAACAGAAAGGTTGTTCAATTTGCCAAAGATTTGAATCTCATTTCTACTCAATTGACCGACATGGGTCTAGATTTTAAAGGTGAAGATGCTTATGAAAAATTGTTACAGTTATCAAGAAGCCTAATTGCAGGCGATCTAGAACACCAGTGGTTCGAGGAAAGTTTGCGGCAAGCTTATAAAAATAAGGCTTTCAAGATTTATACTGTTGATAAAGTGATCCAAGCTCTCGTTAAGCATGCACATGCAATTATCACAGACAATAAGACTGTCGAAATTATGATGTTATTTGAAAAGGATAGAACTAGTTTGTCAACTAGTACAAAAGATCAAATACTTTACCGTCTTCAAGTGAGGTCAAACATGTCAAATATTGAAAACATGTTTCGTATAGAATACAATAGACTTACTGCGCATGTCTGTATCCAGTTTGTTGCTGTCGATGACTTGACTCTTGAGGAACCAAAATCTTTGAAAGATAAGTGGCAATATTACCTCACGTCGTATTCATTGTCTCATCCAACGGAAGGCATTTCTCATGATAATTTGAGATCTCCATTCTTAGAAAAAATAATTGAAAGTGAAGAAGATATTATTGAAGATAAGGATGAAAAATACTCTCCTGAAGGTGTTGCTACTTCTAACTTGAAAGTTAAAATTGACCCAATAACTTATTCCATGGAAGTTGAATTCGGTTCTCATGATATCTTTTCGAGAAAAGCTGTCAACAAGTTCCCTGTTAGGGTGGATATTAGGAAGAAAAAGTCATCTGAGTTAAAGTTGGAGCTTGAACGGTTTTTAAATAGTAATAGTGGTTGGAAGAAAGATCTCTCCGCTAAACAAATTGCTGAAGTTGAAAAACGTTTGGAATTTGTTAAGCTTAATGGTAACTTGGAGGAGTATTCAGATGATTCAGCCGTTGCATCTACCTCTGCAGTATCTGGTTCTGATTTAGCGAAAGAGGATATCGCAAGATCTCAATCAGAATCTACTGTTGTATCGGCTTCTATGGCTACTTGTGCTCAGTCCACTTTAAAAACAGAGAAAGACAAACCTGACTCCACTTTCACTGCTACTAATAACGCAGAATCAAACTAAAATGCCTTGTACCATGAACAATTCTTGTAACACTAATGAGTAGTTCGGGGATGTGATTACTAGATAAATAATCCCAATTTTTCTTCTATAACATAACTGTCGTTTTTATATAAGTAGAACAAAGACTCCAAAAAAGAGTAACTTAACTATTGCAACACAAGCCACTACTAAGTTAGTCGTCAGCATCCACGTCAACACCAAAATGTGCTAAATTTTCTCCCCAATCATTATACCATTCAGTCCTAGATAGATTTAACCTAGGTTCCGGTGACCTTTTTCTAATTATATGTTCCCCGTTTCTTGTGCTTGATTCGACCTTCAATCTACTATTGGAGGAATTTGGGGCCCTTTCACCATCAGGAGGCCAAGGTAATGAAAGTAATTTATCAGTCAAGGTAGATCCATGCTCATACGCTGATAATTCGTTTTTTTCAAATACCATACCATTACCATTAGGTTTACCAAATGGGTTTAACCATGTAAGCATTGGGCCCATACAATTTATTAAATTACGCCATGGATCACTATCGTATGGGAAATTAACTAAATCTTCAAAGGATATTTTTCTGTTATTTAGGATTCTATCAATTTCCCCTTTATGACCATCTAATGAATTGGGATATAACTCCTCCAAGTTGGAAAGTAGCTGCGGCACTAAACGTCTGTTATAAAACATACTTTCTATTCTATCCATTTCCCAGGCTTCAATTTGTGTCATTCCATTAAGCACTTGGTTTTTAATGCATCTACCGAATAGTATGGATATTGTTAATAATACAAATGCATTTGCTGGTGTCAAAATGGTCAAAAATATAATCTCTTTCTTGGTAACCAATTGTGCAGTGGAATGTCTAATGTTCCAAACAAACCATGTCCTTTTAAAGAATTGAATGGATAAATACGTAGTTGTGGTTATTATCCAAAACAAAAATCTCATAAAATGGGGAAAGTTATTGTACCCAACACAATTCATTGTGAATGGACAATGATGATCCATGACTAAAACACATTGAGCACACGTTTTACAATGATGCGTACGTTCTGGTTTGAAGTTCTGACATTTTTTACAATAATTCTTCCATTCGTGCTTCAAAGGCTGGAAACCTGGTACGGGACTACCTGGGTTGGTATAAATTGCCTTGTAGTATGATAACCAGATCATAGTAAGACTGAATTGAAACCAAATTTGTTGTTTAACAGATAGAAAACCTTGTAAAACAAAGAGTTGCGCCGAGTAGCCAATAAATGCAATAAGAAAACATGGTATAGCGATACCCAACCAGGGCCATTTTAACTTAACTGGCATCAATAATGGAAGATTTATGGTAAACCCGTCTCTAAACCCTATGTTCAACAAATGCAGATGTAACAAAACAATCCTGCAGTTCTTGGAATAAATTCAAGCTACCCCCTAACACTAACGATGGTTGGAATAATAAAAATTGTACGGTATTTAAATATGCACAAATATATCTCAACGCTCTCATCTCAACTCCTTTAAGAACACTTCCACGTGACTATGGGTAAAAGTAATATTTCCTAACACGTGATTGAATCATCATTGCACATTTAGTCAGATCTCACTGGAAGCTAGTTTTTGTCCACTAGCATTATAACTAATGCACAACTAAATCCAGGGTTGCTTTGTTTCTTCTGTCTTGTATTATTTATGTGTATATCTTTCGTCTATTACATCTTGGAGAATGAAAAATTAGCTAAAAACAAATTGATTTACTTCCTAGAGAATATACAAATGTGGCCCATAATATTGGTACAATCTTGCTCAATACACCATTAGCAAAGCTGCTATGTATTAACAACGTAAGCCTGAAATCCTTGTGAGTCACGCAATCGTACATTTCGACGATACCACACACATAGTTTAACAGGCACCTATGGGAATTCTTAACCTTCTATAGCCAAATTGGTACGGCACCACATTACTAGTGATCGGAGATCATCAGTTGCAATTTGCATGTAAAGTAGATTTTTGTACTAGATCAATTGGTTTCTAATGGTATAGTTCCATTCGCCATTAATGTAACAATCTAATTACCGTACTTGTCTAACGTCTTAAACTCTTATAATTTAAGTTGTACTGCCTCGTTTAAGCGGAAATGAACCAGTTCGTAGCTCTGTGTTACTGCCTTAAAATGGCATAGCGCAGCAATGACAACGAGGACATGGAACAATTGATGAGAGTGGCCCCATATGTCAAAAGAGCCAGGGGCCATGCTCTCTGGGAAACGAATGCCATATATAAATGCTCCAAATATGTAAAGAACTCCTTCTAAAATAATCCAGCCTAGTTGCACAGAATTCCAAGTTTCTTCGCTTCCATAATATAGGATGCTGGCAAGAATCGGTAGTATCGATGAAAGACCAAATGCTACAAATATTGAAGCTCTATATGGTCTCCAAAGTCGGGATCTGAACCTACTATCTAGTGTCACAACTGTACAAATTGTGCCAAGTAGCAGAGTAACGCCTGAAAATCCATAAAACATCTTGCTGCTATTATAGAAACCATAATACAGTAGCGAAAACATTGAAGTCGATATTAATATGACTATCCCGATGTAATCGAGTTGGTTCCCTACGATAGACACTGGGTATGAATGAGATTTTAAGCAGTGATATGTACCACTCATCACCAAACATGCAAAAGCACCTACAAAGAAAGTGTCAATAATAGCATAGTCTTTCCAGGTAGTAGTTTTGAACCGAGATATAACATACTTGTTCAGGAACAACACACAAAAGAAGCATACTCCAGGTATTAAATGGGTATAGATGTTCACCGATTCATTATGTAGGTACAGCAAACTATGAAGGGTTTCCTTGAAACTATTCGTCTCCTTTACGTAGCCGCCTAAAATATGCTCATTATCTCTTTGCCATTCAGGGATTTCGTGCCATGAAAACAGTTTACTCGCTGGTTTTAAAGGTATAGTGGTAGCTTGGTTCAAATCTTCGAATATGACTGAAGTTTCTAACGTTCTATTTTTACCTGCTAATGAAGACGTAGCTTTCTGTATCTTCCTTTGGAAAACCTGTTGCTGAGCCATCTTTGCATTACAGTAAAGTCAAATATGGGGGCACATAAGATGGAAAGCTTCCACTATGATGATATTATTTTCAAATAGTAAATCTTCCCAACAGGTGATGTACTTGAAAGGTATAGCTATAAGCACAGATAATATATACTGAGGCCCTTTAACATAAAATTTACATACAACAAATGTATATACAATCTTATTGCAAATAATAATATGGAGGAGCCCCGTCTCTAATGTTTTCAACGGTGTAACTATATGAAAATGTCGTTGGATCTCTATTCCACATCGCGACACTTTTGTTGAGTTCTGGGTGTGCTGCTACAGGTTTTGTAAATAGGTATGATTTAAACGACACAACAAGATATCTTATTTAGATTTTTATTAATACGTACACAATATGCATAGACTGTGAATGGAATCTGCCCGTTCTATTTCTTGTATGAAACGGTTTTTCCTTTGGACCTGGGCTTCTTGATGGCTGCGGCGCCAATACTGCCTTGCAAGTCAGAATGGAACTTCCTCTTATCCACATGTCTACCGCTGTTAGGTTTATCCTGTTGAGAAGTATTATCAAGTATACTGTTGACATTGTTGTAATCGACATGCTCCTTTTTAGGTTGTTTCGAGGTACTTTTGGTATTGCTTCCATAGTCCCGCTTTCTCTTTAAGACAATAATCTCATGCTTATCTTCTTTCAAGTCGTCACTATTATTCTTTGATTCCTCCTTACTAGGGGATTCGACATTACTTGTAGTGTCTGCTGGAAGTTCTGAATTGGATGATAACTTTTCAATATGACTACCTATAGCAATTCCTGCAGCTTTGAATACCTTAGAGAACTTTTGAGATAAATCAGATTTGCGATCGAGCAATTCTCTATCATTGACTAATCTTTTACCAACACTGTTGTAGGCAACAGCTTTAGGTTTATCAAACAAGAAGCCTTTAAATAGTAGGGAGTCTTCGCAGACTGATGAAGGTTCTACAGCATGACTTTGAACCTCATCAAGAAGAAATTTGAAATGTCTATCCATGGTCTTAATTAGAGATACTGACATTTCAGGGTCTTGTGCAGACACATAAGTCGTTGTTACATTTTCAATGGATTGTCCTTCATGGCTCCCGCTCTTAATTTCTTCCATCGTTTTATTGATTATATTGCATAGCACCCTGGCATTTGCCCTTACATGATCAGGAATGTAACTTTTTACTGTTAATAATCCTGATGGGTCTGAAGGTGCTAGAGTAACTAAGGAGACCAACAACTGGTTAGGCATGACATATCTAACAGACTCATCATCTTTTCTGGCAACCATATCTCTCCATTTGTAGAGTTTCCGCATTAAAGGTTCTTTAATATCGGGGACATTATATTGACTCATTAAAGTCCTCCATGGATCGTCCTTCTCAATAGGAGAGAAAACGGTGGGGGACAAAACTTTAGGCCTAAAAGAGGTATATTCAAACCTTCTTTTTGCAACATTCCTAGACGCATGCAACACCCCAGATAATTTATCTTCCTTTATTAACGAGTTTCTTAGCTTATCATAAATGTTTAACAAAAAATGGGTATCCGCTCTTGCATAAGTTTTCATTGGTTTAGAAAGGGGTCTTATTCTCCAATCTGCTAACTGATATTTCTTGCTTGTCTTGAAGTTTGCAAAAGTCTCTAAGAGGTAAGCTAAACTGTGTTTAGGAAATCCTAAAGCCCTTGATGCATGGTAAGTATCAAACAAACTCACAACATATAGACCCAAATCCCGTTGTAACCAAATAATATCCATAAATGCTCCATGGAAGACCTTAAGTATACTTGGGTCCGTAAATATCTCGTTCAAAACTTGTAGATCCTGACGAAGAGCAATAGTGTCCACCAGCCAATCGCTCTCTCTTGTACTGATCTGCATTAAGCAAACTAGGCCGTAATACGATCTATAATCATGATGTTCCAAATCTACTGCGATTTCTTTCACATTTTTCAAACCATTCAGCATGTCATTCAATGCTGTTATATTATCAACCCATATGGGTTCATTTTCATCCCAGTTACTTGGCTCAATAGGTTCCTTAATGGTTAAAACGGAATCATCATAAGGTTGGTTATCAATTTCGTATTCGTACGGATGTGGATAGTGTGCTGGAACACACTCAGTTTCAACTGTTAATGAAGATACCTCCTCCAATGGTTTTAATGCATGAGGCTTTACCTTTAATAATGGTTTGAATGGATGACATTCCGAATTGTCAACAGGGATTTTAAATTGAAGTTGTGGTTTCACAATACGTTGAGAAAGCTTTCCATCACGTTGCGAATCAACGTTTAAATATTGCATGTTTGTATCTAGTTGAGATGATGATGATGATAATAATTTCTGTAGCACATCTAATGAATGGTCTGATTTTTCAAATAAATTATCTATAATATTACTTAAATCTTTCCAAGCTGCTTCTAAGTTATCCTTTCCTACTTCTAGGTCGTTATTAGCTTTAGAAGTGGACAGGATAACTTCATTTAGTAATGATACAATATATTGCGAAGTCTCATCTAGTAATTCCCCAACAGAAGCATCTAGATGTCTGCAAAAGTCAATATCTTGAGCAGCCAGTGAGGATGCCGCTCTAACAGTTCCTAAAATCTTCGTTAGTAGTGCATCCTTATTATCTGATGACATGGCGCTTAATTACTATTTGGATTTATCGGTTTAAATATTGGCGATACGATAAAACCTTAAGTTGTATTTTACAGTATATAAAATATTAAAATTGATAAAAAAATTTTAATACAAGAATTTTCTTAGCAGGTGATGATAGATGAATTTGTTTTAAAGAAGCCGGTTGTACTAAGAAAGCATCTTGAAGGCAAAGTAGTAGAATTAGATAATTTTTATATATCCTTATAAATAATAAAACGTACAGTTTTAATAAAATCAAAAATTATACCGCTATACCTACTGTTCGTTTTACTTTATGTTATATATTAATTAACGCTTTAAAAAGTTACAAATTTCAATATCTATACATCAAGAAAATTCAAATAAAGTAAAATAAATTAAAAATAAATTCAAAATAATTCAAAAAATTCCTAAAAATAAAACGATATAAGAATTTTATGAGCAGTAGAATAAGTAATACTACAACATTAGTTAGCTAATTAATTATTTATTCGTTAATATATTATATATTGTATTGCACATAAATAAATAAATTTACTAATATTAAATTGACATAGTATATATACTGAATAATATATATTGATATATATTTCACGTGATATTTTTTATTATTATTGCATATATTATTATTTTTAAACTTATCTTTTAAATATTTTACTATTTTTTTCATAGATATATTTAATTATAAATCTATTTCAAATATATGTTATTGGTTTATTTATCTTGTTTATTGAATTTTATATTTGTTTATTTATTATATAATGTTTTTGATTTCCGAAAGGTTTTTATTTTTTACTATGTTAGTTGAAAGGCGAAAATTTTTTTGTTGGTAAAACGATATAATAATGTTTACCTTCGTCATGCCAAAGAAACTAGCGATAGTTCTAAAACTTAGTATTTAACACAGAAGGTTCTATATATAAATCAATAAATATGAGGTGATTTGGATGCTATTACTACTAATCTTCAAAAAAAGATATCTATTCAGAGGTATCCTTCTGGGGCCTCTTAACAGTTATTTCGGAGTTTCGTTTCATGCATGTTGATGAGCAATAAATTTATTTATCTCTGAAATTGTGAACTTTTGAACTTTTTGATTGAAGTTAGCTGGCTGAAGTTGAATTCTACATCGAAAAAATCACGTGTATGATTTTGTTGGTAGACTAAAATGCTCATTCAACGGACCAATCAATACTAAATAACATGTTATACAATCTCACTTGGAGAAGGGTGTTTGGTTTGCCCATTGGAGCGCTTTTTTGTGATTGGTATTTGGTTACATAGACCAATACAATTCGGGTTAGAGTCTGAGTAGTTTCTTTTCTTTGAAGTCTGAGGAGATATATCTGCTTCAGAAATAGCAGGATTTCTATCTTTTGTGTCTAAAGTTAGGCGTTTGTCATCATTATCATTATTAATATTCCTTATATTACCACCATTATCAGTATTATTGCTATAATTATTACTGTAATAGCTGCTGTTATTGTTGTCATTAGCTTTGTTGAGAGTAAATGTAATGGGGTCTATAACCAGTTCGGGTTCTTCTAAAGTGAAATTCAAATCATAGCTCTTATCTGGTGATGCATCCAGGTTTCCGATGAGATGAATCATCCTGTGGTAGTAATTCTCCAATACATCAAATCGATTTTCCTCGCTTTTTTGATCTTGTTCTGCATCAGCAGGAATATTCGCAAAGGAAAAAGTGCCTTCCTGGTGCTCCCTACTACATCGCTTAATATTTTCGTCTCTGGGGAGTATCCTATAATTTACCCTCGTCAGGAACTCATTCTCAAGAACATTTAATTCATTACACTGAACACCACCGACCTTTGCATAATGTGTATTGGTGCAAAAAGAATCACAGAGACCTTTACTGGCCACAGTAGTGGCTGTTAGAAGGAAACGATGAACTGTAAGGCTGTCTAACCTGAATTCTGGGAAAACACTAGAAAGCAAATCAATGTAATAAACAGAGGCTAAAAGCACGCAATGCTCTAGGGAGGAGTATTTCGTAAGTCTTATCAGATAATCATAAACTGATATTGAAGGCGGAACCCTGGAATGAAATCTGGTTAATTGTAATGTATTTGATTCAGTATATGCATCATTAAGTCGTATTAACGACGACAACATTCGTGATATAAGCACCACCAAATGAGTTCGTGAACAGTCTAAAAACTTTCTCGGAAGCCTAAACTCTGGAACAGGCTGAGCCTTTCTGTTCTCAACTTCTACGTTGGAATTGTTACCAGTATCCGACATTATCGTAGTTCCCCTCTGTCTTAATCTATACTTTTAATCTATCTTCTTCCTTTCCTTAATCATCGGATAAATTGGTCCCACCCCCCCCCCAAATAATCTGGATAACAGCTGATTAGAAGTATTTAGCTTAACAGTATATATACCGTTTTAAAATGAAACGCATATAATGCTGTTTTTTTTATTCAACTTATATTCTGTTTTTTTTCCAACTTATTATATTATATTGAAGGATTGGTAGTAACTAACAACTATTCTTTGCTTGTTCTTTGCTTGTCTTGTCTCTTTCTGTTCCTTTTCTTGGTTTCTGCCGGGAAAAAGGTATTTCTGAAATTTTTTGTGGATTTTTGAAAATATTATTTATTTTACCAGATTTTCTTGTGTATAATTTCAATGATCAAGAATATACATATATATATATATATATATATATATATATATGTATGGCTCGAGAAATCTTATAGAATGGTTTATTGTACAATATAGGTATGTATACGTATGTATTTATGTATAATCTAGCCTTTATTTCCCAATTCATGGAAAGTATTTATATGATCAGTAAAACGTTACAGGAAACCGAGCTATTATTGATATTGTCTCGTGGCCCCCATCCCCCTATAAACTACTAGTCTACTGGACTGGATGCACGCGCTATATAAGCGGGTAGGGAGAACACACGTGGATCGTTATATCATCAATATTAAATAGTTGTATTTATTCTAATGGGACAATAGCATTCAAGGTGAGGATGATGATGACGAATGGTGGAGTCCTCGTATGAGGCTCGAAAATAGGAAGACGGGCATAAATTCGTGCATGCTATAAAATAGAGAACCGTTTTATAACTGAGTGAGTGGGTTTGGTTTTTGGATAGTTTTGGGAGAATAGAAATAGCGGAATTTTGGTCTTGCGTCATTGGAGAGCAATAGTAGTAGAAGTAATAATAGTAATAATATACACTGATGGGCACACGGTATAGTGTCTATTCTAAGGATAGATATATGCATAAATAATAGGCAGAATCTTTGTAGGTTTGCGAAAGAGTGATGCAGCACAAGAAAAGTAATAAGGAAATGGGAGGAAAATGGGAGGGAAATGGGGTGAATGGGATGATTTGAAAGGCATAGGTACAGTGGTGAAGCATTAATATTATTACTATTACAACATGTATATTTATCTGTAAGTTCAGCTTTTTTTGTTTAATATTTTTTCTTTTGGTTTGAGTCAAAACTTAAAAAGGGAAGATGAATGTGAGTAAAAGTATCTTGTGCTATGAGTTAGAGTTTAACAACTGCAGGAGCTAGGTTCGCCATCCAATTGAATATTAATGGCGTCATTAAAGTCGTCCTCGTAGGCGTCTGCATCTGCCTGGCTTTGTTGCAAAGCGCTTCGAGCGATTTCTTCAAATGCATCATCGACATTTATAGCATTCTTTGCGCTAGTCAAGAAGAATGGAATGTTACCCAGCGACTTAGCTAATTCTTGGGAAGATCTGGTGGTAACCACCTTTTTGGACTCCTCTACATCGATTTTATTCCCCAAAATTACAAATGGGAATGTTTCTGGCGATGGAACATTAGCATGGACTAAGAATTCATCTCTCCAGGCTTTAATGTTTTCAAATGATTTGGAGTTTGTAACATCATAGACTAAAACACAACAATCTGCACCACGGTAAAAGGCAACACCTAGAGATTGGAACCTTTCCTGGCCAGCAGTATCCCAAACTTGCATGGTCGCAACTTTGTCACCATCCACAGTGACCTCCTTGGTTAAGAAATCTGCTCCAATCGTTGCTTTATATTGCTGACTGTATTTGTCATTGACATAACGGTGCATCAAGGAAGTCTTACCCACTCCGGAATCACCTAGGATAATGACCTTTAGGATATTCTTCTTTCTGGAAGACATTTTGGATCGAATCTTTTTGCAATATATTGTTATTATATCCACAAAATGTTCTAATCCTGCTCTATTCTTATATATGCGGATCCTTCACTTGCAAACCAACTATTAACGTACTGACTGCAGGTTTATTTACAAGTCCACACAACAGGTCCTTTGCGGTTATTTTTTGGTTTCTTAAAACAAAGTGTCAGGGTAACCACTAAATTGGGCCTCCTTTAAGTACGGCGGAATTGACTTGACAAGTCTCTGTTCTGTGAAGAAGTATGCATACCCGACGCCATTGCTTGTTGTCGATTCTACTACCAGTGGCTTGATGGAGACTGCAATTAAATATGGATCTATATTTTACTGTTTGTGTATCTTACAGTATAGGTGGAGTACAGTTATAATCTGTATCTTTCTTTCACCTTCTCGCGGTGGGGATTAGTTTTAGCAGCCACTCTGGTAAGTGTTAACGAACAATCAATGCCGGGAAATTAGGACTTTTATTTGAATTTATTGAAAGGATCCAAATAAGAGCTGGAATGCTTAAGTATTGTTGTTTGTTTGTTGTTTCTAGTAAATTTGGGGGGATGATGAAGATGTTGGGATACATTAGAAGACAACAGAGGCATATAGTTACGTACGTAAGCTAACAGCTGTACTGTACACATATACAGTTCATAAACAAACAATCTACACTAGCAGCTAGTGGAACGAACTCGATATCATTTGAACAGTTGTTGACTATTTGTTTAAACTAATTGCCTCAAATGAGTGGTTCATCAGGAGCTGTCGCAAGCGAGAAGGGCCAAGATACTAGAAGGTCATGTGTTGAGGAATCATTCTTTGCTTCCCCACTCTACGACTTTCTTTACCCTTTACGCCCAGTTGCAAACCAATGGTCGGCCAAATATATCATTCTGATTTTTGCCCTTATTGTAAGGTTAGCTGTGGGATTAGGTGGGTATTCAGGAAAGGGTAAAGGTCCACTGTTCGGGGATTTTGAAGCTCAGAGACATTGGATGGAGATCACAACATGTCTTCCAATAAGTAGGTGGTATTTTTATGATTTGGAATATTGGGGACTTGATTATCCGCCGTTGACTGCGTACCATTCCTATATACTAGGGAGACTTGGGTCTTTTGTTAATGCAACGTGGTTTAAGTTGAATACCTCTAGAGGGTTTGAATCGATCGATCTAAAATCTTTCATGCGTATCACGGTTCTGTTAAGTGAATTGGTTTGCTACATTCCTGCAGTTATGTATTTTACAAGATGGATTGGAAGACATAGGAATCAGTCTCCTATTGGGCAGTATGTGGCTTGTGCAGCTATTTTATTTCAGCCATCATTGATTCTCATAGATCATGGTCATTTTCAATACAACTGCGTTATGTTAGGACTAGTTGTATACACTATTAACAATTTGTTGGACGAATTCTATGGATTTGCTGCTATTTGTTTTGTTCTTTCGCTAGGCTTCAAACAAATGGCACTATATTATTCCCCAGTGATATTTGCTTATCTATTTAGTAGATCTGCCTACTACCCCCGGTTTAATTTCCCTAGGTTTGCTGGCATTGCAATTGCCACCTTGCTAACTTTTGGGGCTCTTTATGCACCTTTATGTTTATTTGGTGATTTCAGGAATATCATTCAGTCCGTCTATCGAGTATTCCCATTCAGCAGAGGTATATTTGAAGATAAAGTTGCTAATTTCTGGTGCGTTACGAACGTGATCATAAAATATAGGGAACTTTATACACAAAAGCAATTACAATTCTACTGCTTACTTACCACTGCAATTGCACAGTTTCCGGCATTTATCATTATCTTCTTGTATCCAAAGAAATTCCTGCTTCCATACGCTTTGGCAGCGTGTTCAATGGCCTTCTTCCTTTTTAGTTTTCAAGTGCACGAAAAGACCATCTTGGTTCCTTTACTACCAATCACGCTATTACACATATCAACAAACTGGGACGTTTTATCCATGGTTGCCTGGATTAACAATGTTGCCCTCTTCACCTTATGGCCACTACTAAAGAAAGATGGTTTACTACTTCAATATGCAATAATGTTTCTGCTCTCTAATTGGCTTTTGGGCAATTTTAGCTTCGTAACTCCAACATTTTTACCAAAATTCCTCACACCAGGACCCTCAGTGAGTGATGTAGCAGATGACTATAGGCGCAGAAGCTTATTGCCAAAAAATATTTTCTGGAGGATCATAATTGTGTCGTCATATGTTTGCATGGCCTTTATCCACCTATTAGATCTGTACGTACAACCGCCCAGAAATTATCCCGACATCTGGGTTCTGGCAACTTGCGCCTTAGGTTTTGCATGCTTTACAGCATTCTGGCTATGGAACTATTACCAGCTATACAGAATGCGTAACTCGTCCCTAAATGAACTATAGAATGCCTTCATATATATCGCATATTGATTTTTCTATGTTCTTAAGATTAATTGAGTTATTTTCATTGTATGATATTTTCGTCTCCGAATGTCTAAAGTACCACACTAAAACGTCGATGTTCTGGCGATCATAGTTCATATCCATCATATATGTCTTCATGTTACCTAATTATCTTAAATATTAATAAAAAACTGTAGAACTATATTCTCTACTAATATAACGAATTAAACCTCTCTCCATGATTAATCTTAATTCCTAGTGGGACGCTACCAGATGTCGAGGGGGATTAGTTTCAGTCACGTGATAGATTGAAGATCTTGTCACATGCTGGATAATGCTCTACTTTAGGATCAGTTACTGTTTGTTATATAATCTTTAGATTAGATTAGATTAGAATACTACATCCTTGAGACACGAGAAGGCAACTGATGCAATTAATCTAGCTGGCTCTGTCTCCTTATATAGTTTTTGCTGTCTTTTGCTGTCCTTCCTGAAATCACCAAAGCAACCAACATGCAGTTCAAGCTGATATCCCCACAATAGTTATTATCCTCATAGGCTTCTGACAGCTCTTATACGCTGCTTCTTAGCTTGGTTGTCGCTGTCCACTAGCTTCTCTTTTGATTTTACGACAAGGTCACGCAGTTGACGTGTGTTATAATAAGATGACGATGGACTCCAGAACTCAATCCTATTCCTCGTGGCCCAATGGTCACGGCGTCTGGCTACGATTTCTTAGTCACTTCTGAAACCAGAAGATTCCAGGTTCGAGTCCTGGCGGGGAAGGTTATTTTTGCTGTCTATTACGAATATTTTAAGAGGTTCTTTTTGGGTTATTGATTAATATTAATATATGTTAACCTTCCAGAACCTTCCTTCTTCTTCGAACAGGTGATGGATATGCAATTACCCAACTGAATAACGTATACTCACCAACGCTTGTTGTTTTTTCGTGTGTTATTGCTAGTCTTCAGAATTATTTTTAAGGAGGGTAACTAGAAAATCAAAGTACATCAAAACTAACTATGTGTCAAAACAAAACTATAAGATAAGTGAATTAGTCACTACAATAGCCTATAAAGAGCAGTTTTTTTATTAAAGCCTTGAGTTCAAGATGCCTGGATCTAATAAAGAAATCGCTGCATTGATTGTGCAATTTTTGTCAACTTCTACTAAGGATGTTCAAGAAGAATATGTTGATTCTTTGAACGTTGCAATTGATTGTATCGCAGAGGCGTTTGAAATTGAAAGAGAAGATAGTAATGAGATTGTATCAAAGGCTTATAATGGTAGAGGGCTAGTCGATTTGGTTAAATCTGGTGCTTCTGAACCTACTTTGTCATCTTCTGAACCTACTGGGAACAATACTGATGCTCATGCGCCAGAGGTCGCAGAAAGGGCAGAGAATTTAAAGCTAGAAGGTAATAAGGCGTTTGCTGCTAAGGATTTTGAAGGTGCAGTGAAGAAGTATACAGAAGCTATTGAGTTAATGCCTAACAATGCAGTTTTCTATGGCAATAGGGCCGCAGCTTATTCTTCTTTCAAAAAGTTTGAAGAGGCTGTGAGGGATGCGGAGTCTGCTGTTAGGATCAATCCCTCATATTCCAGAGGTTATTCTAGGTTGGGACTTGCCAAGTATGCTTTAGGAAAGCCAGAGGAGGCTATGGAAGCTTACAAAAAGGTGTTAGATATTGAGGGTGATAATGCTACTGAGGCTATGAAGAGGGACTATGAAAGCGCCAAGAAGAAGGTTGAAGAATCTTTGAACCTAGAAGCGTTACCTAAGGGGGAGGAGCAGCAAACTTCTGAGGGAAGCTCTGCTGGTGGGTTCCCAGATTTATCTAGTATGCTAGGTGGTGGTCTTGGCGGTTTATTAAACAACCCTCAGGTTATGCAAGCTGCCCAGAAGATGATGCAAAACCCTTCCGCTATGCAGGAGATGATGAATAACCCTGCTATAAAGCAGATGGCTCAAAACTTTGCCTCTGGTGGTGGTACTCCAAATCTAGGTGATATGATGAAAGACCCAAATATTAAGGATATGGCAGGTAAGTTTTTCGGACAGAAATAGATTCATCGCTAAAATGTGCAAAAAGTACATATGGGAAGATATGCATGTATGGTTTTAATATTTATGTGTATGTGACCGGTATTTGTATACTATCTATGATTTAATTTTTTGCTTTGGTTGAGTTATACTTCCGAAACTCCTCTATAACTTGTAGAATATTCCTGTGATGCTTTATACATATATTCGCGTATGTTTTCATCACAAAACTCTCGTATGCAAAATTCTTGAAAGTCACGAAGAAACTTATTTCTTCGGCCAGATTCTCATGATCCTTTTTAAGCTCCCCACTAAGAGTCTGCAATTTCGTTATACATACCCTTAATCTTGCTTGCAGCTTGTCTTCCGTTTTTTGACGTTTCCCCTCTATATATGACTCAAAGAATCCTTTGCTTTCCTCACCTGATACATCGCTGGACTTAAAATCACTTGGAAAATTCCTTTGATATTCTCTCCTCAATGAAGAAAGTTCCCCATAAAGTCTCCACCACAAAGTTACCTTCGAATCTAAGACATACTGAATTTTAGAGCTCAATGTTTCCAGGCACATTGCTATAAACTCAATAGCTTGTTGGAAACTGTCTAGACTATAATTTTCATTGCTTCCAATAAAAGTCTTCTCAACGCTAGGGCCAACGCTGTTAGAAACGATTTCCATTTGTTGGTAAATTATTCTTTGTGCGCATTCAATGTCTTGGGCTTTCAAGCTCTGAAACACAACCAGTTTTCTTAAAATGGTAAACTTCTCTTTAATCTCAGAAAATTCTGATAGATTGAACTTTAAAAAACTCTGAATGCTGCTTACTTCCTCAGGTTCAATCCTCTCATCTTTGTTGGCCCTAGGTTTGAAATTGTTTGTACGCAACCATGTAGAGAGATCGCTTTCATTGTACCTTAAAACTGCCATGTATTCGTTCCTCTGCCCAATGACAGATAACAGTTGAGTCAACAATCCAAGGAATATCGAATTTTCTAAATTTATGACAGGAAGAATGCCAGGTTTTCCAATATTTTTCAATATACTCAATATGTGATCAATTGGAAGAAAGTTCATTGGGTGTTTTTTATTGTAAAACTGTAGTAATCCCTGTATGTTTTTAACAGATTGTCGTAAGGTACTGTAACTATTATCAGAAAATTTAACCGTGATCCAAAGGTACCAACAATTGTCTTCAAACTTAATCCCATCGGCAGAAAGAAGGCCATATAGAGAATTCTTTGCAATATGCGTTCCAATGAGGTTCAAAATCATTGGATTTTTCACATAATCGATTGCTTTCAATGTTTGGGGGTTTTGTATTTTGGAAACTATTAACCGCTTATCTTCTAAGATATCTCGAATATTTTCAATCCTATTATACTTCGCATATAGCATAAGTGGCGTCATACCCTTAATATTAGATTTATTCACATTAATGTTCGGTTGCGAGAGTATTGACTGAATCCCCCCTTTCATAATGTGCAACAATGAATTACCCATTGGATCTTCATGGTCCGTAAAACTGAAGTCTTCACCTCTTCTTCTACAATATTCAAACACATATTCAAAGCTTCTTGAAAGCATCTCTGAATAGTGAAGTTGATCATATGCTCTACAAATAATAAACAGCGGCGTGTGCATATTTACATCCTTCTTTCTCCAATCCAAATATAGTCCTATTTTTTCAATAATGCTAAAAGCTTGAGGCAAATAATGAGCAACAGTTCTACCAGCACTATTACTTCTATTTACATATTCGTAGAATTCATTATTTGTACAGTTAGAAATCATCACATCTATAAGTAACTCAGCGATTTCATCATGCCCGGTTTCTAATGCCTGTATAAGTAACGTTGAGTTTGCCTGATTCACATCAAATAACAAATCTTCCAACTTAATTTGTTCTTGGTAATTAAGAAGAATTTCTTTAATAAGATCAAGCCTTCCTGCATGAATGCAAATCGATAAAGAGGATTCACAGTTAGAGGATCTTGAAATCAAACTATTCTTATAACTTGACAATGACACCGCTACACCACTTCGAATTAAATCCCAAAACACCCTATTTGCTTCCGATAATGAAATTAGCTTTTTAAGCTTTTCAGTTCCATCACCAGCTTCAAAGTACGCCAAAACTGCTTCAATTGTGGATAAAGAATAGCCAGTTAGGCCAAACTTAACGTCATCTGGTCTTGGCGCAAATTCCCGAAGGTACTCCAAATGACTTTTCAGATTCTTGACTTGTGATCTACAAAGTACAACAAGCATTAGTCCAATCAAGGTATCCGCATCAATAGTAGGATCAATTGAGGTATATTCCATTTTCGTTGTCAATATCTGAAAAGTGGAGACAACTATTTTAGCCTTTTCATTATGGCTGTTCGTTAATGATAGCTTTGCAAAACAATCTGTTGCTTTTACTACCCTTTTTTCTACCTCTGTTACTACCCTAAGATCAAAGCTATTTGTACCTTCCGGGTATAGAATCGTTGCCACATTGTTCAATGAAATATACTTTGTTGAGCTGTATCCAGATACTCTATCGGGCTCTTTCGACCCATTTAACTGAACCAATTTTAACCATATATCCTCATACATGTTCAATTCAACATATTCTTGGGTTACATTTAGTAGTTCCATATAATTTCTAAAATTCTTATCCTCCTTAATAACTCCATATACATCTATAACTAGATCCTTGAAGATTTTAATGAGTTTGTCTAATTGGTCCACTTCATTACGTATGCGCTGCCGGTCTCTCTGAAAATATCCATCCAGTTGGGCTCCAAGTTGCGGATATAACCTTATAAACTTCTCAAATGGTATATGATTTTCCGATATAGTATTAATCGTTTTGCTTTTACTTGGATTATGCATCTCATAGGACCCAAATACTTGCAGCTCATCATTTCGAACCAAGGCACCTACCAAAGGCCTGTCAATATGTAATAGAGGAAAATATATTACATTACTCAAATAGTCGTTAAAATTCCGAAGTACTTCGTAACTTTTAACCCGGCATTTTCTGAGCTCTGGCTTGGACATAACGATGCCAGCCTGTGATCGTATGATAACAGAATTTCCATTAAGAGTTCTGTATTCTTGTTCTGTAACCTTGCTCTCTTGGAGCTGTATTAATATATGTGAAGCAACAAAATCATAGTTATAGCATAACTCAGACAGTGGTAATCCAGAATCCAAATCTTGATATTGTAATAGAACATCTGTGGAGGGTACCAGGAGGATGAACCGCTGTCCCTTAACATTATTAAAAAGTTTCTTTAGTGGGGAAGTAGTTGGTGTTGGACAATTAAATACCGCGTTAACCAAAGGATTTAACAATACTGGAAGATGATATGGCATGGTTTAGAAATCTCTAGGTTCGTTGCCCTTCTTCTAGGTCCCTTATAAGATTAAATATATAAGGTTTTAAATAGATATGAACACTATATTTAATGTCTGGTACACATGTATGGGTTTTATATATGCCAAAAAGTAAGTTCTTTCATTTAGTTCAGCTCATCTCTACTAGAACAAAATCTTCGCCAACATCTCTACAAGATAGCAACCAACGACTACTCCTGGAGAATCTACTTGTGTTTGATAATTATTTGATTGACCATGGGTAAAGGCAGGAATAAGGATTATGATAAAAACCATTCGCAAAAGGGCTCTAATGGTCATAGTTCGCGAACCAACCATAGGAGGATAGAAACAAAGTATAATGCTATACAAGGGTCAAAGTTCCCAGTAACTTTAGCGATGTGGGACTTCGACCATTGTGACCCCAAACGATGTAGCGGCAAGAAACTAGAAAGATTAGGATTGATAAAATCATTGCGTGTAAAACAGAAATTTCAAGGAATTGTTGTATCACCAAATGGTAAGACAGTAGTTTGTCCAAATGACCGCGAAATTGCTGAAAAATATGGTGTATCTGTTGTAGAGTGCTCATGGGCCCGTTTGGAAGAAATACCATTCGAAAAGATTGGTGGTAGACATGAAAGATTATTACCCTATCTTGTTGCTGCTAACCAAGTAAATTACGGCAGACCATGGAGATTAAACTGTGTGGAAGCTTTGGCTGCATGCTTTGCTATTGTCGGTAGGATGGATCTAGCCGAAACACTTCTCTCCCACTTTTCATGGGGATTAGGGTTTTTAGAATTAAACAAAGAGATACTAGAAATTTATCAAAAATGTACTGATCACGACTCAATTAAGGCTGCTGAAGAAGCATGGCTAAAACAGATTGAAACCGAAGCTATGGAAAGAAGAAAACAAACAAAAGAGAATGACATATGGATGATGGGAAATGTTAATCGAAAAAATGCTTCTAAAGAGCTACATCCATATTCAGATATTGATGACATAGACGAGGATGAGACTTCAGATTTCAAATCTGACTTGTCGGATTCAAACAATGACCTGTGCGTTGCAAATATTTCTAAAGAGGATAATAATAAGGAGTATGGCTTGGTTTATAGATCTCCAAGTGAAATCAGTTCAGATAGGGACTGCATCAAAGATAACACATCTTTTGAGGTCGATTTCTTAGGAACTAAAAGTCAAAACAGCGATAAATGCAAGGATAAAATTCTCTTAAATTCATTGAACTATGTCGATAATAAGATTAGAAATTTATCTCTAGATTTAGAAGAGAATATCTAGTTCAAGCTCTATGTAGTGTATTCATATAATTGACATCGACATGGACCGTTTCCAGTGATGATTTTGACTATAAACGTCTAACAAGTACTTATGTCAGTCTTTCGCAATAAGGCATTCATCTAGCTAGCAAATAATAACTGTATTTGTATTAATCCAATTTACTAATAGTTTAATCATGTACTCAGAGTTGGATATGGACCCTGAGTCCGAACCCGTTAACTTTTCCCCTTCCCCAGACTTCCAGTGGCTATGCGATGAGCTTTTCGTGAAGTTGGAAGATGCCGTTAGTAAAAAGATAGAGTTTGGAAAACCTAGAAAACTAAGATATTTAGAAGTCATTTCATATTTCCTAAAATTATGGAGGACCACTGTTGGTAATGACATATATCCTGTATTATTACTATGTTTACCATATCGGGATAAGAGATCATATCGTATTAAGGAGGTGACTCTTGTGCTTGCCCTTTGCAAATATTTACAATTGCCTAGGAACTCAGATACTCAGAAAAGGCTTTTAACGTGGAAACAAAATGCCCCAAGAGGATCAAAACTGTCTACGTTTTGCGTTGAGGAGCTTCGTAAACGACGGAAAGAACCTTCTAAAAGAAAGAAGCTATCGATTGATGAAGTCAATGAATGTCTCAATAAACTGGAACATGATAGCAACGTTGGAAAGTGGGGATTCACAGGTCTAAGTGAATCTGAAACCTTTAGGTTTTGCTTAGAGAACATGTCACATACAGAGCTTCGATACTTCTTTGATATTTTACTTAAGGTTAGTATAGTTGGTGGGATGGAAAGCCTACTATTTAAATGCTGGCATCCTGACGCAGAAAATTACTTTAAGGTTGTATCTGATTTAAAGGTAGTTGCTAAAACTCTATGGGATCCAAATACAAGACTCCAGAAGAACGACTTATCTGTACACATGGGATTTCCATTTGCACCTCAGCTCGCGTACAGGTTTAGGTTGTCTTACGAAAAGATTGCCCAAAAACTAGAAAACGATTTCTTGATTGAGGAAAAGATGGATGGTGAGAGGATTCAACTGCATTATATGAATTTTGGGGAATCTGTTTCCTATTGGAGCAGGAATGGGATAAATTATACACATTTATATGGCGAAAATATTCAAAAGGGCTCAATCTCCAAATATTTAAAGTTTATTGAAGGCGTAAAGGAGTGTATATTAGATGGGGAAATGATAAGTTATGATCAAGAGTTGAAATGTATACTACCGTTTGGTTTAACAAAGTCTGGTGCCTCTGATAAAATAAACTTCGGAAGTTACTGGTGAAGAAGAAGTATCCTACAGACCATTGTTCATGGTATTTGACCTGGTTTACCTAAATGGACAGGCGCTGACGCGGCAGAAACTTTACGACAGAAAGGAATATTTAGAGAAGATACTAATACCATCCAAGAATATTGTTGAAATTTTGCCTTTTACCCGATGTAATAATTCAGATTCCATTACCGCATCGTTAAGATCAGCAATATCACATGGATCTGAAGGCATTATTCTTAAGAATGTAAATTCGATATACTCGGTAGGCAAGAGAAATGAAACTTGGGTTAAAATCAAACCAGAATATTTAGAAAACTTTGGGGAGAACATGGACCTTGTTGTAGTCGGCAGAGACAGAGGAAAGAAAGATTCATTTTTATGTGCACTTGTGGTTACTGAACCTGAAGAGCGTCCCACTGAAGAGCTTCCCACTGAAGATTGCGACCCAGAAGAAGATTTGGAAGATTCAGTTTCAATATCTGAACCTAAGATTAAGAAATTTATATCTTTTTGTAATATTGCAAACGGAATTTCCTATGAAGAATTTAAAGAAATAGATAGGCTTACACGAGGGAAGTGGGTCCGTTATGATGATGTCAAACCTCCAGAGGATTGGTTAGAGTTCGGCACAAAGACTCCATATGAATGGATTGATCCTAAAGATTCAATTGTTCTTGAAGTAAAGGCAAGATCAATTGATAATGGTGATTCTAAAAAAGATAATTACAAAACTGGGAGCACACTTCATGGAGCATATTGCCGTCAAATAAGACGGGATAAGGATTGGTCTACTGCATGCACTGTTCAAGAATATAAAACCGCTAGAATAGCCAAAAATCGTTACCTTTACAATAGTCAAGACGATAATTTGATGAAAGCTAGGAAAAGCCCAAGAAAAAGAAGATCATTTCATTTAGTGGGAGATCTAAAGAAGGAACTTCCTGTTAAAGCATCTTTTTTCAAGGGATATTATTTTTATGTTACTGGTGGTTATTTTGATGCCCAGTTGAAGAAAAGAGTAGATGTCAGCGATATTGCGGAAGCTATCGTAACCCATGGA
Organism: Eremothecium cymbalariae DBVPG#7215; assembly: GCF_000235365.1. Lineage (NCBI taxonomy): Eukaryota > Fungi > Ascomycota > Saccharomycetes > Saccharomycetales > Saccharomycetaceae > Eremothecium > Eremothecium cymbalariae. Next base: position 43,292 of record NC_016451.1, on the reverse strand, counting down.
GGTACTTACGTTCACAATTTACAAATAAGAGCTGGAACTGGTCATTTGTATATTTTTGGTGGGAAAATGACCAGAGAATGTAGGTTGCTTATTGAAAGGGGCTACGATATAATCCACCCATCCTGGATTATGGACTGTATAATGCTTCGTACATTACTGAAAATTGAGCCTCGACATATTTACAATGTAACAACTCAATTTATGTCTAATGTGTCCAAAAGGCTTGATCAGTTTGAAGACAGCTATCAGATACCTATCGATGAACAATTATATGATAATGTTGTGAAAAAGTACTTTGACAGTGATCAATCATTGGACACTGATACATTCGACAGCTCAGAAGATCTCTCATTCCCCCCCTTCCAGAACTGGTCTATTTACATTGTTGCTGATAACCCTTTTTATTGGGAACGAGCAGCACTAATGGATTTCAAAATTAATCATTACGGAGGCAAGATCACGAAAAGTCTGAAGGATGCTAACCTAATTGTAGCAATTGAAGGAGCTTATTCAAAAGAAGGCCTTCAAAAGATTAGAAAAGAATTAGCATCTCGAGTAACCGGCAATGAGCCACAGCATCCCATAGCAAAAATAACGACCGATAAATGGATCAATAAATGCATTGAAGAAGGCTATTTAGTAGATGAAGATGATTATCCTGCTCTGTAGTAGAATTATTAGTCGCATGAATAACTAGACCAATATAGATGCCGTTACGGCTTAGCCGGGTAACACCTATGCTAGTTGAAAAGTGGCAATATGAATATTATTATTCTCCTCATCAATTCCTACTAGACAGAGAGGTGCAGTTCAAATGTCAAACCATTTCGATGGATTTGTACCTATTCATTCGATATTTTATTCATTATTTCATCCAACTGAGGGTACGAAAGTGAGGTTCCAATTCCCGCCTGACAGTCTAGAAAACAGTGGGATAAGTTTTGACACTATTAAAAACTACGTTATTCCCAAACCCCAGCTTTGTAATAAGCTTTTGACCTTTAAGTATGGCTCTTACCGGCTCGTATGTTATCCTGTAAATATAAATGCCTCTTATTATGCCAGAAACTCGTTCAGTTTTGATTTTGTATTTGTTTTCCCATATGATTCTGCAACATCCCCATATGAGCCTGCAATCGGAAGATTAGGGAAAATGTTCAGGGTACTTGAGGAGCAATCACAAGTCTTATCGAAAATAGAGAGGGATCCAATTTACTACCACTTGAAGACACAAGATGTGAAGGCTGTCGATCAGAATAGCGAAGAACCTGAATCTAAAAACAACCCACAAAATTGTAACGATAAGATAAGAAGAGGTCATCATGAACACGCGTTTGAGAAATACCATGAAATTATGAAACATATTGCAATGAATGAGAAGCAACTTTCTATTGAAGATCTGATCACCAAGCTTTATGAAGATTTGAATAACTACTCAGAATGTTTAATTCCAATGGATTCAGGAAATGCCATTGATATCAAATTGTTCCCGTTGCTAGCGCCTCCGAATTCATGCTTCTCAGTTGAAGATGTTCCAATTGCAAAGTTAAACCTAATTGATTGGGTTGATGTTAATTGGGATCCCACCATGGTTAAAATTGTTCCTTATATAAATGGAATTAACAGTATTGCGAAAATCTCGAAATATAGTGACAGTGATGTTGGATTGGTCATGGAATGCGTGAAACATCTGATATACTACGATTGTGTGGTATTGGTCGATATGTTCCAGTTTAGCAATATTTATGCACCCACTAGCCAGCTTTCAGAATTTTTGACAGATCCGTCCATCGCCAGAGAGTGTCAATTGTACGTTATATCGAGTGAGGATTCTGAGCTCCATCAATTACCATTTGAAGGAAGACCAAATGCTAACCATTCCAGGAATCCAACAGCATCTACCATCACATTTGGTACCCTTAAGAGAACAATATATACTAATCCAAGACCAGAATCGTTTAGTTCTAATACGGAATTTGCACAAAAACCCAACGCTAACACGTCGTTACCTTCGGAACCTTCTATTACACACTCCAGTAAGAATTCCGAATTCAATCATGAGAACAATAAAGGCATTCTGAATAGAACACTACCCACTAGAAGTTGTCTTTTTGATCTATATCGATCATTGTCGCAGGGTCAGACCATGAAAGATTGGTATAAAATGAATTTTGAAGTTATTAGGAAAAATAGAATAGATGTTAGACGATTCATAACTTTCGGCGTTTTTCGGAAATTGATTTACAGATGCTACTCTTATCCTGTGGCCAAAAGCATTGGAACTTTAGATATGCTAAAGCGGTTTGATTACGCATCACTCCCTAATAATTTTATGAGTCCGAAAAACAATAACTCAAACAACGTTTTTTCAACAGCTGATATTTGTGTTGATTTTGGCGAACCTTCACAATTTAGAAAGAAGCCATTAGTTCCCAATACTGACGCTGCAGATGAAGTTTTGAGAGATGCGTATAAAAAGCTATCACTGAATGAAAGGCTGCCAAATCCTCTTGACCAGATCACCAGGTCGAAAAAGCTTTCTCTTGAGAATGATGCTTCTGCTAATGTGGACAACAGGAAACTAAGTAGTAGTACCTCAGGCACAGCAAAAGTATTATTTGACATGAAAGATAGGCTAAGTAACAAAGATTTTGAATATCGAGATCAAAATGCAGCTTCAACAGAATTAAAGAGAAAAAGACAACAGCAATTTTTGCTACTAAAATCTATCAAAAATGTCGATAGTTTTGACAAGATAGCAATAAAATTAGAAATCAATAAACAGGAGGTGGAAGAGCTTTTGAAAGCAACAGGAGAATATAACATAATTAACAGTTAGTATGCATTAATATATATATTAGTAATATTACATTTAAGAGTAGTTTATTTGCTCTTAATTGAAAAATAGATCACTTTATCTTCTTCATCGCCGGTCCGTCCACTTCTATATCCATGGTTCCTCGTTTTATCAACGGCACGACGTGAACAACATTAGTGTCAAGACTTTTAATCGGTGACATAGACCTAGATCTAGTTTTTGGAATTGGGTTTTTGAGTTCTGGCCTCATCGGCGTCTTTCCTGTCGATGCAATAGGGCCAAAAGATCTGGAATTGACACGTTCAAGCAAAGCTTCTATTTGTTTAATATCTCCAACTTCAGGACTCATCTCTCTAATAATTTTTTTTATCGAACAATCCATTTCTTCAAATCCCTTACTTGATTCTTTAAAGTATTTGATGTTGTTTTCAAAGTGGTCCTCAAGCATCTTATGCTTATCGTTAATGTCATTCATTTGCTTCACAATTGATTCCTTGGCAGAGGCTTGTCTGACAATCCCTTCAAAGTTAGTAACATTTTCTTGAACTTGTTTTGCTACATCATCAGCAGCCACCACAGAGTTGTCAGCCAATTCCTTTAAATTTGTTAGCAGTTTTGTGGATTTATTCTCAAATTGCTGGTGAGCAGCATCACACTCGTTAATATTTTCAAATGATAAAACCCACCTCTCCTTAACAGGTTGAAACATTTCTAATTCTTTGTCGATCATCTCTGAAACTGCATCCTTCATTGAACTTAGCATTAGATTTCTGCTCTCTTCCATATGCGACTCCATCATTGAAACTACTGAGGATATTAAAGCATCTGATGCAGTCTTAGATTTATGATATGCTTTTTCCATTCGCAAATCAAGCATCTCTTGATTATTATTTTTTAAGAAGTGCTCATCCAAGTATTCCTTCATATTATTGTTCTCTTCAGTCATTTCGGTTAGTTTGTTGGTCAATGTTACAGAGTAAGTTTGGACTTTAGTGTCTAAATCACCAAGAGCCTCCTTAAATTGCTGATAAGACGTAGAGGGTTGATCCTTCACAATTTTAACAATATTTGTACACATATCAGAACCTGCGGATCGTACGGAGTCCAATGTCTCATGGAAAATGGTACGAATTTCATCCATATTGTGATTTATGGATAAATTTTTATCAAGCATACGAGTTTTAACTGTTTCCAAATGCTGATCCATAGATTCACGATAAGATGTAATACCTTGATATAAGACTTCTTTGATGTCGTTTTGCAACCTCAGTTCATGCGTTTCATAATTTTGTAAGGAACCTTTCATGGTATGAAGTGCCTCCTTTAACTTGTGAATTGTACTAACCAAGTCAATTTCATTGCGATGCTGTCTTTCAATTTTGTCACATAAATATTCAATTGTATTTTGCAACCTGGTTATCTTCATATCTTGAAGTTCATTTAATTGCTGGGATGCTTTCTTATCCTTTAAAAGCAAAGAATTTTGCGACGAAAAAGATTCAACTTGGCGTTTAGATTCCTGAATCTCTGTTTGGTAATTTTCTAGATCATTCACCATCTCTTGGTAATGCTCATGGCTCATGTAAATACCCTCTTTAGCTTTAGTTGATAAGAAATCAGACTTTAATTTCGAAAGCTCACTCGAAATACTTTTGACTAGGATGTCTTTCATCATGAATGAACCTAATTGGGGTCTGTTTTTAATGTTTTTCGCCTTTGTTGCGTATTCTAAAGTGCTAGATGTCTCATCTGCATTTATTTTTGCAGGTGAAATGGTTGCGATTAGTGCAGTCTTCGTATTGCCACCAAGTGAATCCTGCAACAGTCTGGTTAACTTTGACTCACGAAATGGAATATGAATGCTCTTATCCGCGAGCGAATTTATCACACGACCTAATGTTAACAAGCTTTGGTTTATAGATCCCGCCTCCTTGGCTCTTTGATTTTGTGCTCCAGATCTACTAATATTCTCAGATCCCGCAAGATCAACTAAATTCATTTTAGATATTCTAAAAAGCTCTCCCTCATAGCTTTTATAGAGCATTATTGTAAATATGGTGTGAGATCGGCTAGAAAAATCGTTCATTTTTGTTGAAGCTACCTGTCTATGTTTCAAACCTTTTTGTAAAACGCTGATACCTTCACGAGCATTAGTTATATGGAATTCCTGCAGATTTTGGATATATATAGCTGAACTTTGTTCATAAAGAAGCTGTTTATTAAGGGACGGCCTTTTTGGCTTCGTTGGAATATGTGTATAGCGTCTTTTCGCCATGCTAGATGACGTACCATCTTGTTCTTTCGGAGAGTTATTCTGGGATCCAGCTCTACTATTAGTAATAGTATTAGAATCAAAGATCCTCAATCTCTTAGAATAATCGGGTGTGTCATCCAATAAATCTTTCAATTCTTCGTTATAAAGTTCAATATATGAACATTTCACTAAATGATCACTCTCAGTTGCTTCTAAAGTATCAAACAATCGAAACAAAACCCTAGGAATAATACCCGCGGAATCACTAAGCTCTCCATCATACAATTTTTCATCTCCAGTCATAGTGTATGTCTTCCCCGTAGATGTCATCCCATACACAAGCACAGTACAGTTGTAACCCTTGATAAAATCATCAAACAATGGTTCAGCAATGTTTTTAAAAATCAATTTCTGGTCGGCACTTGGCCCAAAAACCTGATCAACAGTGTAAGTCCTCGAATTCATTTTCCCTGCAATCCCAATATCCCCCGTTGTATTTATGGAAACTTCATTTGACCCTGTTACATCTGGAACTGTAACAACTACCGCACTCTTGGCTTTGATCTCCCTTTCATTTCGCCCCCTGCAACGAACGGCAACTGTGATGTTTAACTCCTCATTTCCATCATCAAGCATTGTACGTTTTTTGGTTGTTAATCCGTTGTACACCATCAAGCACAATGAGGATGTTAGATAACCAGATGGTTAATACACTATGTGCGTTTGGTTTTGTTTACCTCCTGCGATTTTTGGAACGCGTTGAAGACTTGGAAAATACCGGAATTATAAAAACTTCACTGTTCTCAGTATCAATACTTGGTTTTATCACAAAAGGTGCTAAGTTAACACACTCTTGGATGAGTTTTTAGCATATGATTAATTAAATTATCATATATCACTTGTCAAGGTCTTCATAGGGGCATGCGTCAGCTATTCCTGGCGACACAACGGCGGCTACTATTGGATAATAAAACCCGGGTAATAAACGTTTAAATGTCATGTGACATGGAGTTGAGCATGAAGTAGCATTGATTTAAAGACGCAATGAATGGAATATACATATAAATATATATATGTAATAACTAATATATACAACAGATATGATAGTGGTTAAAATCCCCTACATAATTAGACCTACTCTTCTCTATATTCTTGGGTGAATTTAATCCGAATGTTCATTGGACGATGGAGAGTCGTTACGAATATGCGATGACCCATGCTTCCTCCTCCTTTTTTTTTATCAGTTAAGTTAAATACATCCTCACTAGGAAGCTGAGCTTTATTGACTCTAGGTTTCTTAATACTTAGTGGATTTGGCTCCTTTGGACCCTTTATTTTTCGTTTTAATTGATTAGCGTCTGGACTCTTTGGATCCACGGATGCATCTTCAGTATTATTAGGAGTGCCTGCATACTTAGGATCATTCAATCCTTTAACAAGCTTTTCATTTTCTACCTGCTGACTAACCTGCTGACTGTTGGAGCTTAGCGGTTCCATGACCATCACTGATCTATTCATATATATTAGAGGAACACCGGGCACACGTCTTAGGATTCTTCTTATTTCAATATCTTGGGTGGCTACAACATACCTATGCAAATTCCTACCATTTATATCAACTACACTCCTGATACATTCAGATGGTTCTTTGGGTTCTTTGTAATGATTACAACGACGTCTTTCATACATTTTGGCTTGGGCTATGGCACCCTGGTTTTTCGACTCGTACAACTTTTGCACGCAACATTGGGTTATCATGGGCTTGACTTCAGCTTGAAGAGTACGTTTCAAGCCCTTGAGTAAGTCAAAGGAGCTTTTATTGGTTTCAAGGACCAGTTGGTCATCAACTAATACTTGATATGGCTGTCTGAACTTAAACGTATGATTATAAACCAACATCTGCTTCTTGTAAGCCTTAGCCCTTTTCTGACGCATATCGCTCCTATTAAATTATGCTTACACTCGTCTATATACCCAAAACACCTATATTCTAGGACTTCTGTAAGAACTGTGTACCAGAAGTCCACATTAGTGATGATGATGAGGTTCCAAATCTGCAAGGTTTTTCAAAAATTTTCAAGGAACCGTAGGAAACTATAATCGAAGAGAAGTATAATATAGCATTTGAGATCGCTTCCTCAATCATCAACAGCAATATCATCTAAAATAGAAGAATGAAATAGTTATGGATTGGGTGGTTATATAGGATATATTACCTTCGATCTGAGTTGATATTGGATGATAATACATTTGTAAATTTCAACATAAAATGCAGCGTCGCCTCGAATGCTTCCACATGACAAGGAAACCCACCGACATAACCAGCTAATGGTCGGAGAGGTACAGTACAAATATTTATCCTCAGAAATATAAAAAGCCTTAAACTGCAATTGAATTCAATTTGCGTACGTATCAGAACAACTACTAATCACTGTGAATTAACAACAATAAAGAATATAAAAGATAGAGGTAACAAAAATAGCTAAAATTCCATTATGCCACGAGGATCAACGTAAAAAACAAGGTACTTTTCCTAACCTAATCGTAGTAGTACGGTAAAACAGAACAAAATTTACAAAACTGACGCCCTAATTACGACGACTCTTAATTTTAGATAAATTATCTGCTTTATTCTGTCTAAGAATAAGATTGCCCAAAAACACGCACACGCACACGCACACGCACAACTCTGTCTCATCCAAACAGAGCCGAGAAGATCATTGTATAAAAAAAGCAAACTTTTACTGCATTTTAATTAAATGAGATCAAGTCTATCCAAGAAGTTTCTGATCTCCCCAAATAATGAATGACTGGTCGAATGAAGACAATCCATTAAGCTTTCAGATTCAAAGTCATCTGCTTTACCGTGGGAACTGCTTACCTTTTCCTGCTCACAGCCATCACATTTACTATTCCAGAAGCTGTCCAAGCTTCCGCCACCACCATTGAAAATCAAATTATTAGCTGTTCTAGCTGGCACATTATTCAACAAATTCTTGGAGCCGTAAGCCACGATCTTCTTCTTCAAGGCTTCTGGGCTAATTGAAGAACCAGTGTAGTATTCAGAGCCAGAATCAGGTTGGAGAGATAAAAAGTAAGCCAGCAAACCTGCAACATGTGGGGAAGCCATAGAAGTACCGGATAGGGTGGCAACGGCAGTGTCAGACCCAATGTAAGTCGACAAGATGTTCAAACCTGGTGCAAAAATGTCAACACAGGAACCCCAGTTGGAGAAATAAGCTCTGTCGTCTGACAACGTAGACGCAGCAACAGTGATACACTTCTTCGAGGAAGCTGGGGAAGTATTACAAGCATCCTGGTTTTCGTTACCCGCAGCTACAGCAAAGTGGATACCAGCAGCCACAGCAGCGTCAACAGCCAGTTCCAAGGCAGCAGACTTGCCACCACCCAACGACATATTGGCGGTAGAACCCTTGAAGTTAGGATCTCCAGAAGCCTTTCTGTGCTCTGCAACAACATACTCCACACCCCTCAAAACATCAGACATCGTACCAGTACCGTTGGTTCTCAAAACTTTAACAGCGACAACTTTGGCATTCTTAGCAACACCGTACGTCTTGGACGCAATGGTACCCGCACAATGCGTGCCGTGCCCGTTGCCATCATAGTCAGCATCATTAGATGGAATCGTCTTACCCCACTGGGCACGTCCTTCAAATTCAACGTGATCAATATTAATACCTGTATCAATCACATAAGCTGTCACACCTTTCCCAGCATTGTCATCGTAAAGGTACTTGTTGAAAGAGCCAAGGTTCAATCTTTCACGATGAGAAACACGAGCCAAACCCCAAGGAGCCCCAGTCTGAGTTTCAAAATCCGAAGCATGAACTATAGAGTCCTGCTCAATCAACTTAACCAAGCCACTTTCACGAATTAGATCCAACATGCCATCAGTAAAGTATCCAAAGTAGCCCCTCAGCGAACCTGCAATCTCAAACATCTCCTCAATACCCCCTTCCACACTCCTAGCCGAAATCCCTTCGTGATGCATACCCTCAGTGGCATCAAAGAAAGAATGCCCCGGGTCAAGCTGCGCAATAGTCTCCATATGCGCCGTCGTAACCAAATCCTGATGCATCCCGACATCATAGTCCGTCACACCATCCTTGAAAATAACAATATACCTGTGAGGTATAGCCCTCGAGTTATCAGACAAAGAAGCTAGCTTCATATCAACAAAATCCTGCGACGAATCAAACTCAAAATACTCGAACATAGGAGACACCTTGTCCTCCTCATCATCCACCAACAAAACACTACTACCACGATGATGTCCCTTGCCACGACCCCTGCCGTGCTCTCCCATCTTGTGGTGGTGGGGAGGGGGAACCCTGCCGTGAGGTCCCCGCCCATGAAGACCTACATCAAGACGTATCTCAGGATCCATCCACGGCAAAATAAGCGCCGCCCCCAACGTCGAAAACACAGCCACCGGCAAAACAACCGACTGCACCTTCATGACCAAATAAAATTCCTTAAAATTCCTCCTTCCTTACTGTATATACTATAATCCACAGTATACAAACAAAACAAAACTTAAAACAAAACTTCCTATCCCTTTTTTCCTATCCTTATCTCACTTTTTTTTATTATGCAAAATAAAAAACCGAATACCAATTTTTCTATTTGTTATATCTCTCTACCCAACCAAAGTGGCTCGAAAAAAGCGTATTATTCTTATTGTGCGTACTAATAACTACCTACTCTCTTGATGTCTAGAATAGAGAATTTACCCCGCTGTGAAAAATCGCTCCCTATGCTCCGAGACTGTACTTGAAAACTTCAAATTCAAAAAACACTACACGCGTAGCGACTTTTCTAAACTCTATTGGATTATGTATGCCTTTTACTCTGTGGCAACCCGTCCTGCTGTTTTATGTTGTCTTGGAAGTACCCGAACTTTCAAAACTTCCTAGTTTTATATATCAGGGGGCGACTTTTTTCTTTTAAGCACAAGGGTGACAAAAAACGAAAAAATAAAATTGGAACAGGTCGCAGGGGGGCTAAGACCTGGAATTAGAAAGAAAAAACCGCTCTCCGTTATATTCTCGGCAGCAAAAGTACGCCGTCACCACGACTACCACCAGCAGGAGCAGAAGAACACCAAGCAGGACTTTTTAACCGCTGTAATAAGAATGTTAGTCGATTATTGTTAGAAAACAAGGGGAATGGATCATATTGGTTAATAAGTGTAAACACGCAACAATGAGTGGCCGGTCAATAAGGTGGATTGATAAGAGTAAGGAGGCCGGGGTGTTTGTGTGCGGGTGTAATGGAGCTATGTGTGTAGTGTGTAGTACTGTAGGTTGCAGGTGCAGATTTGATAATCATGGACTTTTTGCAGAGTGGTGTGGAAGTTTCGTGTGACGAATTGGGGTGGGTGGAATGTGCGGGGTTTTGAGATTGCACACCGTAAAGGAGCCCATCGGAAGACATCGGGAACGAGTTTGGAGAGGAATAATTGTTTCTGTATTGGTTTGGCACTGGATGGATGGAGTGAGCTGACGGTGAGGCTCTGTATCACGTGATAGTAAGTTGGATATTTTATTTCGTGCTGGGTGGTAGTTGTTATCGGTTGGGTTGTGTGGCCGAGCGGTCTAAGGCGCCTGATTCAAGTGTACGCTTACGGCTCCGCAGGGGGCCGGACACTCAGGTATCGTAAGATGCAAGAGTTCGAATCTCTTCGCAACCATTATTTTTTGGAGAGGGAAAAAGACAGGCAGTATAGTTGTATATATAATAAGTACATACGTAGATAAGTAAACACATAGTAGAAAAGTGCTCATAATTTTTTAGGGACTTAGTTATAGTTTTGTGTAGATAGGGACTATTACTTCGTTGGGCCAATCATCTTTTCTGGTACAACCCACTCGCTGAATTCTTCTTCTGATAGCACGCCTAGTTCCAAGGCGGATTCTTTCAAAGTGATGTTCTTCTTGTGAGCATTCTTCGCAACCTTGCAGGCACTGTCGTAACCGATTTTGGGGTTTAAGGCAGTGACCAACATTAAGGATTCATGTAGTATCTTGGCGATCTTGTCTTCGTTGGCTTTGATACCGTCAACACAGTGAACTCTGAAGGAGTAAGATGCATCAGCAAGTAATCTGATGGAGTTCAAGAGGTTGGAAATCATAACAGGCTTGAAGACGTTCAATTCGAATTGGCCGGAAGCGCCTGCAAAGGTGATTGTAGAGTTATTCCCCATGACTTGGACACAAGCCTGGGTCATAGCCTCGTTCTGTGTTGGATTGACCTTGCCTGGCATGATGGAAGAGCCTGGTTCATTCTCTGGGAGAGAGAGCTCGCCATAGCCGCAACGGGGGCCGGATCCAAGATAACGAATGTCGTTGGCGATCTTGAATAAGGAACAAGCAACGGTGTTTAAAGCACCAGAGCATTCAACGACGGCGTCGTGGGCTGCGAGAGCTTCGAATTTATTGGGGGCAGTCTTGAACTCAATGTTAGTCTCCTTGGAGACTTGTTCTGCGATCTTTTCTGCAAATCCAACCTTTGTATTTAAACCAGTGCCAACTGCAGTACCGCCTTGCGCAAGAAATTTCAAGTGGTGCAATGACTGCTCGACACGGGTTATACCGTTGGTTATCTGTTGAGTGTAACCGCCAAATTCTTGACCTAGAGTCAATGGGGTAGCATCCTGTAGATGTGTTCTTCCAATCTTGACAATATGGGAAAACTCTTCAGTCTTTTTTTGGAAGGAGTCCCTCAAAGCAGTTAATTCAGGCAATAGAGTATTCGTGATTTCTGTGACTGCAGCAATGTGCATCACGGATGGGAAGGTGTCATTAGAAGATTGGGCCTGGTTACAATGGTTGTTAGGATGGATTTGCTTGGTTCCAAGCTCCCCACCAATCAATTCAATGGCCCTATTAGAGATCACTTCGTTTGCATTCATGTTACTCTGAGTACCTGACCCTGTTTGAAATACAACTAATGGGAAGTGGTCGAGCAATTTCCCCTCGATAACCTCATCTGCTGCCTGCTGGATAGGTTTGGAAATTTTGGGGTCCAACGTACCCAAAGATTCATTCACAATCGCAGCAGACTTTTTCAAGATTCCGAAAGCTTTGATAATTGGCTCTGGCATCCGTTCCCTGGGACCTCCGATTTTGAAGTTTTCAAGAGATCTTTGGGTTTGCGCCCCCCAGTACTTATTCGCTGGAACCTTGATCTCCCCAAAAGCATCTGTCTCAATCCTAAATTTCTGGTTCAAACCAGCAGTGGTAGACATCATTCGATCTGCAATTCTCTTAGCAGGTATCTTCTTCGAGGCACTGAACATATCTCACTCGACTCAATAGGATATAGATATATATATATATCTATCTAATCTATCTGCAGGTAATAACGCCGGTTTACCCAATACAGTAACTATCAGTAGTAAATTATGCCAACTGAAATTGTAGGAACCAATATAACGAACTCAAACTCGAACTCGGGTTTCCTATTGATAATTGATATGTCTGACTCCTGCCTGCTGCTGCACCTGGAAAAATTATATATATCTATGGTTTGTTCGAGGTTTAGTTGATGTCGACTATATAAATTTTTACTATCCTCCTGCTCCCAACCCAACGAATGATGGTGAAACTAATGCGTACCCGACGTCGGAGCAAACCTTGGGATCATCATTAATCAAATAAAAAACGCCTTCTCTAAACACGGGGAAGTATTTTTTGCACGTCAGTTCAACTATAGAAATACTTTCATGTTTTAGTTTGTGCATGTATGTGTGCGTACCTGGAAGAAATAAAGTGCTTCTGAAATTGAAATCTATTGACTGATAAAAAAATTATATTTAGTAATACAATGAAACTTATATAGAGAAAAACTTGGTAGATTTGAAACTCACTATTGGTTGGTGCTTATGTCTGTTACCTCTATCCGTACTCTCCTTTTGTTCAACGTGCATTCTTCAAACAAGCGTTTAAAGGGAATGCATACATAGTTATGGCCATCAAAATGACATTCGTTTTGTATGAGTGACGCCAAAATACAATCTTTCGTCCTGGATAGTATTGGCTCTACTTCATCTCTAGTGATAATGGGAGTGGGAGGTGCCATTTACGGCATTTATTCTCTCTATGGTGTGTATTGTAATTGAGCAAACATGTTATAAAATAGCTCGAAGATGGGAAACCTTGAAAAAGTGACTGCTGCACAGGTCTCTTCTATATCTAATTTGTTAAACAATAAAAGCTGATTCTCGCAGGAGCTATCAAGGAAGGACATAGACAGAAGGAAACTTAAAGGTGCTGAGTAATGAGTGTAGTGGAGGAGGTGTCCAAATTATATGACAAGCATTGTTGTAGTCGGTTCAAATATATCTACGGAACAGCAGGGTTTCGGTACAAGGCAGAAATATTAGACACAGTTCTGTTTACCACTGGAGTTTTGGCATGCTTGAGGTCGATGCACTTGAAGGGCCAATATGTTGGGGCGATGATTACTGCATCGCACAATCCGCCCCAGGATAACGGGGTGAAGCTAGTTGATCCTAAAGGGGAAATGCTAAAGCAGGAATGGGAAGTTTATGCTACAGAGTTGGCGAACTGTGCGTCCGACGGCAAACACCAATTCCTTCATAGGCTTCAGGAACTAATGAATCAATTTGGAATCAAGGCCGATAGTGAAGCGCGAATTGTGGTTGCCCGGGATTCTAGGGAATCTGGATCCAGGTTACTCAAGGCGTTGGTTGACGGGACTAGCGTTTTTACAAACGTAGACATTGTTGATTACGATATGCTGACTACTCCGCAGTTGCACTTTTTAACTTATCACTTGAATAGACAAATGGAATCTGAAAGGGTAATTGAAGTGAATGAAGCGTTTTACTATTCGCATTTTTTATCTGCTTTAAAGGAGCTCACAGAGCTCTTTAATATTCCAGGCTTGCCATATCCCTTGGTTATTGACGCTGCGAATGGTGTTGGAGGTGCAAAGGCAGAAGAGCTGTTTATGAAGAATACATTTTTCAAAGATTCTACTACCATAATCAATGGTAACTGGTCACAGCACGACTTGTTGAACAGTTTTTGCGGCGCTGATTATGTTAAAACAAACCAATGTTTGCCACAAGGGATTTCTGCAGCTACAGATATCAATAGTCTCCATTGTTCCTTTGATGGAGATGCAGACAGAGTTATATTTTATTACAGAGATGTTGACGGGATGTTCCATTTACTTGATGGTGACAAGATCTCTACATTGTTCGCAAAATTCTTTCAATCCATGTTACCAGTTGCTGGAATTCAAGATAATGTGAAATTAGGTGTTGTACAAACAGCATATGCAAATGGTTCTTCAACTAGGTACTTATCTGAAGTTTTAATAGTACCAGTGTCTTGCACTCCAACAGGTGTCAAATATTTACACCGTAAAGCGGTCGAAAACTATGATGTAGGGATCTATTTTGAAGCAAATGGACATGGCACTGTAATATTCTCTGAGAACTTTAACAATACTGTGAGTAAGAGGTTAAAAGAGGGATCGTTGTCTGCAGAGTCAAAAATGGCATTAAAAACTTTGCAATCCTTCTCTAAATTGATTAACCAAACCGTGGGCGATGCCATGTCTGACATGATGGCAGTTTTGGCCGTCTTATGTATTTTAAAGTGGACCCCACAACAATGGGATGGAGAATACACCGATTTACCAAACACTTTGATGAAGGTAGTAGTCCCAGATAGATCATTATTTAAAACTACCAATGCTGAAAGACAATTGGTGTCTCCAAAAGGTTTACAAGCGCAAATTGATAAAGTTATAAAGTCATACGATAATGCCCGGTCTTTTGTTAGGGCTAGCGGAACCGAAGATGCTGTGAGGATTTATGCTGAAGCCGCTACTAAAGAACAAGCAGATGATCTATCTATTAAGATTAGCCAGTTGGTCATTTCTGCTACAGTGACTGCGTAACCTCAATTTGAAACAGCTGGTGAAAAATAAGAGAAACCATTAAAAAAATTTTAAATGATCAGTTAGTTGGTTTTACATACAAACACAGTTTATATTTTACTTAAATATAAATCTTCATCCGCCGTTGATTGTCAGTCATTATCGTAATCTTTACATTTATTATTTTAAAAACCTGTCAAAAGGAATACCATGGCTAAGAAGAATAAGAAAGATAAAGAAGCTAAGAAGGCTCGTGCAGAAGTTAAGAGTAAGAAATCCCAATTGAAATCAGAACAAAAGGATAAAAAAAGTTAAAGAAGTTATCTACAGATGAAGCTGATGATGATCTAGACATTGAACAAGTATTGGAAAACTTTAAAAAGGAGCAAGCAGCATTCCAAGCTGTTGATATAATACCTGTCGATAGACCTAGCAAGAGAACTAATGCATGCATGGTTGCGAATCCATTGCATA
This sequence comes from Eremothecium cymbalariae DBVPG#7215, assembly GCF_000235365.1. NCBI lineage: Eukaryota > Fungi > Ascomycota > Saccharomycetes > Saccharomycetales > Saccharomycetaceae > Eremothecium > Eremothecium cymbalariae. The sequence continues at coordinate 27,807 of NC_016451.1, read as the reverse complement.
CTAAACGTGAGTTGTTAGTGTTTTTTGGTGAACATACAAATGAGGATACTGGGACCACAGTTTTCTATAATGATTTACATGTGTACTCATTAGAAACCAATCATTGGAAAAGAATATCTTCGCAAAATTCTCCCATGCCAAGATCATCAGCTGCAATTGCTGCTCATCCTAGTGGAATAGTTTTGATTCATGGTGGCGAAGTTTCATCTCCTAAACAAAATACCTTCTATCATTATTCTGATACTTGGTTGTTCGATTGTTCTTCAAATGAGTGGACCAAAATTGAACAAAAAAATGGACCAAGCTCTCGATCCGGTCATAGGATGACTGTTTGGAAGAACTATATTATTTTACACGGTGGATTTAGGGATCTAGGCACCACCACTACATATCTGAACGACTGCTGGTTGTTTGATATCACAACTTACAAATGGAAACAAGTCGAATTTCCTCAGAATCATATCATCCCGGATGGTCGGTCAGGACACTCGTTCGTTTCGGCGCCAGATGGTGCAGTTGTCTGGGGTGGGTATTGTAAAGTTAAAGCTGGTAAGGGATTGCAAAAGGGTAAGATTCTATCAGATTGTTGGTACTTAAAGATGAAGCAGGATGCAAGTGCCATTAGATGGGAGAGAAGAAGAAAGCAGGGCTTCCAACCATCTCCTCGTGTCGGTTGCTCCATGGTTTATCACAAGGGTAGAGGTGTGTTATTCGGAGGTGTTTATGATTTTGAAGAAACTGAAGAAAGCCTAGATTCTATTTTTTACAACGACTTATTCACTTATCAAATTGAAACTAATAGATGGCACTCTGCTTCAATTAGACCAGAGCAGCGACAAAAACAAAAACCTGTAGTAGCCAAAAATTTTAGAGATAAAGACAAAGAATTAGAGGATTTGTTGAATGATATCTTAAGAAAGGCTAGTTTGGCAGATGAAGACGACGAAGATAGTCGTGCCATTGCAGACGAGTTGAAAAGGCTTGAAATAAACGAAAAACGTACTGATGTAGAAGCCCCAAAAATGGCCTATAAGGTGAGTTCACAGTTACCACATGCAAGATTTAATTCTTCTACTGCTGTGGTTGATGACACATTGTTTATTTTTGGTGGTATATGGGAATATGGTGAGAAAGATTATACAATCGATTCATTTTACAGCATTGACATGAATAAACTTAACGGCGTGACAGTGTATTGGGAGGACCTATCTGCCGTTCAAAGGGCCAAGGAATTGGATGAAGATGAAGATGATTCTGATGGCGAAGATGAGTACGAAGATGGAAGTGATGAAGATGGAAGTGATGAAGATGAAGTGGAAGCCCAGAAATTAGTTGCTGAAGAGGATGAAGAGGATGAAGAGGACGAAGAAGTAGAAGAAGACGAAATTGAAGATGGTTCAGGAATTCCCGATCCGAGACCCTGGTTGCCACACCCCAAACCTTTTGAATCATTGCGTATGTTTTATATACGTACTGGTGCACAATTCTTAGAATGGGCCATTTCCAACAACCATAATATTAGAGGCGATGCCAAAGGTAAACATTTAAAGAAGCACTCATTTGAACTATGCCAGGGTCGTTGGTGGGAAAGATTAGAACAAATTCGGAATGAAGAGGATAAATTACAAGAACTCGGAGGCGTTGATTCAGTCATTGAGAAAGATTTTTCAAAGTTGACAAAAAGAAGGTAGTTTAATTATTTAATCCTAAATTTTATTCATTTTTATAGACGAACTACACATTCGACTTAATACACATAGACATACAAGAAAAAGTCATCAATATTCCAAAATTATATATAAACTGGACTTAGAATTGGAAAACTTTGATACATAATCCAGATTATGTATATTTAGACTACTATATATTCAGGAATTAGAATCTTTGTTGCCTTTATAAATTTCTAATATGCCATAAATAAAAAAATGTATGGGTGCATAGATCTTAATGCACGCTACCAAAAAGTTAGCATTATATTATTTTAATCACTTAATCATATATGATCAATAGTTGAGGAAGAACCAGTTCACGATTCAAATTAATGATGGAATACGAGGAAATAGAACATGATGAAAGCCCTTTAACGGTTGATCAGGAGTATGAACTCTGGAAGTCAAATGTTTCTTTAATGTATGACTTTGTTAGTGAAACTAAATTGACATGGCCGTCATTATCTATTCAATGGCTACCTTCTGTTGATGCCAATGTCCCATTAAAACAACAAGAAATGATTTTAGGTACCCATACATCTGGAGATGAAAATAATTACTTGAAAATTGCTGCGATTGACCTTCCATATGAAGTAGTTGGCCTTCCAGATGAGGATAATTCCTCTGAACCAGTCAAATCTATGATTAAAGTTACTAAAAAATTCGAACATGAAGATGAAGTTATTCGAGCAAGATACATGCCCAAGAATGATAAAATAATTGCTACAATTAATGGTAAAGGAAAAATTTTCATCTATGATAGATCGAAGAGCAAATCTGAAGGATTGTGCAAAACTCTATCATACCATAAAGACAACGGGTATGGGTTAGCGTTTAATCCACAGATTGAAGGGGAGCTTCTATCCGCATCTGACGATACTACGGTGGCATTATGGGATATAAATTCGACAGATAGGCCAGTAAGTATAGTAATGAACCACACTGATATAGTGAATGACTCAAAATGGCATGAATTTGACGAAAATATCTTTGGTACAGTGTCAGAAGATAAAACACTTCAAGTACATGACAAGAGATCCCTCTCTAATTCTGCTCAAGTTCTTCCTGTGGAAAAGCCACTGAATGCTCTGGCATTTAGCAAGCACAGTAAGAATCTCATAGCAGCTGCAGGAACTGATACCAGGGTATATCTATACGATTTGAGACGCCTCTCGGAACCATTGCATACTATGGCTGGACATCAAGATGCAGTGACCAGCATAGAGTTCTCTTCTCACAAGGATGGAATTTTATGCTCCAGTGGATCAGACAGAAGATTATTCATTTGGGACCTCACTCAAATTGGTGCTGAACAGGCACAGGAGGATGCTGATGATGGTGTACCGGAGTTGATGATGATGCACGCGGGTCACAGGAGTGCAATAAATGATTTTTCTTTCAATCCACAAGTTCCTTGGTTAATTGCAAGCGCTGAAGAAGACAATGTGGTACAAGTTTGGAAAATATCTAAAAAGCTGGTTTCTAATATCATACCTGAATATACGGATTTAAAGTCTTTAGAATAGCAGCAAACGAGCTTATCGCTCTCTTACACAAGTATGCACATAATATATACTATTCCATTGTAAAAAGGTAGCTGTTTAACCTAACCTAACAGGAACCAACTCATTTCTTCGCCAAATCTTCTAAAAGTATCTGGAAACATTCTACAAAGGCATCCATATCGTTAGATTCTGGGTAATGCATAAAAATATTCATCCCAACACCTCTTAAAATTGCACATGATACAGAGATCAAACACTTCGACCCCAAACTGCTTGTGAAATTAACATTTTTTGTATGAAATTGTCCATCTTGGGCTTCACCCATATCAACCAAGTTGATCTCAATAAATTTTCCTCTAATAATTTTATTAGATCTACGTAACTTTTTCCCCTTTAAAGAGCTCATATCAAACCTCCGTTTCTGCCATGCCTGTTTTTTCTCTTTCAGAGAGTTCATTACATGTGAAGTTAATTGTTTGAATTGATATTCTAGTAACATTTCAGGATAGTCTGGACTATTTGGGTCTATCTTATGCAAACTCTTAATATTTCCATCGGAAACGGTATGCTGAAAATCTTTGTCATTGATGAATGAGAGTGGACATTCAACCATAAGATTAGTGTATGATACCCCTAAATCAAATATCTCCAACTTTTCTCGTATGTCTATTGGGACTACGAAGGTTATGCTACCATTAAACTTCCTAATTAAAGGCTTCAACGATAGCAATGTAATCGCGCACAATACGCTCGTCATGCAAACATTCTCACTGGATGTTAGTTCCAGGAGAGAGGCTAGCCGTTCTGCGTTTAGGGATCCAGATACAGTAGTACCACATAAAGTGTTTGGATTAAACATAGATTTAAACACATCCGACTTACTTGACTCATATGTGGTAATTTGGTTATTCGCTACAAAATTGCGGCGAATCACATTCAATGACTTCTTGACCGTAGTTCTGTATGCTCCCTTTAAAACACTAATACATTGTAAAGGCAAAGATTGCACAGGACTAACGGAGATCTGTGACATCCCATCAAAGTTTGTCTTTGATAACTGCAGCTCATTTCCCTCGTATACAAATAGGATATCGAGCGCGTGGGTATCCTTAGGAAATTGACTTAAAGCTTTTTGAAATTTCAAGTGGAAATTGGCTGCTGCAAACAAATCAAACATCACCTCATGGCAGTGCAATATTACCATCGTATAATCAACAATAATCAATTCCCATAGTGGCCTACCGAATTCAAACTTGTTATTTTCAAGAATGTTCCTTAGAATATAAGGCGGAATACCGTTTTGACATTCAATAAGTTCATCTTTATACGTTTTGAATTCAATATGTATAACGACATCATCGTATCTGATAATCTCAGTGGGCGCAAATTTCCTATCATCTGTAATCGTGACACATAGTTCCACGTTTTCTTTAATCATCGCCTCCAATGCATTCGAAATTTGACCATCAAATAGTCGCGAGTCTCTTAAGTTAGACAAAGTAATATCGTCAGACCATCTCTCCGATTCACACTTATTGCTCGAATAATTTACAGCAAACACAATACCATTTCTTCTACTGGTGTAGACTTCCTTGTGAAAAATCTTCTCAACGCTACTGAGATCTCTAATAGAACTTGCTATGGTCGCCATACTGATCTACTCTTCCCGACAAAAAACATAATTAAAAACCTACATTTCACCAAAGCCGTCTTCAAACTGAACTTGTAAATCATATGCCCTCAGCCTCATTTCATATTTATATGTTTTCTATGTTCGTTTAATCACTCAGATTTTCGTTTAATCACTCAGATTTTCGTTTAATCACTGAAGATTTTCGTTTACAGCAACCAATAACGTTTGGAAAACTTAACTTCTCCCTAACAACCACTGCATATCCCATATAATGGTCCTGTGGCCTTTACTAAGTCATATGAGAAATCTTAGCAACATATTTTCTCAGCTTAGCCGCATCTCATCACTAAGATGCAAAATATAACATATTCATTAGAGTATAAACCACATTCCATGTAAACCAACCCGCCTATTTATTCGATGATTCTAAATCTCCTTTCGAGAACGCAACCTCAACAAGATGTTCAACATCTAACTTAAACATTCACACAGTTCTTTAATGAATACATTTAGTTTACTCTCGGACACGTCCAAAAGCATACGTAATGTTTGTTGCGAATATACTTGGCACGTTGAAAATGATTGATAGTCTTCATAGAACCCTATAATTAGTCCAATATGCAGCATTAAACTATACGAAAGCTACAGGACTACACGGACGTACGTATATTCCAGTGCTCTATAACCTTAGGTTACTGATCTAGGGTTCGACTTGGCTATACAGTTTTACAAGTTCAGAAGTGAAATGTCGAGTTCAAGGTCAGAATCTGTAACTCCAACAAGTATTGCTCTTTCAATAAATACCAATAGTGATGTTTGTATGAGGTTTGATAATAGTGAGAACCAAGCCATATGTGACGGGACTAAACACGGAGACGAAGATGAAGATAGGATGAATACAGTGACTGGTATCAGTGAGCGAACGCCTCCATATTCTGTTAGCACAAGGAATACATTGGTTGATGCGAATTCCTCCGTACTGGACAGTGAAATTCTTTCTTTGGGCAAACGACAGAGGATACTCAAGGGGCAGCTACAGTCGATGTCACCTCAGGAAAGGTTAGAGCGACAACGTGCTATGCGGAGGAGGCGTGACAATGCTTATCGTGCTAGGAAAAGGGCTACGGAACTCACAGTAGATCCGGATCTGGAGCAACTTTTCACAACATTAGATACAAGCAAGCAATTCCACAGCATTTCTGTTAAATATGATGCGGCTTCATTATCTCAAGAATTCTTCCCAAGAGTGCTACTAAACAAATCAGAAACCGATGACCCTGCTCCTTACAAGGCGCCTTTTGACAGTTTTATCGAAGGCTTGCGCAACAAGATCAAAAATGTATGTGGGATAAAACTCAGCAAGGAACGAACATCAGTACACATTACGTCAGTGTCATGTGTTCTTTACTGTTCACAAGATAAAAGTCATCAGAGGTTAATTCAGTCAAAAGATATCCAAAAAAGCCATAACCTAGATAATGCTAAACAGTATCAGTGCCAATCCTATATGAGAGTGAACTACTCATTTAAAACCCACGTATTGTCAATAAAATTCAGACATACAAAACACAATGAACAGGCCATCTTGCCCTCCAGTACTAGGATATAGTAATGGTAATGAAAATATTGAATAATGAAGAAATAAGGCGAAAACAAAAAAAGTTTTTAATATTGTCATTTAATTATAAACGGATATTATATTGGATTGATATGGGGGAATCGTTTGTCTCAGCAGGTTTCAGGGTCAAACATCGAGAGATTCCATGAGCTAAGGAGCACAGAATAGGTTGATTTAATTAATTAGTTTTATGGGGTATCATTGTACGTGGTAATTAAAGTTTGGTATAAGATATGTAGATGCTAGTTTTTGGACCTTTTTGATGCTAACCAATTAATGAAATCTATGAAAAAATTTGGACCAAATTTACCCTTGACAGTCCAATTCTTGATGCTTTGTGAATATATGTCTATTATACGATTGTAGGTCACTTCGTCCGGTTTGGTTACTACCAGAATTTTACCCAAGAACAAAGAGGACGTAGAACATGCACCAAAGTATAATTGCTGGAATTGTCCTGGCTTCTTCGCCAACATAGAATTGTGAATATTTTCTAAGGACAAAAATACAATCTCGGAAACTTCATCCACACAGCCCTTGAAAGGTTCGAGCTTCAACTTACAAATGTGATTCTTTAATAACTTGGCGGCCTTTTCAGCCAGTGGACGATCTATGGTCTGCTGAATACACTTAAGTAGTGGATCTATCATTGAGTGGATGTTTAACAACTTCGAAGCTTCACACTGTTGACTTTTACCAGCCAAACGCACCACATACTTACAATAGATCTCTAGCATATCAAGAACTCTGTGCTTGAAAGATATGACACTTTCCCTAGATTCCCTGACTTCCAATTTTCTCTTGTTCCCAGTTGGTACCTTACTCAAAGCTTCTTTTCTACGCTTAAAGATTTCAGATAATTGACCATCAAGCTCCATCATAGCTTCATCATCCATGGATTCTTCTTCTTCTTCTTCTTCATCGCCATCGTCGAAATCTTCAAAACCAACGTCTCCGTTTTCATCGATCATATTCTCTGGTAATTTCAGGGCATCTGCCAATGCACTTGTAGTTTCTTTGTTGATTTTATCTATGTACTCATTGTAGCCATTGTTACCCGAGTCTTCCTCATTAGATCCACATTCTTCAAAATAACTGGAAGAATGACTGTCATTGTGATCACTGGAATCGCAGTTTTCATGTGATATGTCAACATCTTCATTAATTTCATCATCATCTACTTCGACATATTCATCTGCTGCTTCGAAAAGAGCAGCAAAACCTTGCTTGTTCTCACGTACAGAAAGTATATCAAATAACAGATTCAACTCATCACCTTCGATCTTGTCTATTAATGACTCCCAAACAATGAGAGTTAATCTCCTTAAAACAGCCTTCTTTTGAGCAACCATGGACAGCAATATTTCCGTGATCCCCACCAGTCCATTAGGTTTGGTGTCAATAGACTTGTAAAAAGTCGTTAATTCCTCCAAAATGGACGCAGATTCTGCATCACCAGAATACATCTGCAGAATAGTTACCCCCAAAAGCAATTCTAATCCACATAATTCGGAAGCTTGGGGTGACTCTTGGGATTTTTTTCTAATATCGTTGATAGCCTTTAATGCATGTTCTTTCGTCTGCTGCAACTCTTCATCTAACTTGAAAATCAACGACCTTCTATGTTCTTCGGCAATAACAATCTGTAAGGTAACATAGGGCCAGGTTGGACCGTCTACATTTTGTTTAGAAGTAGGAATTAGTTGACCAAGTATAGAAAATAACCTTTCTCTTGATAAGACAGGTATTTTCTTGGACTCAGCATCAGCATCAGCATGAGCATCAAGATCAACATCTTCAAAATCACTGAGCTTGTCATTAAAGAATGAAAGTTTGACTATGGATGACAACAGAGGTTTCGTCCAAAACATGTCCGCTTTCAATTTGTGAGCTTGAACTATGTGCAACAAAATATCTAACAAATATCTCACCTTGGAAACAGGGGAAGACTCTTTATCAATTTCACTTACGATCAAGGCAACTAACGATGCCAGATGTTCAGATTTCAGACCTTGTACAGCGATAATACTGTCCATAGTCTTCGACTTCGTCAATATATCAAAATTAATAGAGCCATTAGGTCCAAACCATAAGCTGTTAACGACAGGAAGCACTTTTGTAGGATCAGATTCACAAATCGAAACAATATTCTTTAAAACATTAGTGGATATTTTATGTAGATTTCTTGTCGATTCGCTGGATTGATTGATCAAAGTCCGCATGATGTTTTTAGAAAAAATTGACGGAACATACGATGATGGAACACATTGCATCGCCTTTTCTATTATCAAAAGTCCCAGATATTTTCTTTCACTAGATGCCTTTGCATTGAAAAATGATTCGTCTACCACAACCTGCCAGAATTCTGAAAACGACAGAGGCGCTCTCACCTTCTCAATCTTGTCCTTCTTGTCCGTCTTTCGTTTCTTGGGAACATGCTCAGCAGCACCTGGAATTTCTTGCTGCCGACACAAAATTGGGATAAGAATATCCCAGACGAAATGTAGACGTGGTGCCCAACTGCCCTTTTGCTTCATAACATTATCCTCCACAGGAATGATATCCTTCAATACAGAGGAAAGTATTGTCACATTACCCTTGGACAACGGGTCATTATTCTTCCAACATGAGCGTAAAGTAATCTTGGAAAGAATTTTTGACTTAATAAGCAGAGATTTTGTCTCTACACACTCATAGATCAGCAATAAATAAATGGCAAGACCCTCATTTGTAAGCGTCAATTTGTGATGATCTAACAATTTAAAAATAGCCTCTAAATGGCCTACCTCGGTAAACTTTGAACTAAGCTTCTCAATCAGCTGATACAAGGTAAACAAACACGGCTCACGTAACCAAGTCTTGGAAAGTGCCAACTTAACCAAATGATCCATAAATAAAACAGTAAATTGCAAATCAATCACCTTACCATCCATAAAGATACGCCCAAACAACGGCTCGTTCAACAGAGCTTGCAACCCAAACAGCTTCCCAAACACTAAACCACGTTCCTCCTTCCCGTTCTTAACATGCCCGTCGGCTAATTTCTCAAACAACTGTCCAATATATACCTCCACGCTCTCTAACCGTCCCTTCTCCAACCCAAGAGTAACAACCTCCGACAAACACATTGAAAACCCCAGACGTGCACCCTGTCTAGCCGAAGCTAACCCTTTTATTAACCTTCCCAAGACATACTGCCATTCCTGCTCATTATCCTGCTCCACAATTTCAGATAACTCATTAACGATACCAACAGCCGCCTTCACACGTTCTTCCTCAATATCCGACGCCAGCCTATAGAACAAATCTCTATTAACCTGCTTCATCTTCCTACCTATCACACAGACAGACAAAAACGTACTAGCTGTCTTATAACCCCTCTTAGGAAGTTTTTATTGGCTCACCGCAGCTGCTCATCAAACCAGATTTCGTAAGCTAACGTTTGCAATATGCTCGTAGTAAATAAATAAATAACAAGCTTTTTTCGTCACATTTTTCAGGAAAAATTTTTGAATCTTCACTGGATTACCCGGACAAATAGTCACTACAAACGAACCAATAAAGACTTGGAAAAAAGCTCACCAAAAAATCAGAGAACTAAAAGACCTTTTAACCTCTCCAAGCTCAAGCTTTTTTCAATTACTCTGTTTTGAAGTCCCTTCTTTCGCACTGTATCTACTGCTACTGCTTTGATAATATTCAATTCTGCAGGCTCGAATCTTTTTTTTAAGAGTAACCAACTAAAACGTCAATATGTCTGCCTGGAGAAAAGCTGGTTTGAGCTACAATACCTACATGGCCGTTGCAGCCAGAGCCGTCCGTTCCGCATTGAAACCCGAGTTGAAGAACGCTGCAGTATTGAGCAGATCTAATACTGAAGCCAAGGTGATCAACTATAAGGATGGAGCTGCTTCAGACGCTGTCCCATTGAAGAAATGAGGGATAGTAACAAGTACATATATGAACAGTACTCGGAATTTTTGTTTTGTGTGAATGGGCCACTTACCAGTATTACTAGTGTACTAGTTTAAAAAATTGAAGAGGAAGCTTGTGTGTTTTGTGAAGGGCGGGAAAAATGTGTTTTATCATCGACCACAAACACAAAGACTGCGCCCTCAGAGGCTGTAGGTTGGGGAAGGCAGGTGTCAGTAGGCTTAAAGCAAGCATAGCGATGTATATATATACCAAATAGTATGTAGACTCTAATGAATGATAACAGAACATGAATAAGAGAGACGGGAATTCCAGTTTTTATTGAGTCATGTGTGGGATGGACGAGTTGATCTGTGTAAAGAAGAGCATAAGGGTTGCTTGCAGAGAAAAAAAGTCGTGGGAGACTTGTACATGCAGGCTTCAAAACTAATGGTCACTCAATTGGGTAAGGTTTTTTATAATGGTTGAATTTCGTTCTCTCTTCATATGTTGTTGTGTTGGTACGTAGAAGGAAAGAGAGCGCATAAAGGTTTTTGATATATATATGTAATACATATATTAATTACATTACAAAACTTCGACAATCTACATTTATCACGCATATTTCATACAAGCGTAGACATATAATAAGTATACATATAGGTATACATAAAGACACAGAAATACGGCAGATATCCAGTAGAGGTTAAGGAGTTGCTATTTTACAAATAACGTCTTCGTTTATGTTGGGTGTGAAGCAATTGGTCATTAGATCATAATTCAAAGATGTTGAGAGGAGTCTTAGTGCTGCCGAGCCGCAGTTGCAGCAGGCTATTCATGGTCGTTCCTCGGAGGTTAAACAGTTACCTTGCTCCCGCAGCAGTGTCAATCCAGGCGCCTAGAAGATATAACGTATCTCTCTTAGCTGTTATAGAGCGACGTGAGGTTGTAATATATAGACCAAAACGGGGGTATTCTAGTCTGTCTAAGACGAAAAAGGACAATGATGGCAATGGTAGGGGTTTATTAAAGGATGATAACGATACACAGGTGCAGAAGGAGACGTCCGTTGGTTGGCGGGAAGTTTTGAGACTCTGCTCATTAGCGAAGCATGATTGGAAACTATTGGCTGTTGCTATTGGGCTATTGAGTGTGTCTTGTACAATTGGTATGGCAGTCCCAAAGGTGATAGGGTTGGTGCTAGATGCTACGAAGAATACATTGAAATCAAGTTATGAGAAGGGTTCGCAAGATTTGGAAGGTGTAAACGAGGATAAGGAGTCGTTAATTGCGGGTCCCATCGCATCATTGGATGCTTTACCGCCCATAGTTGGGACATTATCTATAACCCAATTTGTAGGGATTTTCGCGGGAGCGTTAGTAGTGGGTGCTACAGCCAACTTTGGTAGAGTTGTGTTGTTGAAGATTATAGGCGAACGACTCGTTTCCAGGCTCCGTTCTCAAGTTATTAAAAGGACCATGCATCATGACATAGAGTTTTTTGATAGAAATAAAGTGGGTGATCTAATATCGAGGTTTGGTTCTGATGCGTACGTAGTGTCACGTTCCATGACACAGAACGTATCTGATGGCTTTAAAGCCATTATTTGCGGTGGTGTAGGCATGGGTATGATGTTTCATATCTCAAGTACTCTAACAAGTGTGATGCTTCTTTTTGCACCGCCATTACTTGTTGGTGCCTTCATATATGGTAAAAAAATAAGCGCCATCTCCAGACAACTGCAACAATCCTCTGGTAATTTAACAAGAGTAGCAGAGGAGCAACTCAATGGTATAAGAACCATAAAGTCTTTCGTTGCTGAGAAAAAGGAAATACGCAGATATAACGATGCGATACGACAGTTGTTTTACGTCGGAAAAAGAGAAGCGTTTACTAATGCCACATTTTTCAGTAGCACAACCATCTTGGGAGACATGAGCTTTGTGATCGTTTTATTGTACGGCGCAAATCTTGTTCTACAAGGTGCCCTATCAATTGGTGATCTAACAGCGTTTATGTTATATACCGAATATACGGGAAGTTCAGTTTTTGGGTTATCCACTTTTTACTCGGAATTGATGAAAGGCGCTGGTGCTGCTTCTAGGTTATTCGAACTAATGGATCATAAGAATTCTGTAAGATCAAACATATCTCATGCTTTAACGCCTACACAAGGAAAGATAGAATTTAGGGATGTATCCTTTAGCTATCCAACGAGACCATCAAATCAAATATTCAAACATATGAGTTTTACCATCGAACCTGGTTCCAATGTATGCATTGTTGGACCCTCAGGTAAAGGTAAATCCACAATAACTTCACTTCTTTTACGTTTTTACGATCCAAATTACGGTTCCATACTAATCGACAATCATGATATTTCAAAATTTACTACCAAGTCTTTGAGACGTCACTTGGGTGTAGTACAACAAGAACCAACTTTGATGTCTGGAACTATTCGCGACAATATTACTTATGGACTTTCATATACTCCAACAATGGATGAGATTCGTGTAGTCTCAAAACAATGCTTTTGCCACGGTTTTATAACAAAATTTCCAGACGGCTACGATACAGTAATAGGTCCTAGGGGTGCATCACTAAGTGGTGGCCAACGTCAAAGAATTGCCATCGCAAGAGCACTAATAAAAAAACCAAAGATTTTGATACTAGATGAGGCTACATCCGCATTAGATGTGGAAAGCGAAGGTGCTATAAACTATACATTAGGTACGCTCATGAGGAGCAAAGAGTTGACAATAATCAGCATTGCACACCGTCTGAGTACCATAAGAAGATCCGAAAACATCATTGTCGTAGGAAACGATGGGTCTGTTGTAGAAGTTGGCAAATTCGACAAGTTGTACCGTAACGAGGAAAGTGAATTGTTCAAATTATTAAATGAAAAAGATCACGATTTAGTATCTAAATCAGAAAACACTTCAGACATTCCACCTGATTCGCCCAAAAATGACGACGCTAGTGGACTCGAGCATTTAGTTGCAGAGGATGTAGCAAGCATTAATGACAAGGTAGTGAAAAATGTCTTGAACGATATAACTCACGATAAAAATTCCAGCACATTAAGACCATAACATCTGTAATACATATGCAAAATGAGGAGAAAAAAAATAAAGTATTGGAAATAATTATATGTAAAAAAACGTACTAATAGTCTCAAATTACATATGCAGATTACTCGAAGTTTACCATTTCTCTACTTTTTTTTATACGGCTACTAATCTTTTTATGAAATGTTTCCATTCCTCGAGAATCTTTTATTGTGTTTACATTTTGTCATGTTCGAGGAAAAGACAAAAGATGCGCGCATCAACACCTAGTCAAAATCCTCCGCGATACGTATTCAAATAATAGAATTAATAATATTTGTTTTGAAAGTTATAAACTATAAAACAAGGGAAGTTTATGCTGGAGGTTAAAAGATCCTAAGACTTAAAACCTCAATGACGAATTCCTCAAATTCCGTATATGCACCGCTGATAACGACGCTGGGTCCGGGGGCTGACTCCCTTGAAGACATTATGTTGCGACTGGGTAATACAGATCTCACTGCACAACAAATCAAAACAGAGCTTTCAAGGCTCATCAATCTCCTCAAGGACCTGAGTGTTTCCTTAAAAGCAACATTCTGTAATGCAATTCTCGTGTCGCATATGCCTCAGTATTTTGACTGGATTCAAGATGGCAGAACCTTGTTTTATCCTTTATATCGGTGTTTTTCAAACGTGGAACCTATGATGCTAAAATTACTCGATATATTGGAAAGAATTCAAGATGAAAAGGTCGATAAAGATTTAGTGAAGATATTCGATTGCATAGATGAAGTTTCTAATCTAGTTGAAAATCTGGCACCTGCGTTTCAGTCTATCAAAAACTTATTCGATACGGCTTTAGAGTTTAATGAGATATTCAAAGATCATATGAACTCTTTAACGGAGGAAATCGAATCTAACTTGAGAAAATGTCTCGATCTTCAAAAAGAATGTTTTGCATCACCAGTAAGACACCCTCCATGTTTTACTTTAGACCAGTTAATCCCTTTGATCTCCCTGTCGTCTAACAACCAACGTATTCAGATGCCCACATTTTCTGAATTGGAAAGGCAGATTTATGAAGATTACTGCAGATTATATGATACTATTGAACCCATAGAAACATCTTTAAAGGAAATATTAAAAGGTCGAATAGAGGTGTTTAAAAATAGGGATATTATAAACTTGGATTACCTAATGCGGTTATTGAATCATAAATATAATAACATATTAGAAAAATACGACTACTTTTATGCTCAGTTAATGAATCTTAAAGCGAATATTATTGACAAGCGTTGGGATGTGCTGTTCAAAAATCTGAATGCTGAATTGTTATCAATTATTACAGATGTTACTGACCTGCTCGATGATTTGTCCAACACTAGTATCTCAGTTGATACGAGGGATATCATCCTTCAACAAGTGGCACAAAAGAGCGAAACTATCTCGAAGACATTTGATGTAATTTACCAAGCTATTGATGCATCAATACTAAACTCCACAGTCGCAGAGGTTACAAATGATCTAGCCGACAAGTGGCTAGCTTTGAAAGATAAGGTCGACCCAATTCTTCCCAAGAAATCTGACAGTGATCCGATTGAGGTACTTACAAAGCGAATGAGCGATATGAGTATATCCGAAGACAATAGTGATGGAACGCACAAAACTTTGCATTTTGATAGATCCAAGAGAAGAAGTGTTGGCGCTCTATTATTAAAGAAAATGAATATAAAACCGATATTGACATCTTCAGATGATGATGAAAAGAGCGTTTTCAATACTGTCCACAAGAGGAAATCATCTCAAGCTCAAGAGTTACAATCGAAAACCCAAAATTTGGAATCTAAGAATCCTGCACCCAAGGACAATGAAAGTACTATGACTTCCACCAATAGAAAAGATTCCATTGAATTAGAATCCGCCAAAATCATACCTTCAATCCACTCTAGTGTTCCCACCGATGACTTTAGAATAAAAGATGAGCAGACCCAAGACGGGAAAAAGAGAACATTATCTCCTAGAAAAGTACGCCCTAGATCGACGTCTGCGAATGGCCCCTCCATTACACCCGTCATCGATACGCAACTTCTGATCGACATTGCAGAGATATTACAGAGTCCTTCAAGGAGTGTTCTGGAAGTAGATCAAGAATATGCACAAAGTGAGGAATCGATTGCCACGACTACTCAGCACTCAGCAACAACAGTTGAAAACTCAAATACTACTTCACCATCAACTGTTGACTTTCATGGGGATACCAAGTTTAAGCCCACAACGTTTCTCCCCCAAACCAACCTCTCAACTTCTACTTCAGCAATTGGCCCATCTTATAATGGTGAAAATCTCGGACCCAAAAATGAAAACTATATAGAACAGGTTGAGCAAGAAAAATTCAAATATTACGCGAGTAGGAATTCAAGGATCCCTATGATATACACCAATATTAATGTCACAAATACACATAATTTAGCATCTCTAACACACCTCCAATTCTCTAATAAAGCCACTTATGATCATGGATATTTCAAATTGAAGGCACCCACACCACTTTCCGATCTTTTTCATTCCACTAAGATGCAACGTATTTAATGACCACTTATTGGATTAAAACAATATTTGATTTTAATATTTATAGTAAATCGGATTATGGATCGAGCAAGAGAGTACGAGAGCTAGGATGAAGGTGGAAGACTTGCCTCTTTTAGATATAAGAGGGCAAAATATGGATGATGAGCAACGCTCGAATGTATTTGTGCGGAAAAGTAGAACTCCAGTAGGGGTTCTTTCGCATATGGAGGACCAACATCACATCACCTCAGTTTCCAGTTACGAGAGTTCATCATATGAACCGATTTCGAGTGGCGTTAAAGGTATAATAAGAAAGACTATGGCTCTTGTTTCAGGAGTCAAGGTAAATTATAAGCGGGAGGGCGATGTAGGACCGTTGACCTATGCGCAATCATATCGGTCAAATAAAGACAGCAGTGCTTGTGATACTGCAAATGAGGATGCATTAGTTCCGACAAGCCCAAATCGGTTGTTTCCCATGGGTTCAATAATAGAAATGGATCTAACGAAAGTTTCAAGGAAAAAAAGAGTGCAATACAAGTTTGTCATCAAGGATGGGTTTATTGTGTGGAAAAACAAGAAAAGCTTAGAGTTGGATATGATACAGGATATTCGTGTAGGAGAATCGGCAGCCAATTATCGAGAGGGTTATGGTATTTCAGACTCGTTCGCAGAAAGATGGATAACAATAATCTACTTAGATTTTCCAAATAAGCTGAAAACGTTGCATTTGATTGCTCGGACAGTAAAGGAATGCACTAAGTTTTACATGATTGTAAAGGGTCTAGTGAGGCAGAGACAGGAGCTGATGGAAAGTATATCTGTGCCAAGTAATGAGCAGTTTGCAAATATTCATTGGCAGGCAAACGTCTCTGCCAAAAAAGAGGACGAAGACAAAGATACGCTATCATTAGATGATGTGAAGAATTTATGCCACAAGTTTCATATATATTGTTCTCCAACATATTTAGAACGGTTTTTTAAACTTGCAGACATTAATCGCAATGGTTTATTGAATTTGAAAGAATTTCAGCTATTCATCAAATTATTAACAAGACGAAATGACATTACTGAAATATGGCGTGACATATCTAAGCCTGGGAGTGTGCTTGACTTTGAAAAATTCTACAATTTTTTGATCGACATACAAGGGGAGTCTATTAGCAGACATTTGACAGAAAAAATCTTTGAGAAGTACTCAATTGATGGTATAATGGATGAAGATTTACTTCTAAAATTTCTATCCTCTCAGCGATATCTTAAGGAAGTCAAGGAGGATTACACAAGACCCCTAAATGAATATTTTATATCTTCGTCCCATAACACTTATATTTTAGGAAATCAGGTTGGGGGTATGGCTAGTGTTGAAGGATACATTCAGGCACTACAAAAAGGTTGTCGTTCTTTGGAAATAGATATATGGGATGGAGATGACGGTCCCGTGGTATGCCATGGTAAGTTAACATCATCCATTCCTCTAAGAAACGTTATTGAGGTAATCAGAAAGTATGCTTTTATTACCTCCCCATATCCTTTAGTTCTTTCTTTGGAAATCCACTGTCGCTCTGAAGGTCAGTTCCTAATAGCTAGGCTGTTTGAAGAACTATTGGGATCACTATTATATATGGGCAATTCCTTTGGTGCATTACCTAGCCCCATGGAGTTAAAACATAAAATCCTTCTCAAAAGCAAAAAGCCGAAATGGAACTTAGATACAGTAACTTCGGACAGTCCAAGTCATTCAGCATCCTCTAAAAGTTCATGTGAATCTGAATATGACACATCATTTAGTTCAAGTCCTTACTGGAAAAGGAGACAGCCCATACCGGGCATAAGCTTCACCAAAAAGAAAGTTTGCGTGATAGATGCAATTTTAAAACTTTCAGCAGTTCATGGAATACAATTTCGCAACTTTTCTCTCCCAGAATCTAAAACCCCAACTCATTGTTTTTCTTTGAGCGAGAGAAAGTTTGATAATCTTTGCAAAGATGAGAACCAAAGATTAGCAATTGATAAACATAACCGACGGCATTTAATGAGGACTTATCCTCATGCACTTCGATACAAATCATCTAATTTTGATCCTATAAAATGCTGGAAAGTTGGTGTCCAAATGGTAGCAACTAATTGGCAAACTTATGACCTTGGACAGCAAGTAAATCAAGCAATGTTTGGAAGTTTTGACCATAAAGAGTTTCCGTGGCACCCAGGATATGTCCGCAAACCGGATTATTTACTAAAGCAAGTTTCAAAGACTAAGGACCTTTTAAAAATATATGAATCCGCGACTTCCAAAATTAGTATTACAATAGATATAATATCCGCACAATTATTACCAAAATTAAAAAGCATCAACAAGGATACCGGGATTACATTTGCACCTTTCGTCGTTACAGACATAATCGGCGATGGTCTAATAGGGTCTATAAAAGTGAACCAAAATGGCCATACTGCAACATTTACACAAGGCTTGACCAAGCCATGCAAGGATGTTGGGTTTAATCCTGTATGGAAAACAACTATAACCGCGGTCCTCCAGAATACAAGCTTCAATTTTATCAGATTTACTGTTAAAAATGGTGATCTAAACCTTGGTACATGTTGCATAAGATTAAATTACTTAAAGAAGGGCTACAGGAATATCCCCCTATACAGTATGACAGGAGAAAAGTTCATATTTTCTACCCTTTTCATCAAATACAACTATAGCATTACTGAGCCAAATATATAATCTTTGAGAAGCAACCGTTGTAGCAATTACCATTTGGTGTTCGAACACGGGTTCGCGAAAGTCAATGGTAACATATATTGTTTTTCGCGTGGGATTTTAAAATCTTTCGGAAACGCTTACTTACTTGGAAGCATATAATATACATATATAATTAACATATTAATGGTGAATATACCTAACATACAACATATTAATCACTCAGTCAAGGGATTTAGGGTCTTATTTTGTTGGAATAACAGATACTTATAGACAGAATAAGGGTTTATAGTGGTTGTTAATGATCGACCAATCGCCAATTAAGAAGAGGAGTGTACTTACACAGAAAAATATTAATGCGAAAAGTAGTGTGCGCAAGGAGAAAGTGAGCAGCAGTCAGGGGTCACCAAAACAAACAGGCCATGAGCTGGAGGCTCAACGCCGAAGTCCAATTAAAGAAAGTTCAGGATCACCACTTAAAACTGTTAACCAGTTTACCTTTCACAAGGAGACTCCGGAAGAACGAACATTAGTGCTCATGAACCAGGTATTAATAGCCAAGGAAAGAATTCAAGATGAAAATGATGCAGAGAGTGTTAAGGAAAACTTAGAACAAGATATAAGTCCGAAAAGGAGCACTAAGGCTATAAGAAAGAAGCATAGACATGCTTTAGGTGATCTGAGTATCGATGAGTATGCTGGGTATATTCAGTACAAGGGCTCTATGAAGAAAAAACAACTTACGTTACACATTGGCCATCCTACTAAACTTCCCAGCTTTGTTACACCACCAAGAAATTACGTTTTAAAGCAGTATTTCTCTACCAATACGCTGAAAAGAAGCAAGGGTCGTAAAACTAGATCACAGACGACAGAGGATATTTGTGAAGACAAGAAGGCCGTGCGAAAACTGGAGTTTGCAATCCATGAAGATAGAAACAAATTGCAGCAAGTAACTAAAACTACAAAATTAGAATATCCAGTTAATCAGCTTTAAGGAATGTTAGCTAAGATAAAAAAAGAATGATTTTAAAGTTTCGAACGTCTTTATTTTAGGAGGGATAATTTTGGATTTTTTCACTTCATGAAAAGAAACGATATAGACAAAAATTTTCGGAAGTCTTTCTGCATCATCTCATCATCGTTTGCAATGTATAAGTAATAGGGTGATCTAGGGAATAACATATATTAGGAACAGCAGATTGTTAATGGGTAAAGCATCAAAGAAGAGCTATTCTGGCACTTCCAATGGAAAGGAAGTTGCTGCAGAAAAGCATCTAAATGCAGTCTTTAAATTCAATACAGATTTAGGACAACATATATTGAAGAACCCATTGGTTGCACAAGGCATTGTTGACAAGGCGCAAATAAAACCTTCAGATATTGTCCTTGAAGTTGGTCCCGGTACAGGTAACTTAACTACTCGTATTCTCGAAAAGGCCAGAAAGGTGGTTGCGGTTGAGTTTGATCCTAGAATGGCTGCTGAGTTAACTAAAAGAGTTCATGGCACTGCTGCAGAAAAAAAACTGGAAATTATATTAGGTGATTTTACGAAAACTGAACTACCCTATTTTGATGTATGCATTAGTAATACCCCTTATCAGATTTCGTCTCCACTCGTTTTTAAGCTTATAAATCAGCCACGTCCGCCTAGGGTTTCCATACTGATGTTTCAACGAGAGTTTGCTATGAGATTACTGGCTAGGCCAGGTGATTCCTTGTATTGCAGGCTATCTGCCAACGTCCAAATGTGGGCCAATGTAATGCATATTATGAAAGTCGGGAAGAACAATTTCAGACCACCACCTCAAGTTGAATCAAGTGTTGTTAGAATTGAGATAAAAAATCCAAGACCACAAGTAGATTTTAATGAATGGGATGGTTTACTTAGAATTGTTTTTGTTAGAAAAAACAGGACTATTGCTGCTGGATTTAAATCAACAACTGTTTTAGAGATATTAGAAAAAAATTACAAAGCTTTTTTGGCATCCACCAACGATGTTATTGCGGATGATACAAAGGGTTCCATGGCTGATGCCGTAAGGCAAAAAATCACAACTGTGTTGGAACAGACTGGCTTGGGAGAAAAGAGAGCTGGCAAATGTGATCAGACTGACTTTTTAAAATTATTGTACGCTTTTCATCAAGTTGGTATACATTTCTCATAATGCTAAAGGGAAATTATGTAAAAGTTCTTCTGAATATGATTATTTATATATTATATAACTTTCCATATGGGAGACAGAAATTTGTAGTTTTCGTAATAGGAAATAACCATCAGAATGCAATGCAAGATATTCAGTGGTTTAGCAACTAATTGATAGAAATCTCTTGTACAAGTCAAAGCCAAAATGTCATATTTCTGCTATGTGTGAGTTTGATTGAATTCATCTGCAACTGTCCTTATTGGGACATGTTCACCGATTGGGTTGTATTTAATGTGTTCAAAAGCTTTGCCAAAACCCAAAGGACCCCCTAATTCGATGCCCTTAGGAGTCTGCCATTTATCAGAAGGTGCAAAAGCCATAACCCATACCAACAACCCGTATCTATAATCCTGTGTGCCTACTGCACTACCATCTTGGTCAATTAGTGTTATTAAATCAGGAACAGAGCATATAGGAATCTCAGTTCCATCTTTTTCAACCTTATAAACTACGATATTTTCGTTTTTGAATGGAATTCGGAATTTTGATTTTTCATCATCCAAAGTTTCTAATACCACAACACCATACCCATAGCCTCGTTCCAATTTACGTTCAAAACTAATTATTTTACCCCTGAATAGACACTTTGCAGAAAGAGCCCCCCCAGCAGCTTCAATGATGTAGGAGGGTAGATTATCCGTATCACTATTAAGGTTAGCAATTTTTACCGCTCTACCTATTCTCCAAGCTAACGATAATGGATTTGCAACGGTTTCTGCTCTCATTTGCTGTATACCCATAGATGGACCCACCAAAGCGCATTGCACTCCGTTGTTATTCATTGCATCACGAACTAAGTTCTCCATTTGAACATCATCTATGGCATCAGTCAACATAAGGGACATACCATTACCATCTGCCAAAGCTAGAAATGGATATCCTTTTAAATTGTTGTAAACCGAAGGCAATGATTGCCATTGAGTAGGATAAGCTCTTCCCATTAGGTCTAAATCAATACAAGGCAACTGCCTCTTATAAGCAGTCCATAATGCAGACAAGCCATTACACCCCCCTATTTCAAACATAAATACTGCATCAGTTTTTCTCGCTTCCCATCTCTCGATCAATTTGACGGCTTCAAGAATCTCATTAGCATGTAAGCGTTCCCCAGATATCACGGGCGAACCGCAGTATCCAACGTTGATGGCTCTCCCCTGTCCATTTGTTCTTTTGTCAAATTCATCTAAAGTTAGGACCTTTATAATGCCACCATTTTTAATTATTCTCTTTAATTCAATAGCTTCTGAATTTGGATCTCCTCCACCTCCGCAACCAAGAATGTAAGAACCAATGCTAATAAATATGATATCAGGCTCTGATAAAATCCACTCACCGTTATGGACATTGGGCCTGTAACTTGCATAATCAAACGAACGTGTCTCCACACGTGACACTTTTGCATTTCTAGGTATTTTGGGTATCACAGAGTCTTCAGAGATATCCACAGCAGTATGGGTAAAGTCTAATGTCCTGCTATAATCGACTTCACCGACCACCTTGACTTGAAGTGAATAGAAGTTATCGACATATGGAACAGCCTCAAAGACGACGTTCGCCACACGGATAGATTCTGGAAGTGCACCCTTAGAAATAGCCGTGCTTTTAGCTTTATCAAGCAAATTATTGATTGCTTGTTCTTTTTCAGATACCTCATCTTTTAGTATTTTTACTTCGTGGCTGTCTGCTGAAATTGCGGCTAATGCAGCACCAATAGCGTTCGCTACTTGATAAAATGGTGGCCTGATAACCTTTGAAGCTCCCTTTATAACAGGTGGAGCGAGATAAGAACCCCCTCCAACAAATATCACAGGAATTGGATCAGGAGATGTTTTCATACGATCAATCGCCAGCTCTAGTTTCTGAGATATTAAATCCTGGAATAATTTCTTAGACTTACTATCAAAACGATTTTGAACAGCCAACGGATCTCCCATATTGTAAGAATTTCCAAGTGCTTCAACACCATCTGAATCAACTATGCATGCAACAGCGAGATCAGAAGCAGTAGTAACATTCCCTCCAAATAAAATGGAGTCAGTAACAATATCCGCACCTGTTGAATCAGGCCCGACCGTCACACTATTATTGTCATATCTAACAATAGAACCTCCACCTAACCCAACACTTAAAACATGTGGCATCGAGAAATTCATCTTTACGCCTCCAACATATGAATAAGTTGCCGATTCTCTTGGAAACCCTGATGAAAGTAGTTGGCCTACATCTGTAGTCGTACCGCCAATATCGCAAACTATCACATCATGATTACGTACTTCTGGGTCTCCTGAACATAGAATTGCAGCTCCTTTCATCGAATTAGTCGCCCCTGAACAAAAGGTACGTATAGTGGCTTCTAAGGCGTCCTTAGCTGACAAAACAGTACCATCGTTCTGAGAAAGCAACACGGAACAATTCAAACCTATCTTCCTTGTAGCCCGGACAAAGGAAGAAATAATTTTACGGCCAAAACGCCTAATAGATGCATTTAAAATTGCGGCATTTTCCCTTTCAACAAAGCCAATGCTGGAAATCGTATGAGACAATACCACTTCGATACCCGGTATTTCTTCCTTTATAATTTTTTCCGCTCTCAATTCATGAGTATTATTGAGATTTGAAAAAGTCGCTACTACAGCTACCGCATGAATCCCAAGTTTCTTTATTTCCATGCAATGCCGTCTAATTCCTTCTTCGTCTAATGGTCGAATATCAGCACCATCAACTTGTGACCCACCATCAACATTTGCAATATAACCATTGATTATCTCTTCTAAATCATCAGGGAAATCACCAAAAGGAGGAAGACTTTCCGCATAAGGTCCACAAAGCCTCAAAACCGCAACCTTTTCTAGCCTAGACGTATCCCTTTCTATAACTGCATTTATAAAGTGTGTGGTTCCAATTGTCAAGGACACAATATCTTCCTTCTTAATATCATTAAGGGGGGTGTCTAGTACAGTCCTCATTGCTTTTTCAATACCTTCTGAAATATCCTCAGTAGTAACCGACTTATGCCATGCTAAAATACCTCTGTCCGGCTCATGTAGTCTGTATGGGTCAACCACTACAAGGTCAGAATTCGTCCCTCCAACATCAACACCAACGCGCAACTTCCTATTAGATGTCATTATGCAGTAAACTTTTATTGTAAACTTATATGATGTGCCATAACACACTTTTTGTGTTTGTTATCACTTTTATAACATGTAGTTAAGTGTCATGGTTTGCGTATATAAATGTGCCCTGATTTCTTCTTCCTCGTAGTGGAAGTTTTTCCCAACAAGGCATCTATCGCGGTCTTCGGAATTCAGAAACACTTATAACAGCGGATTATTACATCATTAATCTATGATTATTGGATCTGTGCATAGTTATAAGCAGTTGCCTAGCAGTTTCTTGGAATTTGGCCTGTAACCATTTAAGCGTTATTTAGATACTATAAAAAGTCAAGTCCCTTGTTTATAAGTGTTAGGAAAAATTGCGCAGGAATTTCTCCGACGGA
The DNA here is from genome assembly GCF_000235365.1 of Eremothecium cymbalariae DBVPG#7215. NCBI lineage: Eukaryota > Fungi > Ascomycota > Saccharomycetes > Saccharomycetales > Saccharomycetaceae > Eremothecium > Eremothecium cymbalariae. The sequence goes on along the minus strand of NC_016451.1, from coordinate 3,392 downwards.
GCGTGCCAATCATGATGGACTGTTAAGAATGAGGGACTTTAAGTAATTTATGTAGCTATCAGAGCTTTTAGTGTAACCTTTCTTGAAATTGGTCCAGAATTTCTAAGTATATTTGGAATTTTGGAAAACCATCATTAGTAGTGTGGTTCATATTGTAGAAATGAAATGGTCAGCGGCGCCGATTTTCAATTCCGATGGGCACTTTTATTACGTTGGTTATGTCCGAAAAGGATATCATTTATGGATTCATGATGAGTTCCTAAAGTACCAGAGTATTACAGCAAAAGATATAAACGCGATATAGCATAAGGTGAGGAATCCGTTATTCATATACAGGATATATAGGATAGTCAATAAACGATATAATCATGTGATGGATTAACAAGTGCTTTGTAGTTATTGGTATCTAGAGCCCGTGAGATATAAGTTAACCTAGTGATCGAATTTGCAGCAACGATCATCCCATTTGAGGCCAGCTTCGACAGAATATCTATAAAATGCGTGTGTATGTTTTTTTGGCCGATTAGCGCGGAAACCAAACCACTTAGGTAAATGCCCCAATGACAAGCCACACTTGTAGTGGTGTAATAGGGCATGGCGTACAAAGTTTCTAACACTTGTTCTAACGAATCAACTAGTTCGATGGAGTTTAACGGTATGCGAACGAAAAATACCTTGAGATATAGCTCTAGTGCCATGTAGTATACTTTTGCAGAATTTTTCATGGAGAATTGCAAGCGAAGATCTGAGACATCACTCACAACTTCTCGTAACTCTTGGTCATTGATCTTAGACATTTGCAATTCGTGCAACAGTGACAGACCGAACTCCCTTAGTTCCAATGCAATTTCTTCATTACGGTCAACCAGGAGAAACCTTACTATGTTCGTTCCATGAAGCAGCACACCGCGCGACTTTAGATCCAGCAGCTTTAGAGTTATTCTAGTGAAGATTGGAAACAAAGCAGTCAAATATCCTCTGATTAAGTCATAATTGCCACCTAGGACGTTATGTCTCGAGTAAGGAGCATTTGAAAGTAGGTTATGTAATTCTGACGTCGTCATGATTGAACCACCGTTATCGGAAGTGATGCAGGCCAATATTTCTGCATGACAGAACCAGTCCTTTAGAAGTTCATACAGATCAATACAATTTTGGTCGGAAAAGGTGATAGTGTGCGTCGGTATAAATTCCACAGCAGATTGTAACATATGCCAACTACCCTTCAGATGTGTTCTCCACTCTGCATTGCGATATGTACTATTGGCTGCAAACAATAAAACGACTGTAAAAGCAAGGGCAACCAGCTCAGAAAACTCCGTCGTTTTATTAATTCGGTGTTGCAAAGTATCCAAACATGGCTTTAAGCTTGGCATCCTAACATAACGGTCCCATATGTGTGAATAATCCTTAAAATCGTTCTTGAAATAAATATCTTTCATAAGCAGGGCTACATCATACATTATCGCTTGCTCAACAACAGGATGTTTCTCAGCGAGATTCAGGTACAGTTCAACTAACCTATCGAAACGTTCTTGCGGGAAAATTATAAAATTTCCACAGCCCAATGTTACTCTAGTCATTGTCCAAACAAAGTTCAATAATTGAGGATTATCAAGTGATATTGACGTAGCATCAACCGGAGTTCTATTATTGCACAGGATTTGTATTGGATCATAAGTTTTCAAGGTATCATACAGCTCAATCCAGCTTGAGTTTCTCCAAGAGAGCTGAAATAAATTAATTAAAGGTGTTCCAGAAACAAATGATGCAGGCCTCTTATTGGCTTGGGTATCAAACGTTAATAGGTTCAAAAAAGTCAGATCAGTCGGTGATACATATATGAAGTCTCGAAGATCTAAATTCTGTTCTATTGGCGATAGATGCATTAAAGATTCATTTATCTTCTCCGTGTTCACAGTATCCATAGGAGTATAGACATGCGCATTCTGATGGGGTAAGACCGCAAATGGGGTAGAACTAGGCGGTGCGTCAGTCTCTCCTATCAGCGTATTCGAAGTAGGACTTGATTCCACTACAGAAGGTGCCTCTACCTTCTGAAATACGAAACTGACCTTGTATGTACAGTCAATATTCCGTTTAATGCATTTTAAGCATTGGGGTTTAGTCTCATCACACTTGGTGTGAGACTTCTTGCATTGAAGGCATCCTTTTCTCGAGTAGGGGGATTTCCTCTTTTTGAGAACTGTTTCAGTATTCTGCGAGATGTAACTTGGTCTCATGGGTGGAGTTTTGGATCCAACGGAAGCTCTTGTCTCGGCAACGAAGCGATGGTAACCGTTTCTTATGTTGTATATATTACTATTAGTTTCGAGAGTGCAAAATTTGGCAAAGTTGGCTTTTTTTCGGTATATTCAGTCTTTAATGGACAGAACACAAATATAAACTATTAGAGTACAGCGCGAACAAACTACATAAAATAGGAGCAATTAGATTAAAAGTAGTATTGCTTGTTTGATAAGCAAACGCCTTTACTGTTGCCACGGCATTAGTATCACTAAGACATACATACCTTTAACTTATATGGTGAAAAAAAAAACTTTTTGACCGCGATTTGAATCACCCGAATCATTGTCAAAGTAAGACCCATCGACATGCAGAAGAAAACTTAGCTCACTTTATCTGGGGAGAGCCGTCGAAAAACTGTGCAATGAATCTCAAATGGGCAACAAGAAGAGCGGATATATAGTGGAACTAATAGAATATACACAGGCGGATTTCATTCTCCAGGTATAATGTTTTATAATACTTGGAAGAGACATGTATGTAACGAGAATGTTGAGGTGTCATAGATTCCTTAAAAATGGCTCCATGCAATGAATGGAGGTACTTATGGCCTTCTGAAGTTATGTAACCATCGTGGCGGACGGGTGGGAAAGTGGAAAGCAAAATTGACGATTTTTGATTTTTGATGAGGTAGAACCAAATGAATGTATGCATCCAAATTTTTTTTTTTATAACAAGATTTTCAATTTTTAAATAAGTGGGTTATAAATCAGGAGGGGACGTATATGAGATGAACTTGCTCGCAAAAAAATCCGAGAGGGATAGGGGGAAAAGTGGAGTCTCTCAGCGGTGTGGTGTACGGGTCTCTCAGCGGTGTGGTGTACGGGTCTCTCAGCGGTGTGGTGTACGGGTCTCTCAGCGGTGTGGTGTACGGGTCTCTCAGCGGTGTGGTGTACGGGTCTCTCAGCGGTGTGGTGTACGGGTCTCTCAGCGGTGTGGTGTACGGGTCTCTCAGCGGTGTGGTGTACGGGTCTCTCAGCGGTGTGGTGTACGGGTCTCTCAGCGGTGTGGTGTACGGGTCTCTCAGCGGTGTGGTGTACGGGTCTCTCAGCGGTGTGGTGTACGGGTCTCTCAGCGGTGTGGTG